>NC_138043.1:9077171-9651767 GCF_964106645.2 Podarcis pityusensis | reverse complement strand
TCTCTGACCCTACCTGGATATGCTAAAGGTAAAGGTAAAGGTAAAGGGACCCTTGTCCATTAGGTCCAGTCGTGACCAACCCTGGGGTTGCGGCGTTCATCTCGCTTTATTGGCCAAGGGAACCGGCGTGCAGCTTCCGGGTCATGTGGCCAGCATGACTAAGTCGCTTCTGGCGAACCAGAGCAGCGCATGGAAACGCCGTTTACCTTCCCGCCAGAGCGGTACCTATTTATCTACTTGCACTTTGGCGTGCTTTCGAACTGCTAGGTTGGCAGGAGCAGGGACCGAGCAACGGGAGCGGCAAGCCCAAGGCTCTGTGGTTTAACCCACAGCGCCACCCGCGTCCCGCCTGGATATGCTACTAGAGATTTAACCTGTTCTGTGATCTCTCCCCCCCCCCCCAATTCAAAGAGGCTTCCTATCACCTGAGATGCTCCCATCCAGCTTTGTAATTCTGTGATTCTGCAAAATGGGCACAGCAAAGGCTTTGCGGGGAAGTGTGGCTTTGGCACGTCGCAGCCCCCCAAGCAGAATGGTGTCTTTGGAAGCCATGTTGCAGCCCCCTCCTCCCAAAAGACCCCAGACAAACCCAGATTTATATGTTTAAAAGCAGTACATAAATATTGCGGCCAGGGTGATGTGGATTCTGTGCCAGCATTTGTGAAACCACAATAATTGGCCTTGAGAAGAGAAATCGCACCCTGGAGAATTTTAACTCTCAGTTTTCCTTACCCTCCCCCACTTTTTAAAAAAAAAAACCAAACACCCCAAGTTTCTAGACCTCAAGGCAGCCAGTACGCTTGAAGCCACGTAGTGCTGGCATTGGTGGGTGGGAACAGGAGGACTCACAAATGAGTGGAGCTCCAGTGCCTTAATTCATGGAGGCTGGCAGAAATGGAATAAGTTGTGTGTATTTTGCAAGTACAAAAAATGCTTACAGTGGGCATCGTTTAGAGATATTTTTGTGGGGTTCAGATTTTAGTGAGTAGGTTTGGAATCCGGTGCATTTAAATACAGAGTGCAGGGCAGCCCGATGGGAGACCTGTCAGTATTTAGGGCTGAACATTTACCTTTTTGGACCGGCCATATCCTGAAGTTTTAGAGTTGATAAATTATGTTTATTTTCCATGTTTGCACCCGTCTTGCAGGACTCCTGTTTATGGGTGAGGGATGGAAAATGGGAGACAGTTGCTGAACTTGGTGCTCACTCTGTGCCCCAGTCATCCCCCCCTCTTTTCCAGAGGACTTTGGATCAAACGAGGTGTAACAGCAGAGCCTAGGACTTGTTGATCAGAAGGTCAGTGGTTCGAATCCCTGTGATGGGGTGAGCTCCCGTTGCTCGGTCCCTGCTCCTGCCAACCTAGCAGTTTGAAAGCACATCAAAGTGCAAGTAGATAAATAGGTACCGCTCCGGCGGGAAGGTAAACGGCGTTTCTGTGCGCTGCTCTGGTTCGCCAGAAGCGGCTTAGTCATGCTGGCCACACGACCCGGAAGCTGTACGCCGGCTCCCTCGGCCAGTAAAGCAAGATGAGCGCCACAACCCCAGAGTCGGTCACGACTGGACCTAATGCTCAGGGGTCCCTTTACCTTTACCTAGGTGTAACAGCAGCAGGCTTAACGTGCCAGAGTTTGCTAAAACTGTATGAACTTGTTTGGGTTGAAAGCGGTGTTAGAAACTCAGATGAACAAAGAAACAAGGCTCCTTAAATTAAGGCTGAAACCAAGGTTGCCAGCGCCAAAACACAATGCCTAGTTGTGCTTTTGTGGCAAGACGGCTCTAAAGTCTTATTTTCCAAATGAAGGACTGACTGTGATGGATTCTCAGTTCAACATCTGGCTAGTTCAGAGGGCAACCTTGGGCCTAGTTAAGAGCTTTGAGAACTTAAAAGAAGAAAACAACTTGATCCAAAGACCTATCTATTGGCCTATTCCGACCTCTTTTTCGTAATGGTGACTCAGACCGTTCATAACATGGGGATATTCTTCCCAACTCTGAGCAGGGCAGTAGGGAAAGCCAAGACAAGCGACAACAATTCACTATAATGTTGTTCACTGCTCCTGCTCAGGCTGCACAGAAAATGCATTTTAGTTGCTGAAATTCATTCTGATCGTGCAGATGAAATATATTGGAGATAATTCTACAGGAGGGGGTGTTGGTGTTTGAAAACAGTGCAGATCCAGGGATACCTAGATGGGGAAGATGTCAGGCGCAATTGTGGCTCCCAGGCATCTTCACTTGGCAGATAAAAAGGTAAAGGTCCAGTCGTGGCCGACTCTGGGGTTGCGACGCTCATCTCACTTTATTGGCCGAGGGAGCCGGCGTACAGCTTCCGGGTCATTTGGCCAGCATGACTAAGCCACTTCTGGCAAACCACAGCAGCGCATGGAAACACTGTTTACCTTCCCGCCAGAGCGGTACCTATTTATCTACTTGCACTTTGACGTGCTTTCAAACTGCTAGGTTGGCAGCAGCTGGGACCAAGCGGGAGCTCACCCCGTCACGGGGATTCGAACCGCCGACCTTCTGATCAGCAAGCCCTATGCTCTGTGGTTTAACCCATAGCGCCACCCGCGCCCTTGGCAGAGAGTCAGGTGCAAAATGTGCCTGGTGGCTGGCTAATTTTGAACACTGGTTGAAAGTCCTGTTTGAGGACTTCCCTTAGGGCAGCAGTTCTCAACCAGTGGGTCCCCAGACGTTGTTGGACTACAACTCCCATCATCCCTGAGCTCTGGCCTTGGGATGATGGGAGTTGTAGTACAACAACATCTGGGGACCCACAATTGAGAACCTCTGCCTTAGGAGCACCTGCTTGGCTGCTGAGGGGATAGGACGCTGGACCATGGGGCCACCCAGCCGTAGGGCTCTTCTTCTGGAACCTCCAGGTCTATCGGCAGTCTAACTTGATTCCTAGGTTCTTAGGGGCATTTGGCCACTGTGGGAACAGGATACAGCCCTTTGGCCTGTTCCAGCCAACCCCTTGAGACAGAGGGGAATCTCCAGCTGGGACATAATCTTGATTGGTGGGGGAGGCATTGCGCCCCCCCCTTAATATCTGCCCCCTGCTTCGTGGTGAGTTGGCAGAGCTGATGCCATCTGGCTCCTGTCAATACGCCTCCATTGGCTTAGGGTACAAGGCGTTTAACCGGTTTACCTTCCCACTGCCAACAGGAGGACTTGTTGTCGCCCCCTCCCTCGAATACAGACGTCGAATACAGCAATATAGGCGGTGCTCCGAGACGTTGTTGTGCCTTGTGCTTCACAGCCTCGCTTTCAGGGCCTGGGAGAAGGGTCGAGCAAAGGAGCCCTTTGCGCATGCTCATTGGGCAGGAGTGCACTGGTGTTTTGGAAACCAAGCTTTCAGCTGAAGGTGACAGCAGAGGCTTGTCGGTGGTAGCCCCGAGCATATAAAATTCCTTGTACATTCTGTGCAGACTTTGGGCTAGAGGTGAAGGTAAAGGTACCCCTGACCATTAGGCCCAGTCGCGGACGACTCTGGGGTTGCATGTTCATCTCGCTCTGTAGGCCGAGGGAGCTGGCGTTTGTCCACAGACAGTTTTTCCAGGTCATGTGGCCAGCATGACTAAGCCACTTTTGGTGAACCAGAGCAGCGCACAGAAATGCCATTTACCTTCCCGCTGGAGCGGTACCGATTTATCTATTTGCACCTTGACGTCCTTTTGAACTGCCAGGTTGGCAGGAGCAGGGACCGAGCAACGGGAGCTCACCCCGTCGCAGGGATTCGAACCTCCGACCTTCTGATCGGCAAGTCCTAGGCTCTGTGGTTTAACCCACAGTGCCACCTGCGTCCTATCTATCTATCTCTCTATCTCTCTATCTCTCTATCATCATTTATCATTCCCCACCCATCTGACTTGGTTGCCCCAGCCACTTTGGGTGGCAGGCAGCATATACAAAAAACAAAACAAAACATTGTACATTAAAAACCTCCCTATATAGGGCTGCCTTCATAGGTCTTCTGCAGGTTGTACTGGTTCTTTTCCCCTTGACTTCCGATGGGAGGGTGTCCTCACCAGTTCGATGCAGCTGTGATTCCCACAAATGTCCCTTGCCATCTTAAAGGCGGGGGGGGGGGGGCGGGGGCGGCAGGGAAGTCTGCAAGGCCACGAAACTCAGCGTCTAGCATTACAGTGGTGCCTCGCAAGACGAAATTAATCCGTTCCGCGAGTCTCTTCGTCTAGCAGTTTTTTCGTCTTGCGAAGCAACCCTATTAGAGGATTAGCGGATTAGCGCTATTAGCGGTTTAGCGGCTATTAAAGGCTTAGCGGCTTAGAAAAAGGGGGGGGGGAGTGAAAAAAAATCTCAAGACTCGCAAGACATTTTCGTCTTGCGAAGCAAGCCCATAGGGAAATTCGTCCTGCGAAGCGCATCGAAAAACGGAAAACCCTTTCGTCTAGCGGGTTTTCCGTCTTGCGAGGCATTCGTCTTGCGGGGCACCACTGTATCTAACTGCATCGCTCTGTCTTTTCAGCATAAAACACACACACACATTCTTCCAGTCCACATTCCCAAGAGGGAGAAGTGCAGACAGACAGCGCATCTGCTTTGCGTGCACAAGGTCCCATAGTTCAATCCCTGGCTTCTCCAGATGAGGCCAGGAGGAGGTGCCCTGCATAAAAACTCTGGAGGGCAGCTGCCGGCCAGTGCAGACGATACTGAGCTTAGTGGGCCAATGACGGGTCTGACTAAGCTAAGGTGTAAGGCAGCATCCCATGTCCCTAAAGAAATGGGATTGGAGGGGGAACTGCGCCCACTGAGCCTAGAGCTTGCCGATCAGAAGGTCGGCGGTTCGAATCCCCTGATGGTCAGGGGTCCCTTTACCTTTAGATAGACAGACAGACAGACAGATATATATAGAGAAATAAATATAATTCCTTGCATAAATATAATGCATTGCAGGGGGTTGGACTTGATGACCCTTGGGGTCCCTTCCAACTCTACAGTTCTCTGATTCTATGATGCTACTCAAGGTAGACCCATTGCAATTATTATTATTAAATTTTCTACACCGCCCTTTATCAGTAGGTCTCAGGGCGGTTTGCAACATAAAATTAAAATAAAAAAACACCACAAACTGCATAATAAAAATAAGAACCAACCCCCCCCCCCATAACGTCCACTCCCACGAAAAATATAAAAGGACATCGGATGCCAACCGGCCAAAGGTCTGGCTGGAAAGGAATGTTTGCCTGGCGCCTAAAGGTGTACAGTGGTACCTCGGGTTACGAACTTAATTCCTTCTGGAGGTCCGTTCTTAAGCTGAAACCGTTCGTAACCAGAGGTAAAGGTAAAGGGACCCCTGACCAATAGGTCCAGTTGTGACAGACTCTGGGGTTGCGGCGCTCATCTCTCTTTACTGGCCGAGGGAGCCGGCGTACAGCTTCCGGGTCATGTGGCCAGCATGACTAAGCCTCTTCTGGCAAACCAGAGCAGCGCATGGAAACGCCGTTTACCTTCCCGCCGGAGCGGTACCTATTTATCTACTTGCACTTTGACGTGCTTTCGAACTGCTAGGTTGGCAGGAGCAGGGACTGAGCAACGGGAGCTCACTCCGTCGCAGGGATTTGAACCGCCGACCTTCTGATTGGCAAGTCCTAGGCTCAGTGGTTTAACCCACAGCGCCACCTGCAGAGGTACCACTGTATAATGAAGGCACCAGCCGAACCTTCCTGGGGAGAGCATCCCACTGATGGGGAGTTGTAAGTTGGTCGTAGCCCATGAGAACAGCCCTGAGGCAGCTAGATCAAGCCACAGGTGTGTGTGTGGGCAGGGGGGAGTCATAGAATCACAGAATTGTAGATTTGAGAGGATCCCTGAGGATCATCCAGCTAGTCCTCATGCTTTTGCATAAACAGCTAATTTAATTGAGGGCACTGCCTTAGACCCTTAATCCATGTAGCTCAGTTTTGTCTACACTGGGAGCAGCTCTCCAGGATTTCAGACATGGGGGGTGGGATATCTCTCAGCCCTACCTGGAGATGCCCCCTGGGGACTGAGCTGCAAGAAAGGAGAGCACAACTGAAGAAGAGTCATCCTGGATCGGGCCCATCTAGTCCAGCATCCTCTCCTTACAGTGGCCACAGTGCTAGAAATTAGCCAGGCGCCAGGAGCGTTTTGCCCGTAACCCTGGAGAGATGCTCCTGCTGCTGCCAGTCAGTGTGGACATTATTGAACTAGATGGCACAGCATCAGGCAAGCATCTCATGCTGCTATCCACCGGTGAGTGGGTGTGGTTTTCTCGTGTAAGGAAAGATTCCTAAAAGGAGGGATACGCATCTACTGAATAAATAAAGATATATCAAAACCGACGTACCAAGACAGCCCTGTTTTGTTGGAGGGGTTCCTGCTTCTTTTGCTGAGTGGGGCCCTGGACATCTGCCCAAAAATCTTCCCCTGCCATATGCACACAGCAGCTGTTTATGCCGTCCTCTTTCTCTCCCTTTCCTTCCCTCTCTCTTTCTCTCTCTCCAGTCTGTGGAATGCAAGAGGAGGCAGGGCTCTGTGGTGGAGCAAGAGCGATGCACCCAACAAAATATCGGCCGGGGTGGAGGTGGGTGAGGGGGTGGGTGCACATAGCTGGCGTGATTTTTAAACAAAGAAGGGACAAAAACACTCTCCCCTCCTGCGGTTTTCCAGATAGTGGCATTCAAAAGCATTTCTGCCTCCGAGTCCGACTGTGGAGACACAGAGGCAGACCAACAAACGAACATGTTTGCATTAGGGGATGTCCTGAAGTAGAGGACCTTATGCATTATATCTTGTGCTGCCGCTTATACATTCATACCTCGGGTTACAGCTGCTTCAGCTTGCGTTTTTTCGGGTTACGCCGACAATGGGGTTGTGGCGCTCATCTCGCTTTACTGGCCGAGGGAGCCGGCATACAGCTTCCGGGTCATGTGGCCAGCATGACTAAGCCGCCTCTGGCGAACCAGAACAGCGCATGGAAACGCCGTTTACCTTCCCGTCGGAGTGGTACCTATTTATCTACTTGCACTTTGACGTGCTTTCGAACTGCTAGGTTGGCAGGAGCAGGGACCGAGCAACGGGAGCTCACCCTGTCACGGGGATTCGAACTACTGACCTTCTGATCTGCAAGTCCTAGGCTCTGTGGTTTAACCCACAGCGCCACCCGCGTCCCCGGAGACTACCTTACACTGCATTTAAAACCAAAATTGCATTTGGGTAGAAACTGTTTCTCAGGCGGCTAGTCCTGGTCTTTATAACCCTGTACCTTCTTCCAGAAGGCAGAAGCTGAAAGAGATCATTTCTGGGGAGCGCACTATCCTGCGCTATCTCTGCAGCTTTCTTATGGCACCTGGAAGCATAGATTTGATCCAAGGTGGGAAGAGTGCACCCAGTTATTCTCTCCGCAGTCTTTACAACCCTGGACAGCATTGGTTTTTCCCCCGTGGGTGTGTTGCACACTAGTTACAAGCACCATTCCTTGTTCGATATGGGTGGTGTTCAGAGAGCCATAATATCTGAGGAGTGGGCCTTTTTTTGTGTGTGGGGGGGTTGCTTTTGTCATTTGGGTGCTTGGAGGTGTGTGAGTTTCTCAGGGTGGAAATACCCAGGGGGGTTCCAAAGTAGGTGGTAATTCCCCATAGGGGGGCAGTTAGTCTAGGCGGGGTGCTAAAAAGTAAGGTAGCAGCAGGGGAGGGGGCGTTCGTTGGTGGTGTAAAGGACTGTGTGAAAAGCTGGCATCACTGGATCAATTTCATCAGTTTTGTTAAATTAATTAAACTTAAGTTTCAGTTGGATTTTGAGTAAGTGGGCAACTAATTGCCACTGCTTTGAATGTTATTGTTTCTATGATTCTTTATGTATGCTTTAGTTGATATGATGATGATGGTGGTGATAATAATAATAATAATAATAATTTATTTATACCCCGCCCATCTGGCTGGGTTTCCCCAGCCACTCTGGCCGGCTTCCAACTGAATATTAAAAACAATACAGCGTCAGACATTAAAAACCTCCCTAAACAGGGCCGCCTTCAGTTGACTTTAAAAAGTAAAATAGTTGTTTATTGCCTTGACATCTGCTGGGAGGGCGTTGCACAGGACAGGCGCCACCACCGAGAAGGCCCTCTGCCTGGTTCCCTGTAACCTCACTTCTCGCAGCGAGATTCCTTCATTGCAGACAGTGGACCTCCAGGGTCCTTCCCAACACTACAAGCCGATGATTATTTTTCTTGGTGGGTCGTGCAAACTGCAATAATAATAATAATAATAATAATAATATATTATTTATACCCTACCCATCTGGCTGGGTTTCCCCAGCCACTCTGGGCAGCTTCCAACAAAATATTAAAATACAATACTCTATCAAACACTTAAGTGTTTTAAATTTGTTGTTAGTTGTCCTGAGCCCGGTTTTTGAACCGGGAAGGGCGGGGTACAAATAAAAAATTATTATTATTATTATTATAGTCTGAATATTTTTTTTATTGGGCATGGGGCACTGGGGATGAGTTTGTGGAACCAAGGTGGCAGGGACCCCCCAAAAAGTTTGGGCGTCAGTGATATGAGCTGTCTCATCCCTCACTCAACAAACAAAACACCCCTCTGTTCCTTTGTGGGTGCCATTCTCCGCCTTCCCTTCTCAACCACCAGCGCTCTCTCTCTCTCTTCTTTCCAAGCCGAAGTCCCGTTATATAAAATCCAGGCACGCTCAGCTTGAATTAGGTCAAGAGGAACTCTGCACGCCCCTCCTCACTTCTGTTCTCCTTGTAAAGATTCAAGCGATGGGGAAGGGATGTGAGCTTTTAGAGGGTGTGTGTGTTTGTGTGTCCCTCGTTGCCCATAATTTGAATGCATCCCTCTTGGAACCAGAGCTTGCCCCTGGCTGAAAGGGGAGAGGCCAGCTTCCTTTCCCAGAAGGATTACCGTACTCCCTTGGCCTCTTCCTAAAAGCTTTTAATCCTGCCTCTCTTTCTCTTTCTTTTAATTTGAAGGTGCAGTTTTGCAAGCAGGAAACATAAAAGGTTTTTCAGGCAATTCATTAGGTTCCACCCACTGTTTGTCATATTCAGAGTTCCGGCTGAAGCTCTAAATTTATCTTCAGTTTGCAGAATAATAATAATAATAATAATAATAATAATAATAATAATAATTTATTTATATCCCGCCCTCCCCAGCTGAAGCCGGGCTCAGAGCGGCTAACAACAGCAACAATTATTATTATTATTAATATTCATTTCGTTTCTATACCTCATTATATTTTTAAGATAGGGAAAGGCTCTGCGGCAGAACAGCTGCTTTGCATGCAGAAGGTTCAGTCTCCCCTGGCATCTCAGAAAGACCCTTGTTTTGAAATGCTGCTGCTGCCAGTCCGTGTGGACAGCACTGACCTAGAAGGCCGCTTCCTATCTAAACGGGTCATTGCTTTGCTTTTAAAGGGCAGGGCCGCAGCTCAGCCGAAGTGTCAGCTTTGCATGCCAAAGGTCCCACGTCCCCTCTCCCGAAGGCATCTCTAGGTAGGACTGGGAGAGATGCTGCCGGTCAGTGTGGACAGTACCAAGCCAGATGGAGCCCTATGGCCTGACTCAGTGTAAGGCTGCAGCCTTATTGGAGTTCACCGATTGGGTCTGCGTTGCTCCCGGACAGGAGGAAGGAAGTCAAATGACACCGGGGTTGGTTCAAAGAAAGAGTTTATTCTGCTCTCCGGATAGCAGAAGGCACTTGCGTGGTGTGTCCACAGCAAGTCCAAAGAAATGAGAAGTTTCATGCAGTATATATATCCTCCAGGCACCCTCTCCCTCCTTCCCCAGGAATCCAACCACGTCAGCCTATGTACGCAGGTTGACATCACAGATGTTCCTGCTCCGGCACTCTTAACCATAAAAGGGTATTCCTTCCTGTACTTCTGACCATAAAAGGATCTTCCTATTCCTACTCTTATCTTGGAGCAAGAGGTCACCATCTCCGAGAACACACTTTGGCGCTGTTCCCAGACTGGGTCTGTGCGTCTTTGTGGTCAGGACGTAAGATAAGGCACAGACACGTCTTCTCTGTTCTACTGGTACAGTCAAGGCCATCCTTGCCGTCACAAACTGATAAAGGAGAGGGCTCTGAGCACTTGTTTATACAGCTGGGTTTCGACTCAAGAGCTCAAGTTAAAGCATTTTAGCTAAGGAAAAATAGGGATTTTGGTGCAGTTTCAAACTGCCTGCACAGTTAGTTTTGGGGTTTGGGAAACCCATTCCTTCAAGGCAACATACCTGCGTTGCACAGAAAGAGCTAGATATATGGGTGAATGGAAGTAGAACCGGGAGGCAGCTGTTTTGAAGAAGGGCGCATTCATCGGTGTATGGAGGGTTCCAGTGTTAGAAATTAGCCGGGTGCCAGGCGCGTTTTGCAACTGGTGCGGGTCTCTGCAGAGATTCCTGGATGCCAGGTGGGCAACTGGTATCTCCACCTGGCTGCCCCCCCCCCAGCTTCCTTAAGCAGGTCAGCAGAAGAGCTTATCAGTTGCATTTATCTCCCATCTTTTTCTCCAAGGAGTCCATGGTCCACCCCCCTCCTCAGTTAATCCCACAACGACCCTGTGAGGTGGGCCAAGAGACTGGGACTGAGACTCCAAGGTCGCCCAGTGAGCTCCATGACTGAGTGGGGACTCGAACTCTGATCTCCCAGCTCCTTGTCCGACACTCTAACCACTACACCACCCTGCCTTCCTAGAGTCCTCCTGCTATGGGGCAGCTCTATAAATTAAGTAGGTAAATCAGTGGGGGGGGGGGGGAGCCAAATGTCCCTGAGAAAAGGATCTGAAATATTTTCCTGGAAGCCTGAATTTGTTTTTTTCTGGAATGTTTTATTTGATGTTTTAATGTGTTGAAAACCGCTTTGAGTTTTTTTCTTTAAAAGAGAAAGTGGTATAGAAATGAAATGGTAAATAATGATGGTGATAACAAATTGCATCGTAAAAAAAAAAGAGGCGTCTAGACATCTTAACCTAGATTTAAGGCGCCAATTGGCGATGAGATTATATATCTGAGTTTCTAACACTTGGAGACTCCCCCAATTTCTGCCTCGGTTTTTGTCCTCCAAACTCGGACTCCACTTTGCATAAGAATGTTCCGGAATCTGTTTGGAACCTTGGAACTGCCTGCGCATGCGAGCGCCGCCAAGTTCCAAGGTATTGTCTGGGACAGAGGGACCCCTCAGAATTAGTCGCATTTGAAAGAGAGGAAAGAGAGAGAAAATAGAAGAGCGGAGAGGTTTGCTGCCTCGGCTTTTGACAAAGCCTCTTTTGGAACAGATTTGGAATAAGTTCCCCTCCTCTGCGCCATGCCTGCAATTTGGTCGCCGCCAACGCTTCCCCTGCAAAAGAAACAGGTCCCATTAGGAAAAGAGCCATTCATGGCCAGTTTCCTAGGAGACCACAGAACGCACCTCAGAGATGGCCACATCCTGCACCCGCAGCTGAGAACTGAGTGCAGAAGGTAGTCTTCGTCAGCCGCGTACAACCCCAAGAAATAGACACAGACCCTAAAAAAACCAAAAACCTTCACCTCTCTTGTGGCGCATTGTTAGGCTGCGGAACTCCCTCCCACCAACCTAGGTAAAGGTAAAGGGACCCCTGACCATTAGGTCCAGTCGTGGCCGACTCTGGGGTTGCGGCGCTCATCTCGCTTTATTGGCCGAGGGAGCCAGCTTACAGCTTCCGGGTCGTGTGGCCAGCATGACCAAGCCGCTTCTGGCGAACCAGAGCAGCGCACGGAAACGCCGTTTACCTTCCCGCCGGAGCGGTACCTATTTATCTACTTGCAGTTTGATGTGCTTTTGAACTGCTAGGTTGGCAGGAGCAGGGACTGAGCAATGGGAGCTCACCCCGCTGCGGGGATCCGAACCTTCGACCTTCTAATCAGCAAGTCCTAGGCTCTGTGGTTTAACCCACAGCGCCACTTGCGTCCCTCCCACCAACCTAGATGTCTTTAAAAGAGGATTCACACAAGAGGAGGCTATCAATGATTACTAGCCAGGATGGAAACCACAGGAGAACGTTGCTCTTGTGCCTGGACCCGGCTTGTGGGTTTCCCAAGAGAGGCATCTAGTTGGCCACTGTGAGAACAGAATGATGGTTTAGATTGGATTGATCTAGAAGCTTGTCTCTTCTTGCTTTCTTATTGAACCTCCATGACCAGAGGCAGTCTATCTCGGCTCCTAGGAATTCTGGGATATTTGGCCATTGTGAGAACAGGATGGCCCCTGATCCAGCCGGCTGTTCTTACATTTCTGTCTGTTTCTCTTGTTTTCCTCTCTAGAACCTGCAGTCAAGGAGTGGTGTCTGTAGTTTTTGCTTCAGTTCTTGTGTGTGTGTGTGTGTGTGTGTCTTTTGATAAGCGGAAGCAGAAATGGTTCCTGCAGGCCAAAGCCTGCAATTTTGCTGTCCGCCTTTTCCCCATGTTTCACCCAAACCCATCCTTACTGGGTGGGTGGTGGAAAAGAGGGGAGACAGTGGTGGCTTATGTAACACGGTTCCTTCTGGACTCAGAAGCAACGTTATGCAACCGGCACTTAGTTATTTGAGTTGCTCAGATGGTGGTACCCGACTCCACCTTGGTTGCCATGGTGACCAGCATCTCTCTCTCTCTCTCTCTCTCTCTTTCTGTGCAATGTGTTTTCTTTCAACAAAGGTCCCCTGCATTTTTTCGTCTTTCAATCTTATTTTCTGCTCTGTGGAAGAAGGAGCCCTTGACACAGAAGGGTCGATAGCAGCACACTATAATTGGCAGCCATTTCCCCAGCTGAACACGCAAATCCTCCCTTCTTAAGTGACTCGTGGATTCGCAAGGATGGGAGATGGGGGCAGTGGGGAGGGTTAGGAAGTGGTTGGTTGTGGGGTAAATTTGATTTAGTTCACACCGAAAGGTGGATCTGTCCAATCTGAACTTTCTGAAATGATACAAGAACAGAAAGTCATGTTTTGAAATTCACACATAATTCAATTTTGCGATGTAAGCTTCTCCAGCCAGCCAGTTTATGCAAAAATGCCTGTATTGTGGGAAATGGTGCATAAAATGCATATCAGGGCAAATAACATCAAAAACGTGCAGTACACTGCTTGCAAAAATGCATTCATTAGAATAAATTCGTACTTAAATGCTGATTTGAATTTTCACGAGGATTTGAAAGAGAGGTTCGGGTATTGCTGGAGAAAATGTGGAGGAATGAAGACTGAATAAATGAGGAACTGAGGCCATATCCACACCTTGCATTTAAAGCTGTATAATTCCACTTTAAACAGATATGGCGTTTCCCAAATAATTATGGGAACTGCAATTTGTTAAGAAGGGTGCTGAGAGTTGTCCAATTCCCCCCAGAGAGCTGTAATTCCCAGAGTGGTATAATCATAAATCCTTCTTCATAGGGAAACCTGAGAATTGTTTTTCTGTTAGAGATGAGCGCCGCAACCCGAGTCGGCCACGACTGGACCTAATGGTCAGGGGCCCCTTTACCTTTACCTTTTAGGGACGCGGGTGGCGCTGTGGGTTAAACCACAGAGCCTAGGATTTGCTAATCAGAAAGTCGGCGGTTCGAATCCCCATGATGGAGTGAGCTCCCGTTGCTCGGTCCCTGCTCCTGCCAACCTAGCAGTTCAAAAGCACGTCAAAGTGCAAGTAGATAAATAGGTACCACTCCGGCGGGAAGGTAAATGGCATTTCCATGTGCTGCTCTGGTTTGCCAGAAAAGGCTTAGTCATGCTGGCCACATGACCCGGAAGCTGTATGCCAGCTCCCTCGGCCAATAAAGCGAGATGAGTGCCGCAACCCCAGAGTTGGCCACCACTGGACCTAATGGTCAGGGGTCCCTTTACCTCCTAACAAGTCTCAGCACCCATAACAAACAACAGCTCTGGAAATTCTTTGGAGGAAGCCCTGAGTGTTTAAAGAAATGTCCTCTGGTGTGAATGTGTCCTGAGAGAACCAAAACCAGCAGATCCTTGTGTTCCTGGATTGTGCATGAGAAAGGCAGAAGAGCGCCGCTGGGGTGATAAGTTGGCAATGTGGGTTTCTCCCCCTGTGGGGCATATTGCCTGGCTTTTTCCAGTGTATCTGGTGCTTGTGAGATGGGGAAGTCCAGAGCATTCTGTTCCGCCTCTGCCCTTCTCCCTCCTCTGCTCAGCTCCGCTTGGCTTGCTTCTAATCATGTTGACTCTAATTAGTTAATTAAATAAGGAGGTCTCCTAGAAGTCTGGCCTCCCTACCATGTTTTGATGGGGGCCTCTGGGGCTGTGTTCTTGCCACAGTTTGGTAAGGATCCCATGTCCACTCGATGATTAGCCAGTTTTTCCTTCCAGGGGGTGGGGACACACCATTTTCTGGGAATGTTTTATATGGGGGAGGGAGAGAAGGGGTTGAATGCTTGGTTGGGTGGCATCCATCTCTCCCCCAAGAGACAATGGAGTACCGTATTTTTCGCTCTATAAGATGCACCAGACCATAAGACGCACCTAGTTTTTGGAGGAGGAAGGCAAGAAGAAAAATATTCTGAATCCCAGAAGCCAGAACAGCAAGAGGGATCGCTGCGCAGCAAAAGCAGCGATCCCTCTTGCTGTTCTGGCTTCTGCGAAAGCAACACAAAACCTCTTCAGGGCAGGGGGAACGTCCCTGAAGGACGTCCCTGAGGAGGCTTCGCGCGGCTATCCCAGAAGCCAGAACAGCAAGAGGGATCGCTGCGCAGCGAAAGCAGAGATCCCTCTTGCTGTTCTGGCTTCTAGGATAGCTGCGCAGCCTGCATTCACTCCATAAGACGCACACACGTTTCCCTTTACTTTTTAGGAGGGAAAAAGTGCATCTTATAGAGCGAAAAATACGGTGCATCTCCGGAGGTGAAGTCAAACTGCTGCATTTGCAGACCAAAGTGACCTCCCTTGGGCCCAAGCCTGGGCAGTGTGTCTGGAGGTGTCATCGCTGAGGGGGGGTGACAAAATGCCGGGCGGCACTCACCGCGGGGCCTGCACCTAAGCCACCGCAAATCCTCCCTCCTTAAGTGACTTGTGGGTTTGCAAGGATGGGAGATGGGGGCAGGGGTCACTCCTTTTGCAGATTTTGAACTAAAAGGTTAATCTGGCGTGGGAGCATTGGGTAGGCCTTGTTTGATGGCTTCAGCTTTGCTTTTGGAGCGAGGGCCACATTGCCCTGTTGGAAACCCCTTGGGGGCCACATTCCAGCAGAAGTGGTTGGGCTGTGGGGCAAATTTGGTTTAGTTCGCACCGAACGGTGGATCTGTCCAATTTGAACTTTTTGAAATGATACGAGAACGGAAAGTCATGTTTTGAAAATGACACATAATTCAATTTTGCCATGTCTCTCCTGGGAGAGACGCGGTGGCTTGGGCGTGCGCAGGCTCCCCGCTGCCCAAACGGTCTGCCCGCTGCCTCCCCCCCAGCTGTAAAGCGGCTGAGTGGGAGGAGGAAGGCCCCTTCCTCCGCTGCTGACAACAAGACCCTCCTCTTGGCCGGGCTGATGTGGCCAAAAGGAAACCAAAGCAAGATGTTTGGCACCAGCTGGGCTGCAGGAGTTGCTAGAAGGAGGCGGTCAAGGCGCCACCCAACCGCCTTAGGGACTCCGTTCCGGATTTGTGTAGGGTTTATTCCTTAGCCATTTCTCCTCCCAAAGACGTCCCACAAGGCAGTGGAGGTTTAGGGCCAGAGTTTTCCTTCTTCTAGATGGGCTCCCTTCCCAGGTGGATGAGCCCCACCTGCCCCTCACTTCCCTTTATGGGCAGAAACCGCCTTCTTGACCATTGGGCCCACTCTTGGCCTTCTCGGTGGTGGCACCCGCCCTGTGGAACACCCTCCCACCAGATGTCAAAGAGAAGAACAACTACCAGACTTTCAGAAGACAACCGAAGGCAGCCCTGTTTAGGGAAGCTTTTAATGTTTAACAGACCACTGTATTTTAATACTTTGTTGGAAGCTGCACAGAGTGGCAGGGGAAACCCAGCCAGATGGGCGGGGTATAAATAATAAATTATTATTATTATTATTGGTCTCATCTGCTCCATCTGCCAGAGTGGGTCTTCACATGCCAGGGAAGCCCCTAACTCACTGAGGGTTTGAGACCCATCAACTCCCCTCGCCTGATTTAGCTGGCCAGTCGAAGTCGTTTTTCTTTTCCCGATCTAGCAGAATAATTTTTTTGTGAAATAAATAAGTACAGTGGTACCTCGGGTTACATACACTTCAGGTTACATATGCTTCAGGTTACATACGCTTCAGGTTATAGACCCCACTAACCCAGAAATAGTGCTTCAGGTTAAGAACTTTGCTTCAGGATGAGAACAGAAATCATGCTCCAGCGGCGCAGCGGCAGCAGGAGGCCCCATTAGCTAAAGTGGCGCTTCAGGTTAAGAACAGTTTCAGGTTAAGAACGGACCTCTGGAACGAATTAAGTACCGTATTTTTCGCTCTGTAAGACGCACCAGACCACAAGACGCACCTAGTTTTTGGAGGAGGAAAACAAATATTCTGAATCTCAGAAGCCAGAACAGCAAGAGGGATCGCTGTGCAGTGAAAGCAGCAATCCCTCTTGCTGTTCTGGCTTCTGGGACAGCTGCGCAGCCTGCATTCGCTCCATAAGACGCACACACATTTCCCCTTACTTTTTAGGAGGGAAAAAGTGAGTCTTATAGAGCAAAAAATACGGTACTTAACCCGAGGTACCATTGTAAATAAACTTTCTAAAATGAATAGCAGATTACAGGTAGTTTAGGCAACATATCCTTCTGTCAAGGGCTTCCCCGTCTTCTCCCCCAAGTTTCCCTCCCAGCCTTAGGATTCCCCCAACCCAAAGATTTGGGGTTTCCTGCTCCTCTCCTGTGCTGTGGGGAGAGAGATGCCCCTTCTCTTATCCGCAGGAGCTGAAGTTTGGAGAATTCTCCTAAGAGCATTCTGTGTGTTGTGAGAGAGATTTAGAATTTTAAGTTTGCTTCGTGCTTTCCTTTAATTTATTTAAGAGGCATTTTGCCATCTGCCCAGGAGATTTGGCACTTGGGTTTTATTTTAGTGTTGTATATACTTTCAATATTTTTTTGCTTTGATCTGAGTTAAGTCCTGTTTGACATGACCTTGTGTGGCTTCCACGCCGTATAAAGCTTTTGTGATGGTCCGATGACTTGTATACAAATGGATCTGTTCTTATCTGAGGTTTTTTAAAAAGTGCATTTGGACTGATGGTTTGTGTTCTTTGTGGTTTCTGTGCAATTTGTTTTCTTTCAACAAAAGTCCCCTGCATTGGCTTTATTTTAATTTTTTAAAATCTCTCGTCGTTAGGAGCCCAAGAAGCTCTGGTATTCTGACAGTTTATAATAAACATAATCCTCTGGGCTCCCTCTAAAAGCAAACTCAAGTCGTGGATGGAGACAGGATTGGCACCAGTAAGAAACAGGAAAGGGGCCGTATCAGCACACACCCCATGTTTGAAGCATTAAGTAGTGCAAGTTTTGAAGTACAGGCAGTCTGGTGTAGTGGATAGAGCGCTGGACTGGGAGAGACCAGGGTTCAAATCTTCCCACTCAGCCCTGACGCTTGCAGGTGGAGGGTGGGGTTTGTTACTGTCTCTCAGCCTAACTTTCCTCACAGGGTTGTGGGAGGGCGAGGAGAACTATGTGCCTTGCAACTGTGAGCTACTTGGAGGAAAGGTGCAAATGGAATAAATCATAATTTAAGAAGCCAAGGGAGTAAAACAACAGCAGACACCGGATCTGAGCACAATCCATTCAGAAAAGAAAACTGAGAAGTGGAATGGAATGTTCCTGCAGGGTTAGCTGGCAGCTGGACCAAGAACATTCCTATTAGAAAATTGGTATTGTTATAATGAGGCTGCTATTGGAACAATATTGCAATACAGTCATGCCTCATGTTACATCCACTTCATGTTACGTTCTTTCAGGTTACATCCCACGGCGACCCAGAAGTGCCAGAATAATAATAATAATAATAATAATAATAATAATAATAATTTATTTATATCCCGCCCTCCCCAGCCGAAGCCGGGCTTAGAACAGCTAACAACGGTAAAATGATACAACATTCTAAAATCATTTCATTATAAAATCAGTTCAAATCAGATTAATGGCAACCATTGGGCTAGAGGTCTGTGAAGATTGCCAAAGGAGGGGGTCAGGCTGTGCCCTGGCCAAAGGTCTGGCGGAACAGCTCTGTCTTGCAGGCCCTGCGGAAAGATGTCAAGTCCTGCAGGGCCCTAGACTCTTGTGACAGAGCGAAAGGGTTACTTCTGGGTTTCGCTGCTCACGCATGAGCGCAAAATGACGTCACGCGCATGCGCAGAAGTGGCGAATTGCAACCTGCGCGTGCACAGATGCGCCGCTGCGGGTTGCGCTCTTTTCATGTTGTGAATGGGCCTCCAGAACGGATCACGTTCACAACCAGAGGTACCACTTTGAGTGTGTGTGTGTGTGTGTATGTAAACATATATGAACACTCCTGTTACACACACATACATGCATACACATGCACACATATCTGAACTGCAGCAAAATTTTGCAGCGCGCTGTCGTGTCCTAACGACAAACGCTGTTGGTTCAGAGCCCACCATCAATTTGAAAGCAAAACGGAACACCCTCCCTGCAAAAAAAAACACCACAGTAGTTTTTACATATTAATTTATTTACTTCAGCTTTATTTACTGTGGGGAGGGAAGAGGGGGGTCCCCTAGGAACTCTCAGGAGTCTTCTAAGTAATTATTGTTTCCCCAATTATTTTGGGGGGGGGGGAAGAAGATATGACTGTTGTGGTATCAAAGTGCTTTCAATGTGTGGGGAGAACGTGCTCCATGTCTTTTCATCTGTAGCACAGAAATCGGGGACCCGGGGATAATGACACTGGCGTACCTCGCAAGGTTGTTGTGAGGATTCTCTTTCAGGGAACCCACGTCGACCCCACGACCCCAAAGAGTCTCACGCACTATTGTGTCACCCCCCACAACTCCTCTCGATGCAGGAATCACGATGTTCACCAGCATCACGGACGGGCTCCTGTGTTGCCTGATGGGCAAGACCCCCAACGCTGTGGGTCCCCTGGAGAGCGTCGAGTCCAGCGACGGGTTTAGCTTCGTGGAGGTGAAGCCCGGCCGGGTCCTGCGGGTCAAGCACCTGGCCCCCGCCCGCCCACCGGGGGCCGAGGACGCGCCCCAGACGGCGGGAGTCGTGCGCTGCAAGCGCCGCATCACCGTTTACCGCAACGGCCAGATGGTCATTGAGAACCTGGGCGACGCCGTCCGCGCCGACATCCTCCACTGCCAGAACGGCTCCGAAGCCAACGGCACGATGGAGCTGGAGGTCTCGGACGCTGCCAGCGCGGCCACCCCCTCGGCCAACCCCCCCGGTCCCGGCCATGCCAAGCGCCGCCGGCGGAAGCCGAAGAAAGTGGTCAACGTCGACTGCACCAAGTTCATCACCAGCTGCAAGGGCACCCACAGCGACGTGGTCCTTTTCTTCATCCACGGCGTGGGGGGCTCTCTGGACATCTGGAAGGAGCAGCTGGACTTCTTTGCCAAGTTGGGCTATGAGGTGGTGGCCCCCGACCTGGCCGGACACGGGTGCAGTTCGGCCCCCCAAATCGCCGCCGCCTACACTTTTTACGCCCTGGCGGAAGACATGCGGGCCGTCTTCAAGCGCTACGCTCGGAAGAGGAACATCCTCATCGGGCACTCATACGGGTAAGGGCGAGGGGAGGGTCCCCAACCCCGTTCATTCCATTCCGTTGAATACTGGTTTCATTGGAGCGGGCCAGGAATGTGTGTGTGTTGATTTCTAAAGCTTATTCTAACCTTCCTCGCAAGGTTGTTCTGGGGATCAAATGAGCAGGGAGGGGAGAGCCATTTCTGAGCTTCACCGCACCCCGCACACTCCATTTCACTCTGCCCCGTGTTCCATCAAATGTCGGTTTTGCTGTAGGGGATTTCTGCAGCTTATTCCAGAACTGGAGGCCATCCCCTGAGAGCAGGGAGAATTTAGCTTAGGTATATTTCGAAGGGAGCAGTAGGTTGGAGCGTATGAACCGAAAGGAAAGGAACGTATCACTGAAACCATTTTTTAAATTGTAAACATAAGGGAAAGAAAGGAGACGGAGATTGGGAAATGCAAGCGAGGAAACGCTGTCTTGGCAGCGCAGTGATAAAAAGGCTGAGAAAATCAGAAGAGCCCATCTAATGCTGTATTGTGTTTTTAATATTCGATTGGGAGCCGCCCAGAGTGGCTGGGGAAACCCAGCCAGAGGGGTGGGGTATAAATAATGAATTATTATATTAATGCAGCCTCCTGCCCCCACAGGGGCCAGAAAGATGCCCTCAAAGGGAAGCCCCCAAGCAGCATTCAGGCACAAGGCCTCTCTCCCCCCCTCCATTACGGCCTCTGAACGTGGAGGCAGAGCCAAGGGTAGAAATATTTGATGTAAATGGATGTGTCCTCTCCCAAGTTCAGACACAAATTCACAGGTACACTGCAGGTGACCTGAATGAAGCTCATGGACCTTTGGTAGTCTGCAGACCACAGTTTAAATCATCATCATTTTCATCCCAGGAAGCCAGGCATAGGGGCACCTTCTGTTATTCCCCCCACTCAGGAACGTGAAGGTAGACTGCTCTTGAAAATGGAGGCTCTTTCAACACACGTGAATAGCAGCTGTTGGCAAGCCTCCTCCTTTCTGGCTTTAGATATGACCCAGCCTACCCGTAACCTGGACTACAATTCCTATCATCCAGGGTGGGCTGCAAACATAATCATCATCACCATTATTATTATTATTATTATTAGTAGTAGTAGTATACCACCTTATACCTGCAAGTCTCAGGGCAGTTCACAACGTAAAATCACAACATAAAAACGCAAAATACATAATAAAAACGAAAACAACCCAATAAACTCACCAACACATTTTAATAGGGCATTGGATGTCAATCAGTCAAAGGCCTGGTTAAAGAAGAACATTTTTGCCTGATGGCCAAAGGTATACAACAACAACAATTTATTATTTATACCCCGCCCATCTGGCTGGGTTTCCCCAGCCACTCTGGGTGGCTTCCAATAGAATATTAAAATACAATAACCTATTAAACATTAAAAGCTTCCCTAAACAGGGCTGCCTTCAGATGTCTTCTAAAAGTCTGGTAGTTGTTCTCTTTGATAACTGGTGGGAGGGCGTTCCACAGGGCGGGCGCCACCACCGAGAAGGCCCTCTGCCTGGTTCCCTGTAACTTGGCTTCTCGCAGTGAAGGAACCTCCAGAAGGCCCTCGGCGCTGGACCTCAGTGTCCAGGTAGAATGATGGGGGTGGAGACGCTCCTTCAGGTATACTGGACCGAGGCCGATTAGGGCTTTCAAGGTCAGCACCAACACTCTGAATTGTGCTCAGAAATGTACTGGGAGCCAATGTAGGTCTTTCAAGACCGGTGTTATGTGGTCTTGGCGGCCGCCCCCAGTCACCAGTCTAGCTGCCGCATTCTGGATTAATTGCAGTTTCCGGGTCACCTTCAAAGGTAGCCCCACGTAGAGCGCATTGCAGTAGTCCAAGCGAGAGATAACCAGAGCATGCACCACTCTGGCGAGACAGTCCACGGGTAGGTAGGGTCTCAGCCTGCGTACCAGGTGGAGCTGGTAGACAGCTGCCCTGGACACAGAATCGACCTTCGCCTCCATGGACAGCTGTGAGTCCAAAATGACTCCCAGGCTGCACACCTGGTCCTTCAGGGGCCCAGTTATCCCATTCAGGACCAGGGAGTCCCCCACACCTGCCCGCCCCCTGTCCCCCAAAAACAATACTTCTGTTTTGTCAGGATTCAACCTCAATCTGTTAGCCACCATCCATCCTCCAGCTGCCTCCAGGCACTCACACAGGACCTTCACTGCCTTCACTGGTTCTGATTTGAAAGAGAGGTAGAACTGGGTGTCGTCTGCATACTGATGAACACCCAGCCCAAACCGCCTGATGATCTCTCCCAGCAGCTGCATGTAGATGTTGAAAAGCATGGGGGAGAGGACGGAGCCCTGAGGCACCCCACAAGTGAGAGCCCAAGGGTCAGAAGAGCGACTAGTGGGGTGCCACAGGGTTCTGTCTTGGGCCCGGTCTTATTCAACATCTTTATCAACGACTTGGATGATGGACTCAAGGGCATCCTGATCAAATATGCAGATGACACCAAACTGGGAGGGGTGGCTAACACCCCAGAGGACAGGATCGCACTTCAAAACGACCTTGACAGATTAGAGAACTGGGCCAAAACAAACAAGATGAATTTTAACAGGGAGAAATGTAAAGTATTGCACTTGGGCAAAAAAAATGAGAGGCACAAATACAAGATGGGTGACACCTGGCTTGAGAGCAGTACATGTGAAAAGGATCTAGGAGTCTTGGTTGACCACAAACTTGACATGAGCCAACAGTGTGACGCGGCAGCTAAAAAAGCCAATGCAATTCTGGGCTGCATCAATAGGAGTATAGCATCTAGATCAAGGGAAGTAATAGTGCCACTGTATTCTGCTCTGGTCAGACCTCACCTGGAGTACTGTGTCCAGTTCTGGGCACCACAGTTCAAGAAGGACACTGACAAACTGGAACGTGTCCAGAGGAGGGCAACCAAAATGGTCAAAGGCCTGGAAACTATGCCTTATGAGGAACGGCTAAGGGAGCTGGGCATGTTTAGCCTGGAGAAGAGGAGGTTAAGGGCTGATATGATAGCCATGTTCAAATATATAAAAGGATGTCACATAGAGGAGGGAGAAAGGTTGTTTTCTGCTGCTCCAGAGAAGCGGACACAGAGCAATGGATCCAAACTACAAGAAAGAAGATTCCACCTAAACATTAGGAAGAACTTCCTGACAGTAAGAGCTGTTTGACAGTGGAATTTGCTGCCAAGGAGTGTGGTGGAGTCTCCTTCTTTGGAGGTCTTTAAGCAGAGGCTTGACAACCATATGTCAGGAGTGCTCTGATGGTGTTTCCTGCTTGGCAGGGGGTTGGACTCGATGGCCCTTGTGGTCTCTTCCAACTCTATGATTCTATGATTCTTAACACATTCCCACCCTCCAGCTTATTGCACCCTCTTGCCTGCTTGCTTCTTCCCACAGAGTCTCCTTCTGCACCTTCCTGGCGCACGAATACCCGGATCTGGTCCACAAGGTGATAATGATCAATGGTGGCGGCCCCACAGCCTTGGAGCCCAGTCTCTGCTCCATCTTCAACATGCCCACGTGCGTCCTGCGCTGCCTCTCCCCCTGCCTGGCTTGGAGTTTCCTCAAGTGAGTAGCCATCTTCCTTTTCGGGGGTCTCTGGGGGTCCCCAAGACAAAACACCAGTCCCCACAGATCTGTCACTCTGTGTTCTTACTGAGTATAGCAGGAGATGAAATACCACAAGACAGGAAAGAAATTGTTCTTTTATGCAACTGCAGCAGCCCGGTTACTCCTTGCAAAGAACTGGAAAGGGAATTGTATACAGTGGTGCCTCGCAAGACGAAATTAATGCGTTCCGCGAGTGTCTTCGTCTAGCGGTTTTTTCGTCTTGCGAAGCAACCCTATTACCAGCTTAACGGATTAGCGCTATTAGCGGTTTAGAGGCTATTAAAGGCTTAAAGGCTTAGCGGATTAGCTGCTAAAAGGCTATTAAAGGCTTAGCAGCTTAGATAAAGGGGGGGAAAAGCGAAAAAAAAATCTCAAGACTCGCAAGACATTTTCGTCTTGCGAAGCAAGCCCATAGGGAAATTCGTCCTGCGAAGCAACTCAAAAACGGAAAACCCTTTCGTCTAGCGGGTTTTCCGTCTTGTGAGGCATTCATCTTGCGGGGCACCACTGTACCCACAAAAGAGAATTGGCCATATAAATTAATAGAATTTATAGAATTGGCAAAATTAACTGCGGCAATAAGATATCAAACACATCAGAAATTAAGGTCACAATGGTTGTGGTTCGAAGAGTGTATGAGTAAAGATAAAGGTAAAGGTACCCCTGCCCGTGCGGGCCAGTCGTGACTGACTCTAGGGTTGCGCGCTCATTTTGCTCAAGAGGCCGGGAGCCGGCGCTGTCCGAAGACACTTCCGGGTCATGTGGCCAGCGTGACGAAGCTGCAGCTGGCGAGCCAGCACCAGCGCAGCACACGGAAACGCCGTTTACCTTCCCGCTATAAAGCGGTCCCTATTTATCTACTTGCACTTTGAAGTGCTTTTGAACTGCTAGGTGGGCAGGAGCTGGGACCGAACGACGGGAGCTCACCCTGTCGCGGGGATTCGAACCGCCGACTTTACGATCAGCAAGTCCTAGGCACTGAGGTTTTACCCACAGCGCCACCAGCGTCCCAACACTGCTCTAAAGAGAGTAAACACTGCTCTAAAGATAGCATGCTGATATGTTTAGACTAAGGTCGTAAAGTTGTCTTGATAATATAATAGTATATTATAAGAAATAAAGTAGTGGTACATGATTTGCAATGTAAATAAGAACTTGAATGAAAAAATGACAAGCACTGGGAGAGGGAAGTCACAAAGGTGTATTAACATCCACCTATTTTATTTACTTCTTAACTTTTTTCTTTCGTTTTTCTTCTTATCCTTTCCCCCCTTTTTTATTGTTATTTTTTGTTGTTATTATGATATTATGGTTGTAAGTGTATGTGTATTAATGTTTGTATGAATGTCTAATCAAATCAATCAATCAATCAATCAATCAATCAATTAATTAATTTAAAAAGACCTGTCACTCTGCATTCCATGGCTCCTGAGCATGATCTATCCTCACTGGGCTGTTGATGTGTGTGTGTGTGTAGCTTTTATTTTTAAAGTACCGGCCCATAGGGCGCACCTAGTTTTGGAGGGGGGAAATAAAGAAAAAAAATTATTTTCCCCCCCAGGCGCAGGGCTGGGGCGGGGGAAGCCCGAGCTTCTCCCGACCCCAGCCCCCAGAATACCGACCCCTCTCGCTCTCCAGGCTTCAGCGAAAGCCTGCATTCGCCCCATAGGATGCACACACATTTCCCCTTCATTTTTGGAGGGGAAAAAGTGAGTCCTATAGGGTGAAAAATACGATAATTTCCTTTTGTGTCATGTCTTTTTATAGTCTAAGCCCTGGGTTTGCTTATTTCCTTCTCCCTCCCGGAGTATGTTCCTTTTGTGCCGTGTCTTTGTATATTGTCTTCACACACACACACACACACACACACACACACATATTAGTTTTTTTAACATATCATTTTCAACAATAATTAAACATACTTTTATATCTTATACAATTTTTTTGACTTCCATCAATCACATCTGGAAATTTTCCAATCTATTCACTTAATATACATTTCTTACTTTCACTATTACCTTTAAATCTCATAACTACTATCTCTATTCTTTCTCTACTTTGCAGTATTTCATATATTTCTCCTTACAAAACTTCTTGTAGTCCTGCTAGCGTAATTTGTTGATTATAGTTCTCTTCAAATAATTTGTATATTTCTTCCAATCTTCTGTGAATCTCTGGTCCCGTAGGTTTCGAATCCTTCCTGTTATTTTATCTAATTCTGCGTAGTCCATTAATTTTGTTTGCCATTTCTAGGCTAACAACACTCTTGCCGCTTTGTTGCATATAAAAACAATTTAACATCTTGTCTATTAATATCCTCACCTATAATACCAAGTAGAAATGCTTCTGGTTTTTTTAAGAATGTATATTTCAACATCTTTTTCATCTCATTATATATCATTTCCTAGAAGTTTTTTTACTTTCTTACATTCCCACCACATATGATAAAATGTTCCTTCTTTTTCGTCTTTGTATATTGTCTTCATTCCTTTTCTTTCTTTCACTGATTTCTCAGCTGCCCCGGGAGCCTGGCGACAAATCCTCCCAAGTATTAAACAAATAAATAAAAAACGAATAAATATCCGTGCTGAATTAACCCTGCCCGTTTGGCTCTGCTTGCAGGGCTGGCTTTGCCCGCCAAGGCGCCAAGGAGAAGCAGCTGCTGAAGGAAGGGAACGCCTTCAACGTCTCGTCCTTCGTCCTGAGAGCCATGATGAGCGGCCAGTACTGGCCAGAGGGGGATGAGGTCTACCATGCGGAGCTGACCGTGCCTGTCCTCCTCGTTCACGGCATGCACGACAAATTTGTCCCTGTGGAGGAGGACCAGCGGATGGCTGAGGTAACGCTTTTGCAAACCTACCCTGAATCCCTGTGAAATCCCACTCCAATCCCCTGCCTTTCTCCTTGCCCGGGAGTGTTCCTTACTGTAAAGGTAAAGGGACCCCTGACCATTAGGCCCAGTTGCGGACAACTCTGGGGTTGCGGCGCTCATCTCGCTTTACTGGCTGAAGGAGCTGCCGTTTGTCTGCAGACAGTTTTTCCGGGTCATGTGGCCAGCATGACTAAGCCGCTTCTGGCGAACCAGAGCAGTGCACGGAAACGCCGTTTACCTTCCCACCGAAGCGGTACCTATTTATCTACTTGCACTTTTTGGTATGCTTTCAAACTGCTAGGTTGGCAGGAGCAGGGACCGAGCAACGGGAGCTCACCCCATCGCGGGGATTCGAACCGCCAACCTTCTGATCGGCAAGCCCAAGAAGGCTCTGTGGTTAGATAAAGGTTCCCTGGACGGTTAAGTCCAGTCAAAGGGGACTCTGGGGTTGCGGCGCTCATCTCGCTTTATTGGCCGAGGGAGCCGGCATACAGCTTCCGGGTCATGTGGCCAGCAGGAGTAAGCCGCTTCTGGCAAACCAGAGCAGCGCACGGAAACGCCGTTTACCTTCCCGCTGGAGTGGTACCTATTTATCTACTTGCACTTTGACGTGCTTTCGAACTGCTAGGTTGGCAAGAGGTTTCTTACTGTAGAATTCTGCAGAACAGCAACTTCACCTCTGGCCAGTGAAACGGGATGTTTTCTGGTGTGCCTCAGTGAACTTGAGTGCTGTTCAATTCTATGGTTATATATGCCAGAAACAGGGAACTCTTAGAGGGTCATAAGAACCTGAAATTTGCACCAGCTGTAGCCTAAGGCAAGCTGGGAGGTGCTTCACACAGAAGTTTAGCAAGCCGCTCAGTGTAGTTCCTCCCCTCCTTTAAAAGTTTGGGGTGGGGCTTGGGGAAAGAGTGGAAGACCCTTTGGTGGGGACAGGTGAGGGGTGGGTGAGGTGTAAAAGGGCAGGTGAGGTGGGGAGCAAATGGCGTATTATTATTATTATTATTATTATTATTAATTTATTTATACTCCGCCCATCTGGCTGGGTTTCCCCAGCCACTCTGGGCAGCTCCCAATTGAGTGTTAAAAACAATACAGCATTAAATATTAAAAACTTCCCTAAACAGGGCTGCCTTCAGATGTCTTATGCAGTGGTACCTCTGGGTGCGAACGGGATCCATTCCGGAGCCCTGTTCGCATCCTGAAGCAAACGCAACCCGCATCCGTGGGTCACGATTTGCCGCTTCTGCGCATGCGTGTGACGTCGTTTTGAGCGTCTGCGCATGCGCAGTGAAACCCGGAAGTAACGCACTCCATTATTTCCGGGTCGCCGTGGAGCGCAACCCGGAAATACTTAACCTGAAGCTACTTCAACCCGAGGTATGACTGTAGTAATTATTACTGTTATAACAGGAGGGTTGAGATGAGCCCTCTAAGCTTCCACGGAGCAGGGAACTGCCTTTCAAACCTTCTCCTGCCCCTTTCCTCCCCCCCCCCCCAGATCCTGCTCATCGCTTTCCTGAAGGTGATTGACGAAGGCAGCCACATGGTCATGATGGAGTGTCCGGAAACAGTGAACACCCTTTTGCACGAGTTCCTGTTATGGGAGCCGGAGGCTGTCCCAGCCGCGGATGGAACAGAAGCAGAGAAGAAATAAGAAATAAAAAAACCAAAACCCTTAACAGCTACTTCGTGAAACTAGCAGCCTGCTCACGTTGCTGCTTCCAGAGGGATGTTTTTTTCTGGTTTGGAGCCTGCGGCAGTAGAAGGTGCGGCTGTGGCCGGCAGACACCTCTGCCCTGCAATGTGGGACGGGCGGAAAAGGCTCTTTCCTCCTCCGCAGAGAAGCGGACTGGACCTTCGTGGGCTGGGCACATGCAGGGTCGCGGCCGAGTGAGGTGGACGCTCAAGACGGGCGGGAGGGAAGGGGTCGGCCGCTCCCTGAGCTTTCGCCCGCGCCTTCCCCCTTGTAGTGTCCTCGTTCGTTTTTTCACGCTCAGCCTCTGGAAGGCTGCAGAAAAGAGGTTGTGGCTCTTCCACAGGACCTGTCCCAAGATGGCAACCTCAACTCCGTTTGGGAGCCGGCCAAGCTGACTTGGGTGCGATTGAACCCACCCGGATTTGTGTACACAACTTATTAAATCGGCAACCCTGCTCCCCCCGAATTCCCTCTGCCCCTCGAAGGCCCACCGGGTGTGGTAAACAAATTCTCCACATTGGCTGAGCCAGGAAGGAGAAGGCAGTGGGGAGATTCGAACACTTGCCCATTGCTTGAGACAAGCGCCAGTGCTAGGTTCTGCCATGGGGGCAGGCGTTCCCAAGCCCCTCGCAAAGAGGTTCAGGGGGCAGGGCTCCCCGGTATTTACTCATCCATCAAGCACCTCCTCCCCTTCTCTTCACATCGCCTCCAAACCTCTGCATTCTCTGGGCAGAAGGTCCTGGAGCCCTTCTGGAGTTTGCGGGTTCGCTTCTGGTCTTTGGCAGCTTGTAAATGTACTGTGAAAAATTGCAGCACCCAAAGGTATTTCAGGGTAAAGGCACCTCTCTGCTCTCCACAATCTTTGGCACTTTGGTTGGGAGAGCAAAGTCCCCGTAACTGAGTAATTTCTTATTTTGCCAGTGCCCGATTCCTCCGTATCAAACCTTTGGAACACTCCCCTTCCTTCCCCATTCACCAGGAGAAATGAAAAGGAGTTCTGGTTGGGAATGGGGCTTTTGTTTCATTTTGTTCATCTTAGGAACAGCCGCTTTGGCCTAATGATAAAGGCTTGGATCAGAAGGAAGCGGCAGGGCACAGAAAAAGGCAACTTCTCAAAATCTGCTCCTTGATGTTGCCGCTCCAGAATCTGGCGAGGCTTTAGGGGAAAAGGGCACAAATCCAGATGGAACTGGGGTGGGAGACTGTTTTGGTTTCGTGGGCTGGAACCTGATCAGGATGGGCCTTGCACGCTGAATTTGACCCCCCAATCGCATGACATCGCTATGATAGCACAATAGACAGGTGAGCCCCACATCTCACCTCGAAATTGGCAGATGCCTTTTTCTTCCTCTCCCCCACTCGCTTAAATGAGCGGCTTCAAACAGCTTTAAGCACCGCTCATCAGCTGGAATTAAGCCCCGCTGCCTTTTCTGCCATCTCTTCCCAGCCACGGTGCACAGCCAGTGCAGGATTAGACCCAGATGAGCAGGGGGAAGGCATGGTTTGGGGAAGATGGCAGCACGGGCCTGCAGGCCAGAGGATTCCTGACCTCAAAGTGTTCGCCTTACTCAACAACACACCCAGTGCAGAGACATTTGCAGCCATTACAAAAAAAATTAGTATTCCAGCATTTTGGTGGGTTTGAATTGTTTACTCGCAATGACTTCGCCACCTCTCCCAATCCTAACTTCGTATGTGCTCTTCTCAATGGTTGGTTGGTTTTTTCACCAACCCAGAACCTGCCGAGCCACAATGTGGGGTACATTCACACAAGCCACAGTGCGGTGAGCAGGGTGGGCAGAGACAGATCAGTCCTGGATGACAGTTGTGCCCTGCCTGATAACTCTCTTTCGTCCCAAATTAGATTTTAAAAAATTATTATTTGATCCTGCCGTGGGCAGGCCTCCCTGACTCAGGACTTCTGTAAGCAGCTCCAAAAAAACCCTGTTATTTGGTTGGAACAATTCACACCCCCCCACACACACCCTGACCATTTCAAATGCTATCTCCATCCACTCTACACCATTACCTGCCTACCCTAATCCAACGCAAGGTCATTTCCTGCAACATGTCAGAGGGTATGGGATTGCAGTTTGGGATTCTGGAGTTCCAAGGCAGCCTGCGTGTGAATACCCACCACAACGACCAAACCCTTGTTGCGCGTCCACGGAAGGGCAGCCAGGACTTTGCTTGTTATGAGCTCACAAAAGCAAACCAGTGTTGAGCCTCCTTAGTAGCATCGTAACCATAATAAACCGCTTAATACCTTTTTTATTATTTTAAAAAAATCTGTATTCTTAGGAGACTGTTTTAACCAGCTTGGAAATTGATCCATGGTTTTGTTTTTATTTATTTTGAGGGGCGGGGGGGGGGGGGAGCCTGCTGCTGTGAGTTCCACAGATCCAGGCTCTTTCCAGCCGGGAGACGAAACGGGATTGTGCGATAAGTGTCACCCTAGACTCTCAAATAAAAGTATTATATTCTCAACAGATAAAGGAGTCGTTTCTTGGATCTGCAGAAAAGAGTCGAAACGATAGAGGCTTGGAAGGAGAAGTCTCCGACACTGCTGTGGAACCGTCCTATAATTGAGGGCCACATTTCCTTCTGAGAAACTTTCTGGGGGCCAACGGCAGGTAGAACAAATAGGAAATTTGCTTTTGTGCAGTAGGGCTGGTTCCTACCCTCTTGTGTCTCCTTTCTGGCGAGGACTGCCTCGCCAGAGTGGTGCATGCTCTGGTTATCTCCCGCTTGGACTACTGCAATGCGCTCTACGTGGGGCTACCTTTGAAGGTGACCCGGAAACTACAACTAATCCAGAATGCAGCAGCCAGACTGGGGACTGGGAACAGCCGCCGAGACCATATAACACCGGTCTTGAAAGACCTACATTGGCTCCCAGTACGTTTCCGAGCACAATTCAAAGTGTTGGTGCTGACCTTTAAAGCCCTAAACGGCCTCGGTCCAGTATACCTGAAGGAGCGTCTCCACCTCCATCGTTCTACCCGGACACTGAGGTCCAGCACCGAGGGCCTTCTGGCGGTTCCCTCACTGCGAGAAGCCAAGTTACAGGGAACCAGGCAGAGGGCCTTCTCGGTAGTGGCGCCCTCCCTGTGGAACGCCCTCCCACCAGATGTCAAAGAGAACAACAACTACCAGACTTTTAGAAGACATCTGAAGGCAGCCCTGTTTAGGGAAGCTTTTAATGTCTGATGTATCATAGTATTTTAATATTCTTTTGGAAGCCGCCCAGAGTGGCTGGGGAAACCCAGCCAGATGGGCGGGGTATAAATAATAAATTATTATTATTATTATTATTATTATTATTATTATTATTATTATTTCAGGCAGTTGAGAGACTGGTTCTGAGTTCAGGTTTCTCCCGTCGCCTGTCTCATCCTCAGAACGACTCTGCAAGGGAGGTTTGCTTGAGTGTTTCTGACATCTTCAGCCTTTACCACAAAGCAGACTTGTGCTGGTCCCGGGGGCTAGCCGAGAGGCGAGGTCCGAGTCCAGTCCGGGGTCGATGGTGCAATAGGAAGGCAGTCCATAGAAGTCGAAGCTGGGTGCCACGGTAGGGCGTCGGGTGAGGTCAGGAGCTCATGCAGGAAAGCAGGACAGGGTTCTGGCAGGAACTAGCAACCAACAATGTTGCTCCTGCAAGTTGGGACTGGGGCTGGCTGGCTTTTATCTGCCCCGAGGCACAGGGCAGCCCCGTTCCTCTGGTGACTCGTCTCTCCTGGCTTGGAGGCGAGCACTCCTCCTGCGGGAACTTAGTTCCCTCTGCCTCTCTGCCCTGAGCCTCTGCAGCTCAGGAGAGGCTGGAGGGTTACCGGACCCAGAGGCAACCTCAGCTTCCCCTGACGGGGCTGAGAGTGGAGCACCTGCAGGCAATGGGTCCTCCATCACCCCAGGAGCCAGAGCAGGCTCAGCTGGTGCCTGCACCTGAGGACCCAGCACAGGTGAGGACTCTTCAGGCTCATGCCCCAGCCCCGGCTCAGCTGGTTCTGGAGGCGGGGAATCCTGTGCAGGCTGGGGTTCCTCAGGTTCAGCATCCAAATCCAAATCCCAGGCCATCACAAGAAATTTGTCCCTTCCAAGTGAAAGAATGAGGAAACCATAGTTGGCAAGGGGACTCCTGAAGGTCAACTAGTCCACCCCGCCACTGGAGGAAGGAAATCCAGGGCAGTCCCCGCAGATGGCTGTGCAGATTGGAGAAATCAGGAAAGGAAGAGCTCACCCACGCCTGAACTTTTTAAAAAATTAATCATTTTAAAAAATTGTTATGAAGGCAGCTCCTTTTGGGACCAGACTTTCCATAGTCCTGATACTGGTTTGAGGTCTGCGTGCTCAGAGGTGATGGTTGGAGATGTCTCAGCAAAAGATGGACAGCTATAAACTGCAAGTCCTGCGTTAAAGCAGGGGTGTGTGCCAGGGTGGAATGGATGTCCTCACAGTGGCCCGTTTCAACTCTTAGGTTCTCCTCCCTTCTGAAAAGAGCTGCAAGAGCAGAGGCCGGAAGCCACATCGCCCACCAGGGGCAGGAGGAGTGGGGGGGGGGTGAGGAAAGAGGACAGGAGGCCACGCGTTTCTGCCCGATCCTAGAAAAACATTTAATTTTTCACCAACTCTACATGATCCGAAGGAGAGGGGGACTGAACGAGAAAGCCACGTATAAAAAAGCACAAAAGCATAAATTACAGAATTAAAAACAGTAAAAGCACACGACCGACGGCTACATATATATCTGTTTCTGAGAACGGCACAGGAGACTCTGTTTAAAGAGAGAGATGAACATTCAGTTCTGTCAATGTGCATCAAGAGCGAATTCAAGCTTGTCCAACACTGATCCTTTTCTCCTGTTGAGACATTGGGGAATCCAGTGGCAGGGAGTTCCACATTCCCCATGAACTCCCAACTCCAAGCCAAGCTGGAGGGGGGCGGGGAGCCAACAAGGCAAGTCCTAGCCCAGGCATCCTCAACCTTGGCCCTCCAGATGTTTTGAGACAACAATTCCCAGCATCCCTGACCACAGGTCCTGCTAGCTAGGGATCATGGGAGTTGTAGGCCAAACATCTGGAGGGCTGAGGTGGAGGAAGCCTGTCCTAGCCCAACGCCTCGGCCATAATGTGACAACTGCCTTGACCAGGCCACGGGCATCGTGTCGGACCCAGGTGGTTGGGTGCTGGCCGCGCCGAGAGCCTCGCGAGCCAGGTAGCTGTCACTGGCCTGTGCGGATGTCCGCGGGTCGCAGCTGCCGCTCCCCCTCTGCCAGGAAGATCTGCATGGCTCTGTGAAGGAGGTGGGTGCCCAGGCAGCGCCTCCGCCTCATAGGCCAGCCCGCCACGATGCCGTAGTAATTCCCTTTCTTCTGATTGGTCAGCATCTTCAGCCCTGGAAGAAGACACAGGGGGAGCGTGAGCCGGTTGATTTCCCTAGATCTCCCAGTGGCTTTCGATACCACTGACCACGGTATATCCCCCCCCCCCCGGAACAGATGTCTGAATTAGGACTGGGCGGGGGGTAGCAATGTGGTGGTCCCAGTCCTATTCGGATGACCGCTTCCAGGAAGTGCAGCTTGACCCTATGGAGCTATGAGCTATCATCTCTCTTTCTTATTTATTTATTTATTTAGTAATTAAACCGCCCTATTACCACAGGTCTCAGGGCGGTTCACAAGATGGAAAACCACAACATAAAATACAAAATGCATAATCAAAATAAAAACAACAATAATAAATTAATTATAATAATAATAATTTTAGTATTTATACCCCGCCCTCCCCGGCCAGAGTCGGGCTCAGGGTGGCTAACGCCAGTAAAATTACAGTAAAAATATAATGGGGGGGGGACCCAATTTAAAATACGGGTTAAAATACAATTTAAAATGCAGCCTCATTTTAAAAGTAGCCCATAGATCAAAACCATAAGGGGAATGAAATATAAGGGTCAGACTGAGTCCAAACCAAAGGCCAGGCAGAACAGCTCTGTCTTGCAGGCCCTGCGGAAAGCTGTCAAGTCCCGCAGGGCCCTAGTCTCTTGGGACAGAGCGTTCCACCAAGTCGGGGCCAGTACTGAAAAGGCCCTGGCCATAAAGGTAAAGGGACCCCTGACTCCTCGCAGACGACTCTGGGGTTGCGGCGCTCATTTCACTTTATTGGCCGAGCCGGCGTACAGCTTCCGGGTCATGTGGCCAGCATGACCCTAGCTGAGACCAATCTAACCACCTTGTGACCAGGGACCTCCAAAGTGTTATTATAACAACAACAACAATAACAATAGCCAATGCAATTCTGGGCTGCATCAATAGGAGTATAGCATCTAGATCAAGGGAAGTAATAGTGCCACTGTATTCTGCTCTGGTCAGACCTCACCTGGAGTACTGTGTCCAGTTCTGGGCACCACAGTTCAAGAAGGACACTGACAAACTGGAACGTCTCCAGAGGAGGGCAACCAAAATGGTCAAAGGCCTGGAAACGATGCCTTATGAGGAACGACTAAGGGAGCTGGGCATGTTTAGCCTGGAGAAGAGGAGGTTAAGGGGTGATATGATAGCCATGTTCAAATATATAAAAGGATGTCACATAGAGGAGGGAGAAAGGTTGTTTTCTGCTGCTCCAGAGAAGCGGACACGGAGCAATGGATCCAAACTGCAAGAAAGAAGATTCCACCTAAACATTAGGAAGAACTTCCTGACAGTAAGAGCTGTTCGACAGTGGAATTTGCTGCCAAGGAGTGTGGTGGAGTCTCCTTCTTTGGAGGTCTTTAAGCAGAGGCTTGACAACCATATGTCAGGAGTGCTCTGATGGTGTTTCCTGCTTGGCAGGGGGTTGGACTCGATGGCCCTTGTGGTCTCTTCCAACTCTATGATTCTATGATTCTATGAATAACAACACAGTAATCCTCCCTTCCCTGACACATTTTAAAAGGGCACATCCCCAACGTGGGGATCAAACCCATGACCCTGAAATTAAGAGGCTCCTGCTCTACCGACTGAGCTATCCTGGGATGGAGCCTGCCCTTCAGCCTTAGCCCCGTCTGGCATGCGCCTTACCGATGGCATCCACCATGCAGGCTTCTCTCGTGTAGGCTTCCACCGGAATGACGTTCTGGAAGCAATGCATGGAGATGACCCCCTGCCCGCTGGCCCAGATTTCCAGGATATGCTGGACTTTGGAGCAGGCCTGGAGGAAAGGAAGGGAGCGGGTTAGTGGCAGAAAACAAGCGTTTGCTTTCAGGTCTGTTTCAAGACAGGATGTCCACCTCTGCCAAAAAGGGCCTGACTCATCCAGATGCTTCTGAAAAAACAGCTGCCAAGGCAGGAAGACGGCAGCCCAACACGGTTTCATAGGTGCCAAAGGGTCTTGGACCCCTTTGCTCCTCCCAAATGCGGGTGGGGGGTAAAATGGACTGGGCCTGAGCTGCCCCAGCCTCCTCTTCCACTTGAGAGTGCAGGTAAGGCACCCAACCACCCATCCACCTGCCTAGGCCTGGCTCCCTTTGAGCCATAGAGGGGACTTGGGTGCCACTGCCTGGCGGGGAGAGGGTGCCTGGGCTGGGTCTGCTGTTGTCCCCCAGCTCCTGGCCTCAGCTTGGGCACCATCACCTCCTGCGCCCAGGCCTTGGAAGCGGTTGTCAGACGTAGCAAATTGGGCAAGACTGTATTGATAGAAGAAGTGTGCCTGCACACGAAAGCTCATACCAATAACAAACTTAGTTGGTCTCTAAGGTGCTACAATGGGACGCGGGCGCTGTGGGTTAAACCACAGAGCCTAGGACTTGCCATCAGAAGGTCGGCGGTTCGAATCCCTGCGACGGGGTGAGCTCCCGTTGCTCGGTCCCTGCTCCTGCCAACCTAGCAGTTCAAAAGCACGTCAAAGTGCAAGTAGATCAATAGGTACTGCTCTGGCAGGAAGGTAAACGGCGTTTCCGTGTGCTGCTCTGGTTTGCCAGAAACGGCTTAGTCCTGCTGGCCACATGACCCGGAAGCTGTACACCGGCTCCCTCGGCCAATAAAGCGAGATGAGCGCCGCAACCCCAGAGTCGGCCGGCCACGACTGGAACTAATGGTCAGGGGTCCCTTTACCTTTAAGGTGCTACTGGAAGGATTTTTTTCTTTTATTTCGACTATGGCAGGCCAACATTGCTACCTACCCGTAACTAGAACTGTATTGATAGTTAGCGAAAACTATAAACACATAAGTGATGATATTCCAGCTGAGCTATTTAAAATTTTAAACGATGATGCTGTTAAGGTGCTACACTCAATATGTCAGCAAATTTGGAAAACTCAGCAGTGGCCAGAGGATTGGAGGAGATCAGTCTACATCCCAATCCCAAGAAGGGCAGTGCCAAAGAATGCTCCAACTACTGCACTATTGCACTCATTTCACACGCTAGCAAGGTTATGCTTAAAATTCTACAAGGCAGGCTTAAGCAGTATGTGGACCGAGAACTCCCAGAAGTGCAAGCTGGATTTCGAAGGGGCAGAGGAACCAGAGACCAAATTGCAAACATGCGCTGGATTATGGAGAAAGCTAAAGAGTTCCAAAAAGACATCTACTTCTGCTTCATTGACTGTGTTGACCACAGCAAACTATGGCAAGTTCTTAAAGAAATGGGAGTGCCTGATCACCTCATCTGTCTCCTGAGAAATCTCTATGTGGGACAAGAAGCTACAGTTAGAACTGAATATGGAACAACTGATTGGTTCAAAATTGGGAAAGGAGTACGGCAAGGCTGTATACTGTCTCCCTGCTTATTTAACTTATATGCAGAATTCATCATGAGAAAGGCTGGGCTGGATGAATCCCAAGCTGGAATTAAGATCGCCGGAAGAAATATCAACAACCTCAGATATGCAGATGACACAACCTTGATGGCGGAAAGTGAGGAGGAATTAAAGAACCTTTTAATGAGGGTGAAAGAGGAGAGCGCAAAATATGGTCTGAAGCTCAACATCAAAAAAACGAAGATCATGGCCACTGGTCCCATCACCTCCTGGCAAATAGAAGGGGAAGAAATGGAGGCAGTGAGAGATTTTACTTTCTTGGGCTCCATGATCACTGCAGATGGTGACAGCAGTCACGAAATTAAAAGACGCCTGCTCCTTGGGAGAAAAGCAATGACAAACCTAGACAGCATATTAAAAAGCAGAGACATCACCTTGCCAACAAAGGTCCGTATAGTTAAAGCCATGGTTTTCCCAGTAGTAATGTATGGAAGTGAGAGCTGGACCATAAAGAAGGCTGATCGCCAAAGAATTGATGCTTTTGAATTCTGGTCTGGAGGAGACTCTTGAGAGTCCCATGGACTGCAAGAAGATCAAACCTCTCCATTCTGAAGGAAATCAGCCCTGAGTGCTCACTGGAAGGACAGATCGTGAAGCTGAGGCTCCAATACTTTGGCCACCTCATGAGAAGAGAAGACTCCCTGGAAAAGACCCTGATGTTGGGAAAGATGGAGGGCACAAGGAGAAGGGGACGACAGAGGACGAGATGGTTGGACAGTGTTCTTGAAGCGACAAACATGAGTCTGACCGAGCTGCGGGAGGCAGTGGAAGACAGGAGTGCCTGGCGTGCTCTGGTCCATGGGGTCACGAAGAGTCGGACACGACTAAACGACTAAACAACAACAACATAAACACATAACTTCTGGGCATAGTGATATTGTTACATTACTAGTCCTTATAAACGTTGTAAAGGTAAAGGTTTATTGGCCGAGGGAGCCGGCGTACAGCTTCCAGATCATGTGGCCAACATGACTAAGCCGCTTCTGGCGAACCAGAGCAGCACACGGAAACGCCGTTTACCTTCCCGCCAGAGCGGTACCTTATCTACTGGCGTTATTTATCAGCTTAAAGAAGTCTTTTAGGCTCAGGTCTTCTTCCCAGGTAAGCATAAAAGCCAAGCGCTCACTTGGCTCCGGCCTCCCCCCTTCCAGCAGGGAGCGGGCCAATGCGTCCCCCTCCCCCAGTATTTTATTCAAGCTGGCACCCCTGCACTCTGTCCAGAAGTTGACTGGCGGGTGCATCTTGGCCACTGCATCTCTCTGGCCTGACCCCCCCACCCTGTGGCATTTGCCTCAAAGCAGGGGAGGGCCGGAGGGGAGAGCAGGGCACCACTCCAGTCTTTGCGCTGCCTGCACCTGTCTGCCTTGCTTCCTCCGGCTCTGCTGGTAGTGCGTCAAGGCTTCGTAGAGGTGGCAGTACGGCCGGGAGCGCTTCCCCTTGCCCACGTAGAAGATGGCGCTGATGAATGTCCGGAAACACTCGGCCCGGCTGATGTACTGGCTGCGGAAGGGCAGGTTCTGGGTCACCCTGTCGGGCACAGGCAGAAGGGCAGAGTTAACCAGCGGAACTCGCCGCCACGGGAGGCAGCAATGGGCCAACAACCGGCTGTCTACCAGCTCCATCTGGTACGCAGGCTGAGACCCTATCTGCCCGCAGACTGTCTCGCCAGAGTGGTGCATGCTCTAGTTATGTCCCGCTCGGACTACTGCAATGCGCTCCACGTGGGGCTACCTTTGAAGGTGACCCGGAAACTACAACTTATCCAGAATGTGGCAGCTAGACTGGTGACTGGGAGTGGCCGCCGGGACCACATAACACCGGTCCTGAGAGATCTGCATTGGCTCCCAGTACGTTTCCGAGCACAATTCAAAGTGTTGGTGCTGACCTTTAAAGCCCTAAACGGCCTCAAAGGCCCAGTATACCCGAAGGAGCGTCTCCACCCCCATCGTTCAGCCCGGACACTGAGATCCAGCGCCGAGGGCCTTCTGGCGGTTCCCTCATTGCGAGAAGTGAGGTTACAGGGAACCAGATGGTCTTCTTGGTGGTGAGGTTACAGGGAACCAGAGGCCTTCTTGGTGGTGGCGCCTGTCCTGTGGAACGCCCTCCCACCAGATGTCAAGGAAATAAGCAGCTATCTTATTTTTAAAAGACATCTGAAGGCAGCCCTGTTTAGGGAAGTTTTAAAAATTTAATGCTGTATTGTTATTAACACTCCATTGGCTGGGGAAACTCAGCCAGATGGATGGGGTATAAATAATCAATTATTATTATTATATATAACCCGGAGGGCTTTAAGAGGCGACTGGACAAATTCGTAGAGGAGCAGGGAGGCCGTCAACGGCTGCCAGCCATGATGGCCAAGCTCTGCTTCCATGGTCGAAGGTGGCCATGTTTCTGAGCACCAGCTCCTGGAAACAGCAGGGGGGTGACGGCCCTTGCGATCGTGCCCTGCCTGTCGCGTTCCCTTGGAGGCATCTGGTCGGCCACTGTGGGAACAGGCAGGCTCTTACGTTCTTAGGGGGATATTAGGAGGCACAATATAGTCTCTGTGAGACACATGCACTCACAAAATGCAACCCCCTAGATCGGGGATCGGGAACCCTTTCCCTCAGCCCAAGTGCTGCATTCCCATCCAGAGGCGACGTGCAGGGACAGAGGCAAAAGCAGGTGGAGACATGGATGAAAATGTTACTTCCATCCAGGTAACCTAGTGGCGTGGAGTTCCAAGGGTGCATCCCAGCCAGGCCAAAACACCTGGGATGTGGGTGGGTATGCAAAGCAGGACTGGCAAGGATGTTCTGTGTGGCCTGGGGAGAATTTGGCCCTTGGACGCCTGGGCTTGAGCTTTCCCACCCCTGGGTCACAGAATCGTAGAACCGCAGATTTGGAAGGGACCATGAGGGTCACCTAAGTCCAGCGTTTCCCAAACTTGGGTCCTCAGCTGTTTTCTGAGGATGAGACCAGGGCCCTTCAGGATTTAACCTCCTTCCGTCGGGCCTGTAAGACAGAGCTATTCCGCCTGGCCTTTAATTTGAATTCAGCCTGATCTTTTATTGCTCTTCTCTTCCCTCACCCGCTCTGAGACCCCACAGCTAATTCTGCCCTGGCCTCCTCGCTGGCCCAAACAGGACCAATTCAGCCAGCTAGCCCTGGGGATTATATAACTGATTTTTGATTTTTATTGTTATTTCATGTTTTTATACCGTATTTTATGCTGCTTTTATAATTACCGTATTTTTTGCACCATAACACTCACTTTTTTCCTCCTAGAAAGTAAGGGGAAATGTCTGTGCATGTTATGGAGGAAATGCCTACGGGTGGCATGCCTACGGATTTTCCTCCTCTAAAAACTACGTGCGTGTTATGGTCGGGTGCGTGTTATAGAGCAAAAAATACGGTAAGTGTTTTAAATTTGTTGTTAGCCGCCCTGAGCCCGGTTTTTGAACCAGGAAGGGCGGGGTATAAATAAAAAATTATTATTATTATTACTACTACTACTACAATTCCCATCATCGCTGACCACTGTTCCTGCTAGCTAGGGATGATGGGAGTTGTAGTTCGAAAACAGCTGGGGACCCAAGTTTGGGAAACCCTGATCTAGTCCAACCCCTGCAATGCTTGAACCCACAACCCTGAGATGAAGAGACTTGTGCTCTACCAGCTGACAAGCTCTTCTCCGTTTGAACTGGTGATCAGATGGGGCTGTGAGGCCGTGGAGCAGAGGCAAGGAGAGAGGGTCTCCAAGCCCTTTCCTCACATGGCCAGAGAGGCCTGGCAACACCCTGAGGGTTCTGTTCCGTAGAGAAGACTGCACGCTGTCAAACTATACCCCCAGTCTTCGCCCAAAACTCAGCTGAGTCTGAAAAGGTAGGAATTGCCTCCTTTCCCCCCCAGGGGCAGCCAGGATGGCAGAGTCGGGGAAAAGCTTCCACACCTGGGATCCAGCAGCAGGTAGTTGAAGCTGGACTTGAGAAGACCCTCCCTCCACTTGCGGCTCTTGTCCGGCTGGTCGAACTGCCTGGCCAAAGCCATCTCGTCCTCCTGGCCATCTGGGATCTGGTAAGTGTCCAGGGCAGAAGACAATTCCGGGCTGTAGCCTGGAGGCGAGTGAAGAACAGACAACGCCACCGCCACCAAAACAGAGAAGTTTGTTAACACATGGTGGAGAGACGCACACGACACGTAACAAGGAAAGAACGATGGAATATTATCTCAATATATCTCAATATACGATCACAGCGGAGAAACTTTGTTAAATCGTGCATGAGCAGAATAGGGCTGAGCGATATATTGCTATATCGTCCTAAACTGGTTTGAAGCCCAGTTGTGATATCGGTTTCATAATTTTGGAACTGGCAATATATCGCGAATCGTGTGTGTGTTATGCAAAAATCACAATGTGGGAAAAACTGTGAAGCCAGCCCGTGCCTCTACACAGCTCCATTCTTATGTCAGATGTTGTGATATACAGTCATACCTCGGCTTAAAGACGCTTCGGGTCAAATCTTTTCAGGTTGTGTCCTGCGGCGATCCGGAAGTACCAGAAAGGGTTACTTCTGGGTTTCGCCGCTCACGCATGTGCAGATGCTCAAAATGGCGTCACGTGCATGCACAGAAACAGCGAATCGTGACCTGCACAGACGCAGGTTGCGTTCTGCTCATGTTGCAAATGGGGCTCCGGAATGGATCCTGTTCGCAACCAAAGGTACCACTGTATCAACATTTCACGATGTTTAGCTGGTGATATATTGCGATGTTGAAAACCAGATATCGCCCAGCCCTAGATCAGAACAGGTGTAAGTGTGTGTGGTGGTGGGGATTCGTGTATTAATATTATTATTTTTAACAGGAGCTCTCAGCCCCTTAGCCTACAAATTAGAATCAGGAAAGGAGATATGTAAACCATATGTAAACCTCCCTCCCACAACTTTAAAGGCATGTCAGTTAAAGGCAAAGAAGCACATGGGATGCCCTTTCTGGAGATGACCCTGGAGCATAGCTGTCAACTTTCCCCTTTTCTTGTGAGGAATCCTATTCGGAATAAGGGAATTTCCCTTAAAAAAAGGGAAACGTTGACAGCTATGCCCCAGAGGGGTTGAACCCGGGACCTTCTGCATGCAAAGAAGGCCTCCATCAATGGGCTGAGGCCTCCCCTACCCCCAGGCAAAGCAGCCACTCACCTGCAGAGCCCTTCCGGGCCTTGGTCTTTGGGTCGCTCATCAGCTTCTCAAGTAGCTGCAGGTAAATTTTCCTGGTGAGTCCCGTTACAGGACCCGGGTTGACGCCGAAGTCTCGAAGCTGCCGGACTAGCGCTTCGTCTGAGAGGTGGCTCAGCTCAGAGGCAGCTGGTGGAGAGCTGCTGCCCACATCTGCCGGCCCGGCCGCTTGACCGGTGTATGCCCGCCAGTCGTAGATGACGGTGTCTTCGGAGCTGGTGGTGTTGGCCGCAGAGTCGTCCGTGCAAGGGACGTGGCGCTCCACGAGGGCGTGCCCTTCATCCTCGTAAAGGTATTCCACGGGCTCAGTGGCGCTCAGGTTCACGGGCCGGCCACCGGGCGACAGCTGGACATCTTGGGCAATGGGACTCATCCGTCCGGACGGGCAGGTGGACACTCTCGGTGCAGGCAGCCGGCTGAAGCTCACTCGCGAGCGATTGGCCTGCCTCTTGGTCCTACCACGCCTGGCACTTAGCCGCTCAGGTTCACCCCGAGGCAGCACAGCATCCAGGCTTTCTTGGGCACCATTCCCTGGTGGCAGCTTCTCCTCCTTCAAGGGAAGCTCTTCCCCTGAATCTGTCGCACGGTTGCTGCCACATTTGGTGTCAGAACGGTCACATCCTCTGCAAACATCTCTCCCAGAACTTCCTGGTGTATCCGGGCTGATGAGAGGGCAGCCCGAAGGGAGGGACCCTGAGCAGCTGCCTGGATCACAGCTGCTGAGACCAGCCCCTATTAATAAGGTGTCATCGAGTTCACCGTTCTTGCCTCCAGCCGCACCAGGCAGGCCGCTGTTCCTTGGGCCAGCGGATTGATCCTGCCTATCGCTGGAGGCCGGAACCTGCCCTCCGGGGTTTCTCGTCCGCCTGGGACGCTGTGGCACCTCCAGGGTCTCGTCGAAGAGGGAGGAGGAAGAGCTGGCATTGTGCGTGGCCGACGCCATCATGCGGCTTTTGGTTCGGGGCGTAACGTGCCGGGGGCTTTGGTGGGGCTGGAGCAGTGGTGAATGGCAGACCCTGGTCGCCAGCATCATTGACCTCAGCTTGGCCTCCAAGCCGGCCGGCTCTTCTTTGATGCTTGGAGGAGTTTGATGAGGGACGGCCATTGTTTCAGCCGCATCCCAGACCATCCCGGAAGTGACAGGGCTCTCATTCCCCGGGGAAGACGTCTCTTCAGATGCCTTCTGTATGAGCACCGTTTCTGGAGTCCACAAGTGCCCCTCCACATCCTTGGTGCTCGTGGAGTGAAATCCTCTCCTTTCCTCTGTACTCAACCTCTCCTGAGCTTCAGGCGACCCACTTCCTTTTAGTTTGCCTTGTAGTTCCCAGGTACCAACTCTCCCAACAATGGGAGAGGAAATTTCTGAAAGATGCTCGTTCCTTGGCTTCTGCGTTTCCCTCAACGGCGGAGACTTTGTGCCTTGGTTCCCCCACTTCTGCAAAGGGCATTTTGCAAGAAACTGGGACGTTTGGGAGAAACCCGGCTGCCCGCCGTTCTTGGGCCGTTCGTCCTTCCCAAAGCAGACCAGGTCCAAAGGTTGCCTCCCAGCGCATGTGTTGGAAGAAGCCCCCTTACAACCAATTCTGTCACACAAATGTCTCAGGCGGTCAGACCTAGCAGGAGAATTCCTCTCGCTAAATGCCTCAACCGGCTTTCTGGAGCTGCTTACCGGTCCTCTGGAAGACGGGCCTAAGGACAATTCTGACATTAAACTGTTGCTCCCAGTATTGTGGGAGATGCACGTGGAACAGCTGAAATTGGCCTCCCTTCCCTCCTGGTTCTGAGCCTCACTGCAGCGGAGTGCTTCCGTAGTGCTTGCGTAACATTCGCTGTCGCATGAGGCATACTGGCCACTGCTTGAGCTTGCACTAAACGATTCGGCTCGTTCAGAGCCTCCGACCAGATTCCCACAGCTGCTAGGCAGGAACTCCGCATTGACCACGACCGTCTTTTCCAGGTCCGAGACGGCTGCAGCGTTCTCCCGGGTGAACAGGTAGGCGTGATCGGGCGAGGTGACGTCCAGCCCTTCGTGGCCCATGGCTCTCACCACAAGGTCTGGGTCTAGGAAGCTGCCATAGTGGGAGAGGTTGAAGGTGGCGTTGGGATCCTGAATGCTGGCAATGGGATCTGCTTCACATTCGGACACAACTGCATGGGTGGGAGAGGGCCCAGGGATCTCCCGGGATCTGTTAGCGTTTTCGAGGCTCGCTCTCAGCTTACGGTCGATTAAAGTGGAGGGGGGAAATGTGCCGTCTGGAGGCAAAGGGGACCCCTTAGCTGTAGTGCTCTGGACGCAAGGAGTTTGGGATGTGCCAAGATCTGGTTTGAGGGGCTCGGGTCCTCCGATGTGAAAACCCCGTCTTGCCAAGGGACTGGGGGCTGGCTGCCCAAGCACGCCGCCCAAGCCAGATGAGGCTGCCAGCTGAGCACAGAGGTCTCCCTGATTGGACAAAGTGCTGGAAGCCAAAGAACACTCCGTTAGGAACGAAGAAGCGATCCTGTCCTCAAAGGAAGAAATTTTATCTTGGCTGTTTGGAGGATGAGAAAGGAAGGTGGGTGGCTTTGCATGCTGAAGGCTCTCATCCGGAGGATGCCGCAAGCTTCCGCCCGAGAGGATGGGGCAAGCGTCATAAAGCCTCAAGGACCGCCCAGGGTTCAAGGTGTCTTCAGTCACGGTGGTGAGGAAGCTTTCTTCTCTTCGGTAGCCTGTATAAAAAAGAAAGAGAGGGACAAACGAGGCTAGTATTATTTAATTTGAGCCTCTGAAATTAGGGAAACAGGAGTTGCTGGCATTCTGCCACACAGCTCAAGCATTTTTGAAAATCGCAGAAAAAGAACTGTAAAAGGTAAAGGACCCCTGGACAGTTAAGTCCAGTCAAAGGCGACTATGGGGTTGTGGCGCACATCTCATTTTCAGGCCAGCGTTTGTCCACAGACAGATTTCCAGGTCATGTGGCCAGCAGAACTAAACTGCTTCTGGCGCGACGGGACACCGTGATGGAAACCAGAGCGAATGTAAACGCTGTTTACCTTCCCGCCGGAGTGGGACCTATTTATCTACTTGCACTTCGACGTGCTTTCAAACTGCTAGGTTGGCAGGAGCAGGGACCGAGCAACAGGAGCTCACCCCGTCGCAGGGATTTGAACCGCCGACCTTCCAATTGGCAAGCCCAAGAGGCTCAGTGGTTTAGACCACAGCGCCATCCGCGTCCCTCCATTTTTTTAAATATTAGGTTGGAAGGGGCTCCCAAGGATCATCTGTCCCAACTAGCTGCAATGTAGGCATTACAGCTAAAGAATCCTGACCAATGGGCATCCAATCTCTGTTTTAAAACCTACAGCAAAGGAAAATCCCTAAGGGAGTCTGTTCCATTGTCAGACAACTCTTACGGCCAGACCTTCCTAATGTTAGTCGGAATCTCTTTTCTTATTTGATGCAAGTGTCAAAAACTACAAAATGCAAAATATTCGCTCCGTAGATAAAAGATAAAATAAGTGTATAACTAGGCAGAATATTACAGGTGTGTGTGTGGGGGGGTTAAACTATTCAAATTGGTAATAAGGCCGGTGGGGTGGGGTCACCTTCTTGAAACCGGCGTCGCTGCAGATTGTCTAAATGGTAGTGAGTGAGGCCGCAGCAGCGGGAGTGCCAACGATAAGACACTGGATGCCTGGGATATTCATTGGCCGATACAAACAAGTTAATAACAACAGAGTTATCGGTCAATTTCCCCTCCTCTGCTCAAAGATCTCATAAGAGGATGCTCTCGTTTTTGTATTAAAAACTACTAAATCAGGCTTCCTCAAACTCGGCCCTCCAGATGTTTTTTGGCCTACAACTCCCATGATCCCTAGCTAGCAGGACCAGTGGTAAGGGATGATGGGAATTGTAGTCTCAAAACATCTGGAGGGCCGAGTTTAAGGAAACCTGTACGAAATATTTTAAACAGGTTCATGTTTTCTCATGCTCACACTTCCAAATTTTTTTGCTAAGCTCTGTTTCGGCCGCAGTTATGGTATAGCAAACAAATGAGAACGTAAAGTTTGAAATCAGGCGACAGGATGCGAAGAGAACATTGCATGGGGGGGCGGGGAGCTTGATTGCGTCTCCCTACTTACTCATCCAGAGGTGCTGCCCCTCTCCAGCCTCGTCCAGGAACCCTTGCAAGATACGGAGGCACATCTCGTTCCCTTCCTCCAAAGCCAGGTCGATGGCAGTGTTCCCGTCCTGGGAGAAAGAAGAGGCTAGAGGACCAAGTCGAACGGAATCTGTTCCGGAAGTCTGTTCAACTTCCAAAATGTTCGGAAACCCAAAGTGCAGCTTCTGATTGGCTGCAGGAAGCTCCTGCAGCCAATTGAAAGCTGCAGAAGCCCCATCGGACGTTCGGCTTCCAAAAATAGTTCGCAAACCGAACACTCACTTCCAGATATGTGGCCAAAACGTTTGAAAACTAAGCTGTTTGAAAACCAAGGTACGACTGGTTGTAAATATGAAGATTATACCAGCAAGAATGAGTCTTTCTGTAAAAAAATATATGATTTAAATCAAGTCTTAGTGACTAGTGATTTAAGTCGTGCTTTAAATCGATTTGATTTAAATCAAATCCACACTGCTTCTGAGTCCGCATGCAAAGGACCGTGCCAGGGTTGCATGAGGCGGGCTTTTGTGTCAGAGGTCGGTGCCAACAGAGGAGTTATCCCTGCTATCCAGGGTTGTAAAGACTGCGGAGAGAATAATTGGGTGCACTCTTCCCACCTTGGATCAAATCTACGCTTCCAGGTGCCATAAGAAAGCTGCAGAGATAGCGCAGGATAGTGCGCACCCCGGAAATGATCTCTTTCAGCTTCTGCCTTCTGGAAGAAGGTATAGGGTTATAAAGGCCAGGACTAGCCGCCTGAGAAACAGTTTCTACGCAAATGCAATTCTGGTTCTAAACGCAGCATAAGGGGTCTCTATAGTATAGTGTATTTTTTAGTATAGTGTATTTTAAAATGGGGTTTCAGAGTTTTTAGGGGGTTTATCTAGTTTTTCAATTTCATTATTCTGTATGGGACAATGACAATAAAGATATCGTATATCCAGTGGTATAAGGGCAGCAGGAAGGAAAGTGTCCCTGCCGTCCTGTCTCCCCCTGCCCAAACACACACACACACACACACACACACACAATGGCAGGAACTCTCTGGCCTACCTGGTCTTTCAGGTGGGGGTCTCCTCCTTCCATCAGCAAGAGCTTTAGGCACGTGTAGCACCCCCAGGCGGCTGCCACATGCAAGGGGGTGAGACCGTCCACGGACCTGAATCACAAGCAAAACCTGGGATTGCACCTTGCACAACGTTAGGTGCCCAAGGCCTGAAGGGCGTCAAGAGCCCCGATTTATTGCAATGGCCTCTTGTTGCGAACAACGGGCAGCCAAGCACCCAGCTTTAGTACTGGCAGCAGCTCTCCTTCCCAAACCCCCCCCCCCCCCCCAGATTCATGCAAGGTGTGCATGCTCTGTCACTGAGCTACGATCTTTCCCTTTAAAGTAAAGCAGGTCTCTGGATCTGCATGGTTCTTGACGTTAAAATTTTATATCTTGAGGTCAGACCTAAACGGCCTCTGTCCAGTACACCTGAAGGAGCGTCTCCACCTCCATCGTTCTGCCTGGACATTGAGGGCCAGCGCCGAGGGCCTTCTGGAGGTTCCCTCACTGCGAGAAGCCAAGTTACAGGGAACCAGGCAGAGGGCCTTCTCGGTGGTGGCGCCCGCCCTGTGGAATGCCCTCCCACCAGATGTCAAAGAGATAAACAACTACCAGACTTTTAGGAGACATCTGAAGGCAGCCCTCTTTAGGGAAGCTTTTAATGTTTGATGCATTACTTTATTTTAATATTTTGTTGGAAGCCGCCCAGAGTGGCTGGGGAAACCCAGCCAGATGGGCGAGGTATAAATAACAAATTGTTATTGTTATTATAGACCACTGGATGTGCAGGTCAAATCTGTGTCCAGGGCAGCTGTCTACCAGCTCCATCTGGTACGCAGGCTGAGACCCTCCCTGCCTGCACATTGTCTCACCAGAGTGGTGCATGCTCTGGTTATCTCCCACTTGGACTACTGCAATGCGCTCTTTGTGGGGCTACCTTTGAAGTTGACCCGGAAACTACAACAAATCCAGAATGCGGCAGCCAGACTGGGAATGGCCGCCGGGACCATATAACACCGGTCCTAAAGGATCTTCATTAGCTCCCAGTACGTTTCTAACCACCATTCAAAGTGTTGGTGTTGACTTTTCATGCCCTAAACGGCCTTGGCCCAGTATGCCTGAAGGAGCATCTCCACCCCCATCGCTCAGCCCAGACACGAGGTCCAGCTCCAAGGGTCTTCTGGCAGTTTCCACCCTGTCAGAAGTGAGGTTATAGGGAACCAGGTGATGGTGCCTGCCCTCTGGAATGCCCTCCCATCAAAAGTAACTATATCATCTTTAGAAGACATCTGAAGGAAGCCACGTATAGGGATTTTTTTTTTTTGGTAATGTTTAAAGTTTTATCTTATTATATACAGTCATACCTCGGGTTACAGATGCTTCACGTTGCGCGTTTTCGGGATACGGACGCGCCGAAACCCAGAAGTACCGGAACGGGTTACATCCGGGTTTCTGTGCTCACGCATGCGCCAAAGCACTAAATCGTGCTTTGCGCATGGCGCCGAAGCACCGAATCGCAATCCGTGTGTGCGCAGATGTGGTGCTGCGGATTGCAAACGTGCCTCCCGCACGGATCACATTCACAACCTGAGCATTCACTGTATGTTGGAAGCTGCCCAGAATTCCTGGGGCAACCCAGTCAGATGGGTGGGGTATAAATAGTAAATTTATTTATTATTATTATTATTAAATAGGATGTCCCTATTTTCATCGGAGAAACGCTACAGGGTATGCAAGTAATCTGATGCCAAATCTGTTCGCTCACACTAGATGTCCGCTGGTGGGTTCAGAGCTCATTTCCCCATGGATGTAGCAGAAGACCCTGCAGAATACCTGATATTGGGGTCTCCGCCATACCGGAGGATGAGGGCAAGGGACCGGATCCCACTCTCCTGCTCCATGCCGGCGGCAAGGTGGATGCCAGCAATCCCCTCGGGCAGAACCAAGTTGGGGTCCGCTCCTTGCTGGAGAAGGGCTTCGACCATCCTGGGAAGAAAGTAAACAGCAACTAAGAGTTAAAATTCCAGAAAAAAAAGAGCAAGCAAAATGGACAAAGGGACGGAGCGAGCAAGGAAAGCTAGCAGCATTCGGGACATTTTAGTTTAGAGAGAAAAAGGCGAGTGAACACAAAAGAAGTCTGTGAAATTATGCATGGTGATTCAGGGTTGTAAATATGTGTAAACAGACCCTATTTCAGAAAGAAATTGTGTAACGCATGGAGAAAGCAGACAGAGGGACATTTCTCTCCCTCTCTCGTAACACTGGAACGCAGAATGTTGGAAGAGTCAGGCCCAGGCCCAAACATAAGGGGGGGCCATATGGGCCACTTGGCCAGGGCCTCCGATTCCAAAGGGGGCCTCGGTCAGCGTATTCACAATCGATCAACAATGGCTCAAGAACGCCTAAATGGTTTAGCAATGATAAACATAAACCACGATAAGGCGAAGTTGCTTGATTTTCCCTGCGTCATTCAAGAATTTGCAGAAAAGAAAGCTAGGAAAGCATTTTTAAATGTAAATACTTAAAATAATCCTTTTCCCTATGTATTTTTTAAAAAGCACTATTGTATATCTATATTTTCCATTTTGTCTTTATATGCTGATACGGTTCGAGCCTTGAAATAAAATCATTTGTCAGCATAACTTTTGGGGAAATTATTTATATACTTACTTATTTATAAGACTTCAGTTATCCCCAGGGTAAAAAAAAAAAAGGGGGGGGCACATTATCTACTCTGCCTGGCTCTGGTCAGGACACGTATAAAGGAAGGACAGTGCAGAGTGAAACTGCGGAACTCCCTTCTGCAACGGCCAGCGACTCAGATGGTTTTGAAAGAAGGTTGGTCCAATTTGTGGTCAGTGGCTTTGTGCCCATGAAGTCCCAGGTACGATTCCAGGCTCTCCAGGTAAGGGTTAGAGATGCTCCGCTACCTGAAGCCCCACAGAGCTTTGCCTCTGGTGTTCCCCATGGGGGCATCGGACTGGCTCTGATGTGAGTCTGGTGCCAACCAGGGAAGTCAATGCTGAGCACAGACGGGCAAATGGTCTAAGGAACATCATGTTGCATTGCATCTTAAATATTTTTTGTTGGGGGACACCGGGAGTGGCTGGGGCAACCCAGCCGGATGGGCCGCAAATAAATAAATAAATATTATTATTAAAGGTAAAGGTACCCCTGCCCGTACGGGCCAGTCGTGTCCGACTCTAGGGTTGCGTGCTCATCTCGCTTAAGAGGCCGTGAGCCGGCGCCGTCCGAAGACACTTCCGGGTCACGTGGCCAGCATGATGAAGCTGCTCTGGCGAGCCAGCACCAGCGCAGCACACGGAAATGCCGTTTACGTTCCCGCTATAAAGCGGTACCTATTTATCTACTTGCACTTAAGGGTGCTTTCGAACTGCTAGGTGGGCAGGAGCAGGGACTGAGCAACGGGAGCTCACTCCGTTGCGGGGATTCGAACCGCCGACCTTACGATCAGCAAGTCCTAGGCACTGAGGTTTTAACCACAGCGCCACCCGTGTCCCATATTATTATTATTATTATTGGAGCCTGCCTTATACTATGTGCCATTCAAGGGGATTTCATGGAATCCTAGAGTTGGAAGGGATCTTAAGAAGTCATCCAGACCCTGACTCAGTGCCAGATCTGCAAGGCACAATGCAAAAGCAAGTGGATCGTTCGACTCCGCTTGGAGGGAAGTCCACCACCAGCCCGTCAAACGCATCTTAGATGGCTTCAGAAATTTAGATTCCACAACTCCCCCAGCAGCTTGGTTCTCTCGCGCCTAAAGATTCAAGCAGGTGCATCTTTCTGCCCTGTTGTATTAAAGGCAGGACTGGGACGCAGGTGGCGCTGTGGGTTAAACCCCAGAGCCTAGGACTTGCTGATCCGAAGGTCGGCGGTTCGAATCCCCGCGATGGGGTGAGCTCCCGTTGCTCGGTCCCTGCTCCTGCCAACCTAGCAGTTCGAAAGCACGTCAGAGTGCAAGTAGATAAATAGGTACCACTCTGGTGGGAAGGTAAACAGCGTTTCCGTGCGCTGCTCTGGTTCGCCAGAAGTGGCTTAGTCATGCTGGCCACATGACCCAGAAGCTCCCTCGGCCAGTAAAGCGAGATGAGTGCCGCAACCACTGGACCTAGTGGTCGGGGTCCCTTTACCTTTACTTATTAAAGGCAGGCACACCCTCAGCCTTGAAGAGCCATCCTCATCTCTCAGCGCAAGCCCAAACATGTCCACAAGGAAAAACTCACCGTTGCAAATGATCAGCAGGAAAAGAGTTCATTTGAAGGGGATAACAGGAATAAATGTTATAAGAATTTAAGGTCTCAAACGTGTAAATTAAATGTACAAGGCAAACACGAACATAAAAATATAAACCACATGTCCGAAACAGTACAGGAAGGCAGTCCTGAAACCATTTTGACTCTCCCAAACTGACCAAATGTTTCTCTGCAAGGAGGGAGGAAATGAAAAAAACCTCCCCATTGTCTCTGTGCTCACAAATCCTGGCTTAAGGGCATTGAAGGTGTGAATAGGGTGAGCCTGGACTCAGGAATTAAGATCTGCAAGCCAAGAAGCCCCCAAAACCAGTTGAGTTGGGGAGATTCACGTTTTGTAATAATCAGTGCTTTTTTCTGGGGGTTCTCCAGGGTACTGGCACCTTTTTTCTAGAAGAAAAGCACTAGTGGTATTATTATTATTATTAATAATAATAATAATAATAATAATTTCAGGGGTAGTTTTTGTTTACATAAGAAAGCTTTTGCAAAGCCAAAAAGGAACAAACCAAGAAAAGAGGGAGAAGCCGCTAGAGAAATTCACGTGTACACGTGAACAGGTGCATTCACACATGCGCTTACTCGCACTCTCCGCCCGATAGAGCCTCGCGCAGCCGGACCGAGAGCGGCAGGGCGCCTGGTTCCATTCCGCCACTAGAGGGCGGCCGAGGGGCCGAGGAGGCGCATCTGCGCATGCTCATTCCGCCCGCACATGCGCAGATTTGCCACAGGAGGCAGCGGCTACTTCCATCCCCGCGCGGCCGGCGGCGGCGGAATCTCGGCCCGGCGGGGTCGCCTCGAGGCGCGGCCGAAGAGCCGCCTCCGCAGCCCCGGCCGAGGGCCGCGCGCCCGCCGCGGCTCCCTCACAGCCGCTGTCGCGGCAGCAACGCCGCCCCCGCCGCCATCTTGCTTTTAAAGTTTGAAGCTTCCCTCTCAAGGCCTGCCTGGGCTTCTCATTGGCTGGCCGTCGCAATGACTGACTGCCCGGCTGCCCAGTAAAAAGAGGAACGAGGAGGGACTGGTAGGCGGGGAATAGAGAATCTTCTGTGTGGATAGGTTGGAAAGGGGCATCAGGCCTCTGCCCCTTTTCCTTTCCCCGCCCGCCCTGTTGATTGGTCTGGCGTTGTTGTTTACGTCACTTGAATGACGGTGTAATTCGCTCTATTTGTCCGCTTCCCCCATTCAGCCTAAGAAAGACATAGAGGACTCGGTACTTTTGTCCGCAGACAAGATTTCCGGATTATTTTGGGAGGCTTGGCTAAACCCCATAGAGTTTTTCTTTTCTTTTTGTATTTACACTCTGACTTTATTTATTCATGCCATCTATTTGCATTCATTCATCTACTTATTTATTCATGCCACTTATTTGCATCCATCCTTCCATTGATTTATTTTGCGTTCCTTCTATTAAAATTCATTGACTGCTTTTCCCTTCATTGCATTTCCACCGTTTATTTATTCATTCAGTTTAAGGGGTGCGTTATCCACCCCCTCTTTAAAAAAAAATAAATTACTAGATTTTCCAAAATTATAACAAAAACCAAAAAGCATAATGACACACAAAAACAGAAAAAACGAAAAATGCATCAATGAACGAAAGAAGAAAAAAAGGAACAATAAACAGATAAACAATAACAACAAACTTAATTCTTTACAAATCCAACCTTTTAAACATCTTGGTTTACTTCCTCTAGTCCCTCCCTTCTGAGTTTCCTTGTAGTTAAAAGTAACAGCTTTCCAATATCATTTTAAAACTAAAACAATTTCCAATTATAGTCCATCTTACTCACTTTTCTTAATATTCTCAATCAATCAATCTTTATTACGGTCCAGAGACCCAACAAATCATTACAAATCAATACACAATTCCTACAGCCTATTATATTCTAAATCCCATTTATTTAATTGTAACTTAATCCTAGGCCTATTTGTTTCTTTCAATTAATTTCTATTTTTTTATATTACAATATTTATTCAAATAGTCCTTAAATTTCCTCCAGTCCTCTTGAAACTCCTCTTCTTTCTGGTCGCGGATTCTTCCAGTCAGGTCAGCTAGCTCCGAAAAGTCCATCATCTTCATCTGCCAATCTTCCACTGTTGGTAGTTCTTGGGTTCATTATCCACCCTCTCTACTTTATTTCCTGATTGCATCGACATCCTTTTCTATGCCAGCCTTCTTTATATCTACTTCAACCAGGGTGATTCAGTTGCATTCCATGTCTGGAAGGGAAACAAGCAAAAACCCCAATCTATTGCAGAATTGCGTCTTTCAACAAACAGTTTCTCTTTTGCAAGACGTTTGGAAGCGAGAACTACAAATCCCGGCATCCATTGCGAGGAGAGGGGCATCCATAGGGTTCTTCCCTTCCCTACACTTCCGGTCTGGTTTGCAAGAAATCTTTTCGCAGCTGGGTTTTGTCTGTGTCTGGGAACGATCACTGGTTTTCCAGGTTGCTTGCGTTTGGAACAAAAGGGGTCGAGGTAGGTGGTTTTCCAGGAAAAGGGAGAAGTCATTTATGGGATGCAAAATAATTGCTTTGGATGGGAGGATAAAGGATGCTAAGCGGATAATATTTGGTACAAAACCTCCTTTTTGTACATAAAAGCTCAGCTATTATGGGGATGGGGAGGAGCTGCCAAGCCCCGCAAAGATAATTCATATGAGTTTATTCTTCTGGTTGCAAAGGAAAATAAGAAAGATGGTGACCCTATGAGTTGTGCAACCAATTTCAGGTTTTTGTGTGTGTGTGTCAAGTTGTAATGATTTTTGCAAATCTCTCTCTTAGCTTTGCAAACTGCACCAAGCTGGCTGAATGATAAAAGCCGGGATCAGAGCATGATAGCCTAGCTCTTGCAAGGGACATTGTTTTCAACGCTGCAGCTAGGTTCTTGCAGAGCTTGGTCTTTCCAGGAGCAACAGACAACCGAGTGAAGAAATGGATATGATATGTGGTAGAATCAGAGATAAAGAAAGCTAACTGTACTGTACATAAGAGTAGACCATCTCTTGTTCCATGAACTTATCTGATCTGCTTTTAAAGCCGTAAATGGTCCTGCAGCAGGGAGTTCCATAAGTCATCATCAACCTTTATTACGGTCCAGAGACCCAACAAATCGTTACAAAGCAATACACAGTTCATACAGCCTACCTCCGGGTTAAGCAAGCATTTCGCTCAGAATATAGGGATCATTGGTTCTTGCAACCACCGATAAAAACTTGGCCACTGCTAATGTTCTAGCGTTTGTCCGCGCTTCCAATAGGAACCTGACATACTGTGCCTCTGATTTTCCTGGGAAAGGTACCAGCAAGGGTAATATTAGTTCAGCCCTGGCTTGCTCATATTTTGCACAGTGCAACAAAATATGTTTTATGGAATCAATGTCTTGAGCACACGAGCAAAGTCTGTCCTGGTAGGGAACTCCTCTCAACCTGCCATCCAACACTGCAGAAGGAAAGACGTTTAGTCTGGCTTTGGTGAAAAGCCTTCGATAATTTGGTACTGTCAGGTTTTTCATGTAAGATCTTAACTTAAAGACATGCCCATATTGTACTCCTACTGCGTGTGATCGAGATCGGAAGTCACTGTGTGCGTAAGTTAATTTTGCATTGCTCCAAGAAGGACTTTACCAGATCCACCACAAATCTTTTGCCTGTTGGTTTTCCATCTACTTTTTACATTTCGTACATAAACAAAAAGTTACATTGGGTTTCAAACAGACAGCCCAGCAACATCACCTTGTTTACATTCCTAAGCAAAATGTAAACTGTCTCAAATTTATATTGCGGATACATCTTACTATTTTGACTGAAGAAAATCTATGGAGATGGACAACACAAATGTTACCGCTGTAGAAAAGCTTGAACTCATTAAGGTTCTAAAAATCACGCATTGTAAGGATAATTTGGGAAAGGGTGTTTTTCATGCTATTAAACTGATAATTGACTGCTATGTATTCTTTGCCACATACCTCTTGAATAACAATTTCTGGGAGTCTCAGTTCGAGAGAGTTTTTGCACTCAGGCCTTGACATCCAATGCCCTTTTAAATGTATTGTGGGAAGGGAGATTTGTTTGTTTGTTTATTATTGTTATTATTTCTATTTATTGTGATTTATTGCATCTGTATCCCGGCCATATACAGTGGTGCCCCGCAAGATGAATGCCTCGCAAGACGGAAAACCCGCTAGACGAAAGGGTTTTCCGTTTTGGAGGTGCTTCGCAAAACGAATTTCCTATGTGCTTGCTTCGCAAGACGAAAATGTCTTGCGAGTTCCTGCGGGGTTTTTTTCCTTTTCCCCCCCTTTTCCCCAAGCCGCTAAACCGCTTATCAGCTGATGGCTAAGCCGCTTAACAGCTGATTGCTAAGCCGCTTATCAGCTGATCGTTAAGCCGCTTAACAGCTGATCGCTAAGCCGCTTATCAGCTGATCCGCTAAGCCGCTAATACTGTAGCGCTAATCCGCTAAACCGCTAATGGGCTTGCTTCGCAAGGCGAAAAAACCCACAAGACGAAGAGACTCGCAGAACGGATTCTTTTCGTCTTGCGAGGCACCACTGTACCCGCAGGTCTCAGGGCGGTTCACAAAATAACATTACCATGTAAAAAAACACAAAATACCTAATAAAAACAAGAAAGTTGGATTGTTTGTTTCTGTTCTTAGTTTTATTATATATTTTGTGGTTTCTACATAGTAATGTTATGTTGTGACCTGCCCTGAAATATTGTTGTTATTATTAGGCCATGGCGAAACAGGAGGCTGGATTAGACAGGGCCCCTTTGGCTTCATCCAGCAGCCAGGATTTTCTTGTGTCCTTATCGAACCTCCAGGTCCAGTGGCAGTCTATCTGGATTCCTAGATTTTTAGGGGTATTTGGCCACTGTGAGGACAGGAGGCCCTTTGGCCCGATGTCCTTATGCTCCTGATCAGGGCTCCCCGTATTCTGGATCCGTTGCCCCTGCAATGGAGGTGTCACCCCCAAAACCGTGCTGCTTTCTCCCCTTTCCAGGAAGGCCTTCCAGAACAGCAAACCTGGACTCCCCGCTTGACCGTGGGGCCCTGATGGACACCTCGGAGCCCAGCAGTGCGACGGAGGAGGAGGAGGAGAAGGTGACGGCCGAGCAGCGCCCCAGGACCCGCTCCAACCCCGAGGGCGCCGAAGACCGGACCCTGAACACCCAGGCGAGCGTGGGCAGCCGCAGCGAGGGGGAAGGGGAGGCGGCCAGCACGGGGGACAGCCCCCAGAGCGCCACGGCCACCAATGGGAAAGGCTGGCCTCCCGCAGTCCCGCCCACCGAGTTCCAGGTCAGGACGCCACGGGTCAACTGCCCTGAAAAAGTGGTGAGTAGCTTATTCTGCCCTTGACTTTTCTGGGACAGCTCCTCCTTGGTCCCATGAGCTCATCCTAGAAGAGGCAGTTTTAGAGATTTGATGGACAGTTTGGGATAGCTCAGTTGGTAGAGCATGAGACTCTTGATCTCAGGGTGGTGGGTTTGAGCCCCGCGTTGGGCATTGCACGGGGTTGGGATGGATGACCCTCGGGGTCCCTTCCAACTCTACAATTCTATTGTTCTATGGAACATGACCTTGATATTCTCTCTCTCTCTCTCAGATCATCTGCCTTGACCTCTCGGAGGAAATGTCCCACTCGAAACTGGAGTCGTTCAACGGGTGAGTGGCCTTTTCCCTTCTGGTCAGCCGACATTTTTCTGTTGCGGAACTACAATGTTTTATTCTGTTTTTTGATGTTTTATTCTGTTTTTTATCTGTTGGGAGTTGCCCAAAGTGGCTGGGGAAACCCAGCCGGATGGGCTGGATATAAATAAGAAATTATTATTAATATTATTGTTTCTGTTTCACGTTGTGATGGAAGTTCTTTTTTAAAAAAGTTTTTTTTTAATTTGCAATTTCAACATGTCAAAATATCAAAACATCTCATATTTCCCCCCCTTCCCCCCCACCTCCCCATCAAGCCCCCCCCAAGACTTCCCTTAGCTCCTCTCTCTGCTTTTTCAACACATATTATTCTCTGCATACTATAAAATTGTATAAATCCTTATATTATCTATCTGCTATGTTAGCAATCAATAAATCTCTGTGTGTACATTCAGAAGCTGCCAAGGAGTCCAATTCATTTTGTTGTCTTTTTTAAGTAATTTGTAAAGAGTTCCCATTCTTCTTTGAAGTCACAGTTGTCCTTATCTCGCAATTTATATGTGGGCATATTCTCTGTCTCTGGAAGGTCAAAAACCAATGCTCTGAACATCTCCCAGAAGATGATAGAAATGTTTGTCCGGACCAAGCACAAAATCGACAAGAGCCACGAGTTTGCTCTGGTGGTGGTCAACAACGACGTCACCTGGGTACGTTTCTGTCTCTTTTCTCTGACCACCCATTTGACTGCAGACTGCTCAGGGGTTGCGGTTTTTATTGTCCCCCCCAACTGTGGCAGCTTCTGACCTGCCTCGTCACATTTCGCACAACAGTTGTGTTTCTTTGCCCAAGCCCTTTAGCCCTGGAATTGGAGGAGATGCTAGAATTGTAGAATTGTAGAGCTGGAGGAGACCCCTAAGGGCATAGCTGTCAACCGTCCCTTATTTGGCGGGAAAGTCCCTTATCCCAGCGCTGTGTCCTGCTGCTGTCCCTTATTGATGATGTCCCTTAAATTTCCCGGGTTTCAAAGGAAGCAGCTCCTCTCCCTCCCTCCCTCCCTGCTGGCCAGGGAGGAGGGAGGCTCCAACTGTGTTGCTTGGCTGCGTTGCTCACCCAATAAGGAGTCTAGGAACGACTGGGGGGTGGAGCTTGCATGCCTTGTGCCGATCAAATCGGCCGCGTTGCCTGGGGACTCGCCTTTGCTCAGTGCTTCCCAGCGGAGAGGTGACGGTGGTTTCCCTTGCTGCATCCCCTTTGCCGAGTTGCTGCGCTGTGGGAACCACCGCTTGAGGCTTCGTTTGGCTGCTGGCTGGGCTTTCTGCCTTTGGCTCGGAGGGGCTCAGAAGTTGAACATACCTGTTCTCTGAAAATCCCTTATTTTGGCTGCTGATCCCTTATTTTCGAGGCTGCTGGTCCCTTATTTTCAAATCTGTAAGTTGACAGCTATGCCTAAGGGTCATCAAGACCAACCCGCGGCAAGACAGGAATCTTTCGCCTGACGTGGGGCTACATTATAGGCAATTATATGAGATGTCTAAAGAAGACAACAAGAAAGGATTTAGTTACACCATTTCTGGATTTCAAAAGGAAGTCATAGAAGGGAAAGTGAAGCTGCTGAAGGGTGCAGATAGTATTCTGCTAGAATGGGAAACAAAAGATGAGGAGGTGAAATCGGTCATGATCAAATGGGCACAAGATATAGGACATAACATACAATTCGAAGATTGGGAAAAACTGTGGAAAACAGACTTAAAATTTACAGCTCTCTTCTGAAAGAAAATTAGATGAAAATGATGTATAGATGGTATATAACACCAGTACAGATAGCAAAAATGTATAAAACTGGGTCAAACATATGTTGGAAATGTAAAGAAAAGGAAGGGACTTGTGTGCAGCAACATAGAAAGGCGGTACACAAATCAAAAGTGAAATTAAATGAAGATGGATAATCACCTGCTTTCTGGTTCTCTTCCCCTACCCTGCCAGCTCTCTGGATTCACCTCTGATCCTAGAGAAGTTTGCAGCTGTTTGTATGACCTGGAGACAGTGGTGTGCAAGTCCTTCAGTATCCTTCTCGCCGTGTGCCGGCGGAATTGCGGCAGGTTGGGCTAGATGACCTTTGGGGGGTCCCTAATTTAGGGGATTTAGGAATCTGGACTGGGAGGGGCTGGATACCAGCTGGGACAACAGCACACTGCGGAGAATTACCCACCTTAACGTTTGTCCCTCCTTGAAGATCTCGAACGTCTTTTCAGCCTCATGTAAGTTTCTCCTGGTGAGACAGGCTTTCGGTTGTTCCTGGGATGTTTCAGACCCAGGGCTTCAGACAAGAAACCCTTTCCCTGGGGATGCCAGCGGGGACTAGACCCCTGGGACCTTCTGCACTACCGCACTGTGACCCACCCCTTAAAAATAAGGCGGTAGTCCTCATGTTCCTGCGTGAACTGCTGAGTCGAGCAGGAAGGATCCTGGTTGCCTTACGAACAGGGGAAGTGGGATTTTCCCGTTGTTCCCTCTCGCTCAGGGGGTGGGTGTAGGGCTAAGGGAGCCTGCAGGAAACCTGCTATCAGTCCAGGTCCCCGGACCCAAATTTCCCTTCTTCTCCCTCATCTACGCAGACAGCAGAAGACAGAACTGCCCGTGACGGAGAATGTGCAGAGCATCCCACCGCCGTACGTGGTTAGAACCATCCTGGTTTATAGCCGGCCAGCTTGCCATCCCCCGGTCACAATCACGGAACAGATGAAGGTGCCCGTTCCCTTTTTCTTTCTTTTTTTATAATTTTTTTTTTTAGTTTTTGTTGTTGTTTAGTCGTGTCCGCCTCTTCATGACCCCCTGGACCAGAGCATGCCAGGCACTCCTGTCTTCCACTACCTCCCGCAGTTGGGTCAAACACATGTTGGTTGCTTCGAGAACACTGTCCCACCATCTCGTCCTCTGTCGTCCCCTTCTCCTTGTGCCCTCCATCTTTCCCAACATCAGGGTCTTTTCCAGGGAGTCTTCTCTTCTCATGAGGTGGCCAAAGTACTGGAGCCTCAGCTTCAGGATCTGTCCTTCCAGTGAGCACTCAGGGCTGATTTCCTTCAGAATGGAGAGGTTTGATCTTCTTGCAGTCCATGGGACTCTCAAGAGTCTCCTCCAGCACCATAATTCAAAAGCTCTCACCTGTGGCTCCTAGAAGCTGCCAGCAGGCGGCAGTGGCCACATCCCAGGATTGGCTTTAATTGGCTGACTGATCCAGGTGAGGGGAGCTGATGGGCCTCGGACCCTCAGTGAGTTAGGGGCTTCCCCTGCATGCGAAGACCCGCTCTGGTGGATGGAGCAGATGAGACCAAGTGGGCCCAGTGGTCAAGAGAAGGCAGTTTCTGCCCATGCCATTAATAATAATAATAATAATAATAATAATAATAATAATAATAATAAATTTTTATTTATACCCCGCCCTTCCCGGTTCAAAAACCGGGCTCAGGGCGGCTAACAACAAATTTAAAACACTTAATTGATGCAACGAAAAACAGCATAAAATACGGTATAAAACGTGAATAATGATAAATTCAGAATTCAAAAATCAATTTGGGGCAAAATCCATCCAATAAACATTAGATGATCACCAGGGCTAGCTGGCTAAATTAGTCCTACTTGGGCCAGCGAGGAGCCCAGGAGAGAATTAGCTGTGGGGTCTCAGAGCGGGTGAGCTTCATATAAGGAGAGGGAAGAGAAGGGAAATAAAAGATCAGGCTGAATTCAAATTAAAGGCCAGGCAGAATAGCTCTGTCTTACAGGTCCTGCGGAAGGAGGTTAAATCCTGCAGGGCCCTGGTCTCATGGGACAGAGCATTCCACCAGGTCGGAGCCATCACTGAGAAGGCCTTGGCCCTGGTGGAGGATAGTCTGACTTCCTTAGGGCCTGGGACTTCTAAACTATGGTTGTTCATGGACCTTAAGGTTATCTGCAGGGCAGACCAGGAGAGGCGGAAGTGAGGGGCAGGTGGGGCTCAACCACCTGGGAAGGGAGCCCATCTAGGAGAAGGAAAACTCTGGCCCTAATCCTCCGCTGCCTCGTGTGACATCTTCGGGATAAGAAAAGGCTCAGGAGTAGACCCTTCGCAAATCTGGAGTGGAGTCCCTAAGGCGGTTGGACGGCACCTTGTACGCCTGTTTTTGGCAACTCCCGCAGCCCAGCTGGTGCCAAATGTCTTTGGACCCCATCAGCGAGGTCAAGAGGGGGTGGTGGTCCTGTCGCCTGGGCAGCCCAGGACCTCCAGACGCATTGCCCAGGCTTGCTTCCCAGGGAGGTCACTTGGGTACTGTTAGTGCAGCAGTTTGGCTTCACCCTCCGAGGTGCACTCCATTGCATCTTGAGACAGATGGATGTTGCTGTTGTTTAGTCGCTTAGTCGTGTCCGACTCTTTGTGACTCCCTGGACCAGAGCACGCCAGGCACTCCTGTCTTCCACTGCCTCCCGCAGTTTGGTCAAACTCACGCTGGTAGCTTCGAGAACACTGTCCCACCATCTCATCCTCTGTCATCCCCTTCTCCTTGTGCCCTCCATCTTTCCCAACATCAGGGTCTTTTCCAGTGAGTTTTCTCATGAGGTGGCCAAAGTCTTGGAGCCTCAGCTTCAGAATCTGTCCTTCCAGTGAGCACTCAGGGCTGATTTCCTTAAGATTTCCTTAAGAAAGAGACAGATGGATGCCAACTAGTAAATTTCGCTGGCATCTATATCGTGCGTCATTCGTGACCGTGCTGCTTTTGTCTTTTCCGCACAGAAAATGCTCCAGTGCCCTTACTACTACTTTGACGTGCTCTACATCCACAACGGCTTCGAGGACAAAGAGGAGGAAACCAGCTGGAAGGTAAACAGAATTACTGGGCCAGGAAGTGGGATGGGACCCTGATGTCCCCTAGATGTTGCCAGTCATCCCTCAGCTGCCAGCTTGGCCAATTCACGAGCAGATTGCTGGCAAGTTCTCACTCCACTGCTGAGAGAGATGCGCTGATTGTGGCTGCCAGACTAGTGACTGGGAGCAGCCACCGAGAACATATAACACTGGTCCTAAAGGATCTTCACTGGTTGCCAGTACTTTTCCGAGCCCCATTCCAAGTGTTGGTGCAGACCTTTAAAGCCCTAAATGGCCTCAGCCCTGTAGGCCTGAAGGATCGTCTCCACCTCCATCGTTCAGCCCAGACACTGAGGTCCAGCTCCGAGGGTCTTCTGGGGACTCCCTCCCAGCAAGAAAAGAAGTTACAGGGAACTGGGCAGAGGGCCTTCTCAGTGGTGGCGCCCTCCCTGCACAACACCCTCCCAGCAGATGTCAAGGAGATAAAAAACTATCTGACTTTTAGAAGACATCTGAAGGCAGCCCCGTATAGGGAAGTTTGTAATGTTTGATGTTTAATAATAATAATTTATTATTTATACTCCGCCCATCTGGCTGAGTTTCCCCAGCCACTCTGGGCGGCTCCCAATCAAGTGTTAAAAACAATACAGCATTAAATATTAAAAACTTCCCTAAACAGGGCTGCCTTCAGATGTCTTTTAAAGATAGGCTAGCTTCTTATTTCCTTCACATCTGAAGGGAGGGCATTCCACAGGGTGGGCGCCACTACCAAGAAGGCCCTCTGTTTGGTTCTGATATATATATATATTCTGAGATATGCTGTGAGCAGCCCAGACTGTTCATCATCATCATGGTGAAAACCTTGGAATATGCAGAAACGGCAAAATTGACAGCACTGATGAAAGATACAAATTTCGAATCTTTCACAGATGACTAGAAACCCTTTCTAGCCTATATATAAAAAGTTTTCCCCTGTGCAAAGACCGCAGTGGGGTTTGAAGTGTCAGAAAATAGTAGAAAATATTTTTACAAAACATGTTAGAGAGGATGAAATTAGATAAGACAGAATTGTAAAAAATAATAATAATAATAATAATAATAATAATAATAATAATAATGTTATTTGTACCCTTGCCCATCTGGGTTGCTCCAGCCACTATGGGCGGCTTCCAGCATATACAAAAAAATAATGAAACATTAAAAACTTCCCTATACAGGGCTGCCTTCAGGTGGCTTCTGTTGCAGAGTTACTTATCCTTGACATGCAATTTGGGTTATAAACATCGATGTTGGGTGAGCAGGAAGTTGCTAGTTCTGTTGAATTGGAATACAGTGGTACCTTGGGTTAAGTACTTAATTCGTTCTGGAGGTCCGTTCTTAACCTGAAACTGTTCTTAACCTGAAGCACCACTTTAGCTAATGGGGCCTCCTGCTGCTGCCGCGCCGCCGGAGCACAATTTCTCTTCTCATCCTGAAGCAAAGTTCTTAACCCGAGGTACTATTTCTGGGTTAGCAGAGTCTGTAACCTGAAGCGTCTGTAACCCGAGGTACCACTGTACAGTCATACCTTGCATTACAGCCGTTTCAGGTTGCGTTTTTTCGGGTTGCGGACCGCCGAAACCCGGAATTACCGGAACAAGTTATTTCCAGGTTTTGGCAGTCGTGCATGCACAGAAGTGCTAAATCGCGCTTTGCTCATGCGCAGAATCTCCAAATCGCAACCCGTGTTTGCGCAGACATGGGTTGCGAACGTACATCCCGCACAGATCACGTTTGCAACCCGAGCGTCCACTGTAACAAATGTAGCTTTCTATATGGAAAAAAGAATATTATTATGTTAAGTTATATGTATAGCTTCCCAGTGGCTGAGGCAACCTAGTCTTGTGGGCGGGGTACAAATATTAAAATTATTGCCATCACTATACCTTTGCGGTTCCTCTCTCCTCTCCAGGAGACCTTTGCTTTCTTCAGCAATCTGGACAGCAAAGGCACCAACTACAAGTACGAAGTGTCGCTGACCGGGCCGGCGGTGGAGCTGCACAACTGCATGGCCAAACTCCTTGCCCACCCGCTGCAGAGACCCTTCCAGACCCACGCCTCCTACAGGATGCTGGAGGAAGAGGAGGCGGTGGAGATTGAGGCCGTCGTGTGACTTGGGGGGGAGACGCGGACCTGAAGGACACACACACACACACACACACACACACACTTTGCAAAACATCTGGCAGGCCAGCAAACGTATCTCAGCAGCCCACCTTCCTCGTGCCCTTAGCATTGTTAGGGATTTAACTCTCTGGGTGTTTCTTCGGTAAATGCAAGCTGTCTGTCAGTTTCTTCCCCCCTCCAAAGCGGTTGCCAGATATTGCTGGGGGGGCTGGGGGAACGACTTAGGGATGTAAGAAGTTGGCTACCCTCCTTTTTCGTGGTCCGTAGTGAAGTGGAAGGGAGAAACAGATGTTGAATGTCAACTGATTAAAAAGGCCTTTCCAATGGTTAAAGCGGCCCGTCTCTGGAGATTTATTTGCGTTCTGGGAATTGCGTTCTTTTTGAATAAATTTTATTAGATTTTATAAGGGAGAGATACATGCCTCTTCTGGTCTGGGGAGACCAGCAGGAAGGAGAGCTTGTTGCTTCAGGAAGCGGGGACACCTTTGCCTCTTCACGACTCTGCCTCCTGGCCTCCCGCCTCTCCTGCTTCAGCTTCTACCTCTGATTCTGGACTGCTGTCTGCCACACACTCTCCCCGCTCACTAACTCCTGTTATCCCTTCCGTTTCCGACACCACCTCTTCCCAGTCTTCTCCCTCGTCTCTTTCTTCCCACTCATCATCATCATCCCACCACCCGGAGCCTTCTTCCTTTCAGGGTTCCCCAGCTGGTTCCTGTATGTCCAACCAGTCCCTGACATCTGGCTTAATGGTTCCTATTAACCTGGAGACTGAACATTTACATGGAGGTTTTCCACCAAGCAATCGGAGACTATGCCTGCATGCAGCCAAATTCTCCTCTGCCCTTTTCAGCCCTCTTCTGATTCTGGGAGATCAGCAGGGATGCGAGCTTATCGCGGCAGGAGAGGAAGACACCCGTCTGACCCATCTCTGTCTCTTGCCCCCGCTCCCCTACCTCCCTGGGCTCTGAGCCTTCTTCCCTTGGGGGTCCTCCAGCTAGTTCCTCCCGCCGTTCCTCTGCGTCCAACCTGCCTGTGACACGGCTCCAGATCGAGAAGCCTGGAGGGTTACATTTGTCCCTTGAAGCTGAGATTCCTCACCCCTGATCTAGTGAGACAGGGAAATATACCGATTCCAACCAACACAGCAGTCTTCAGTCCATTCATTGCCACACATTTACTCTGAGCAGAACTGAGTTGCGTGCCACCCCTGGTGGTTGTTTTTCCAATCGCCACCCGCCAGTCTGAGGCTGAAGCAGAGCGAGAGGAACTTGCCTCCTGCTGCTCCCAGCTCAACTCCTCCCTCTCGCTGAGGACAGGAAACATGTCCAGGCTGTTTGGAGTTTTGAAACAGGAAAGGACGGCTGCCTGCCATTCCGACTGGACCTGCAAAGAGCAGACTGTTTCTCTCTTGCCACCCTCCAGTTTAGCCAGAGGTCAGGAGAAGCTGGAATGGACAAGGTGAGTGCAGAAAGTTTTGTTTTATATCTGAAGGAGCGTCTCCACCCCCATCGTTCCTCCTGGACACTGAGGTCCAGTGCCGACGGCCTTCTGGCAGTTCCCTCCCTGCGAAAAGCCAAGTTACAGGGAACCAGGCAGAGGGCCTTCTCGGTGGTGGCACCCGCCCTGTGGAACACCCTCTCATCAGATGTCAAAGAGAAGAACAACTGCCAGACTTTTAGAAGACATCTGAAGGCAGCCCTGTTTAGGGAAGCTTTTAATGTTTGATGTATTACGGTATTTTAATATTTTGTTGGAGGCCGCCCAGAGTGGCTGGGGAAGCCCAGCCAGATGGGCAGGGTATAAATAAATTATGATGATGATGATGATGATGATGATGATGATGATGACAGTGGTACCTCGGGTTACATACGCTTCAGGTTACAGACTCCGCTAACCCAGAAATATTACCTCGGGTTAAGAACTTTGCTTCAGGATGAGAACAGAAATTGTGCTCCGGAGGCAGCGGGAGGCCCCATTAGCTAAGGTGGTGCTTCAGGTTAAGAACAGTTTCAGGTTAAGAATGGACCTCCGGAATGAATTAAGTTCTTAACCCGAGGTACCACTGTATTATTAATTGTTTTTGGGGGGGGGGTTGGGGGTCCTGAGTCTTCTCAGCCCCTTCCTCCTGCCACTACCACTCTCCGGAACTTCCTCCGTCGCTTCCCTTCCTGTCCAAGCAAGGAATAGTGCAGGAAGAATCCCAACTACTTGGGAGTAGACCCGCCGAAACAAACAGGGGCCTTAGGGTTTTTTTTTTGCCATGTCCGCTCATTGCAACGGTCTGTCTCAGACCCTCCATTGGTCCTTATTTTCCAGGGATAATCCTGCATTTACAGAAGCCGTCCTGGTTTCTGAGTTGGTCCCAGAATGTCCTGCTTTTCCTTAGGACGTCCCTATTTTCATCAGAGAAATGTTTGAGGGGATGGAGTTATGCGATTGCCAAGCCAAGGAGATAAGTCATAGAATCATAGAATCATAGAATCATAGAATCCTAGAGTTGGAAGAGACCAGAAGGGCCATCGAGTCCAACCCCCTGCCAAGCAGGAAACACCATCAGAGCACTCCTGACATATGGTTGTCAAGCCTCTGCTTAAAGACCTCCAAAGAAGGAGACTCCACCACACTCCTTGGCAGCAAATTCCACTGTCAAACAGCTCTTACTGTCAGGAAGTTCTTCCTAATGTTTAGGTGGAATCTTCTTTCTTGTAGTTTGGATCCATTGCTCCGTGTCCGCTTCTCTGGAGCAGCAGAAAACAACCTTTCTCCCTCCTCTATGTGACATCCTTTTATATATTTGAACATGGCTATCATATCAGCCCTTAACCTCCTCTTCTCCAGGCTAAACATGCCCAGCTCCCTTAGCCGTTCCTCATAAGGCATCGTTTCCAGGCCTTTGACCATTTTGGTTGCCCTCCTCTGGACACATTCCAGTTTGTCAGTGTCCTTCTTGAACTGTGGTGCCCAGAACTGGACACAGTACTCCAGGTGAGGTCTGACCAGAGCAGAATACAGTGGCACTATTACTTCCCTTGATCTAGATGCTATACTCCTATTGATGCAGCCCAGAATTGCATTGGCTTTTTTAGCTGCCGCGTCACACTGTTGGCTCATGTCAAGTTTGTGGTCAACCAAGACTCCTAGATCCTTTTCACATGTACTGCTCTCAAGCCAGGTGTCCCCCATCTTGTATTTGTGCCTCTCATTTTTTTTGCCCAAGTGCAATACTTTACATTTCTCCCTGTTAAAATTCATCTTGTTTGTTTTGGCCCAGTTCTCTAATCTGTCAAGGTCGTTTTGAAGTGTGATCCTGTCCTCTGGGGTGTTAGCCACCCCTCCCAGTTTGGTGTCATCTGCAAATTTGATCAGGATGCCCTTGAGTCCATCATCCAAGTCGTTGATAAAGATGTTGAATAAGACCGGGCCCAAGACAGAACCCTGTGGCACCCCACTAGTCACTCTTCTCCAGGATGAAGAGGAACCATTGATGAGCACCCTTTGGGTTCGGTCAGTCAGCCAGTTACAAATCCACTGAGTGGTAGCATAGTCAAGACCGCATTTTACCAGCTTCTTTACAAGAATATCATGGGGCACCTTGTCAAATGCCTTGCTGAAATCAAGGTAGGCTACATCCACTGCGTTCCCTTCATCTACCAGGCTTGTAATTCTGTCAAAAAACGAGATCAGGTTAATCTGACATGACTTATTTTTCAGAAATCCATGCTGACTATTGGTGATCACAGCATTCCTTTCTAGGAGCTCACAGACTGTTTGCTTAATGATCCCTGGTATTGATGTCAGACTGACTGGGCGGTAATTATTTGGGTCCTCTCTTTTCCCCTTTTTGAAAATAGGGACAACATTTGCCCTCCTCCAGTCTGCCGGGACTTCGCCTGTTCTCCAGGAATTCTCAAAGATGACTGCCAGTGGTTCTGAGATCACATCTGCCAGTTCTTTTAATACTCTTGGATGCAGTTCATCTGGCCCTGGAGACTTGAATACATCTAGACTAGCCAAGTATTCTTGTACTATCTCCTTAGTTATTCTGGGCTGTGTTTCCTTTGCTGAATCATTTGCTCCAAATTCTTCAGGTCGGGCATTGTTTTCTTTATCGGAGAAGACTGAGGCAAAGAAGGCATTGAGGAGTTCAGCCCTTTCTGTGTCCCCTGTTTGCATTTCACCATCTTCTCCTTTAAGTGACCCCACTGTTTCTTTGTTCTTCCTTTTGCTACGAACATACCCATAAAAGCCTTTTTTGTTGCTTTTAACCTCTCTAGCAAGCCTGAGTTCATTCTGTGCTTTAGCTTTTCTGACTTTGTGTCTACACGTGCTGGCTATTTGTTTGAATTCCTCTTTGGTGGTTTCCCCCCCTTTTCCATTTTTTTGTACACATCCTTTTTTAATCTTAACTCAGTTAAAAGTTCTTTAGATAGCCACCCTGGCTTCTTTAGGGACCTTCCATGTTTCCGTCTGATGTAGTCACTAGACAACCTTTAGAAGACATCTGATGGCAGCCCTGAATAGGGAAGTTTTTCAACGTTTCATATTTTGTTTTTTATACACACACACACACACACACACACATACACACATACATGGAGCTGCCCAGAGCGGCTGGGGAAACCCAGAGGGGCAGGGTTTAAATAAGAAAATTATTATTATTATTATTGAATAGGATGTCCCTATTTTCATTGGAGAAATGTAGGAGCATCTGTCCTTGCCGGACCCCACCTGCTCAGGCAACTGACGACAATCCATTCCCTTTTCTTTCTTTTTAATGCACTTAAATAAGAAGCGTTTCAAGGCAGGAAGCCTTGGCCAACAGGATGCAAGGCTCCCTTTCCTGTTTTCCACAGAAACAATGGACTTACTTGTCCCTACTAAATCTCTCTCGCGCATGAAAGCTCCTTAGCTCACCACAAAAGATCGCTGATCCCGACTAAGGTCTGCAGTTGACCTGACGCCGGCTTGCGAAGGGTCAGTCCGTTGTGCTGCTCTTCCTGTTCCAGACCACAAACTCTTTTTTTTTTTTTAAAGCAATTTATTAGGTTTTACAATAAAAATAAACATAATAAGCAATGTAACATTGATCTTAACATATTTTCACATTTTCTTTGGACTTCCTCACATCTCCCGCTCCCATTTTCATCGTTGTAACGTTTTGTCAGCAATTTATCATCTTATTTAAATTCTTATATCCCTTATATTTCATAATCTTATAATTCTCAAAAGGAGCTAAATTTCACAATCTTACTTATTTTCTTAAAAACTTCTAAATTTAGTGGTGCTCAGTTATTTTGATCTAGCATCTTGTTTAGCATTCACTCAAATTACAGTACTTTTGTAAATAGTTCTTAAATTTCTTCCAGTCCTCCTCAATCCTCTCTTCTCCCAGGTCACGGATTCTGCCGGTCATTTCAGCCAGTTCCATGTAGTCTATCAGTTGTATCTGCCATTCTTCCAGTGTGGGTAGATCTTGAGTTTTCCAATGTTTTGCGAGAAGTATCCTTGCTGCTGTTGTTGCATACATAAAAAATGTCTGGTCCTTCTTTGCCACCCCTTGGCCGACAATACCCAAAAGGAAAGCCTCTGGTTTCTTAGTGAAGGTATATTTAAATACCTTTTTCAGTTCATTATAAATCATTTCCCAGAACGCCTTCACTTTAGGGCAAGTCCACCAGAGGTGGAAGAACGTTCCCTTCCAGACCACAAACTCACTGCTGCCCCATAAAAAGCATTATTCAGAATAGCGGTTTGCACTACACACCAAGGGAGGTAACTGCATGACAAAATGTGACACCGTAACCATGAATTGCACACCGGTTTAAAATCCAGTTAAAACCATGTGGCTTCATTCATTTGACAAAGCGGAAAGACTTGATCCAGGGAAACCAGCTTTCGATACGATACAATACGATAATCTTTATTGTCATTGTCCCATCCAGAACAATGACATTGAAAAATTCTACATCAGACATTCAAAAACCAACAAGCCTGCTATTCCAGCTATCCCAACCTGGTTAGCCCCCTAAAAACTCTTGATACCCCATAATTAAATACAATATACTCCCATAGAGACTACCTTAAAAAAAGTAAAGGGACCCCTGACCATTAGGTCCAGTCGTGGCCGACTGGGGGGTTGCGGCGCTCATCTCGCTTTACTGGCCGAGGGAGCCGGCGTACAGCTTCCGGTCCATGTGGTCAGCAGGACTAAGCCGCTTCTGGCGAACCAGAGCAGCACACAGAAACGCCATTTACCTTCCCGCCAGAGCGGTACCTATTTATCTACTTGCACTTTGACGTGCTTTTGAACCTGCTGGCTGGACAAACATTCCTCTCCAGGTATAAACATGTTCCCTCTAGGAATGTTGTACTTGACTGCTCTTGTGTTTCACACCCCACATCTTTGATCGTCCTTGAATCTTCCTTCCAAATTTGCTATCCTCTCCTGCCACACCGGGGTGGCGCACTGCAGCCTTTGAGAACCACTCTAACCACTGCACCACGCCGCCTTGTCAGGTCTCTTCTTAAGCTCTTGTAATAATAGACTTACAAGGGAAGGATCTCCCCCATTATATGCACGGGCCTTTCTGGATAAGCGTGGGCTGCACCTGTTGAATTGCAGCCCGTCACTGCCCCCATCCTGCAACAGCGCTGACAATATCCTTTCTGATTTTGCTCACGTCCCTGCCTTCTGGGAGCCAGGGGGACGAGGACCCTGCAGGCGAGAGATTTGGGGGTGATGCGCCCGACGAAGGAGCAATCCTCCGCTACGAAGAGCATATCACAGGGCTATTGGTCACCATTGCCCATCTCCACGGCCGAATTGAGAGCCTGCAGCGGAGCAAGGCCAGGTAAGTTATCCGGAAAAACAATCTCTCAAAGGACCTGTTGATGGCATTTTACCATTGCACTGCGGAGAGTGTATTAACTTATGGTCTGTGTGTGTGGTTTGGGAGCTGCACGGTCAGGGGAAAAACAATGCTGTCCAGGGTTGTAAACACTGCAGAGAGAATAATTGGGTGCACTCTTCCCACCTTGGATCAAATCTACGCTTCCAGGTGCCATAAGAAAGCTGCAGAGATAGCGCAGGATAGTGTGCACCCCGGAAATGATCTCTTTCAGCTTCTGCCTTCTGGAAGAAGGTACAGGGTTATAGAGACTAGGACTAGCTGCCTGAGAAACAGTTTCTATGTGATTTTGGTTTTAAACACAGTGTAAGGAGTCTCTATGGGAGTATATTGTATTTAAAAATGAGGTATCAGAGTTTTTAGGGGGCTAACCAGGTTGGGATAGCTGGGATAGCAGGCTTGTTGGGTTTTGAATGTTTTATGTAGATTTTTCAATTTCCTTGTTCTGTATTGGACAATGACAATAAAGATTATTGTATTATCGTAAATCGGGGTACAGGGGGGCAATAATTCTCTCTGGCACAAAAGCCTCCTGCCTTAAAAGGATTCTGCACTCCAGGCACTCCAGAGGCAGCAATGCTTCTGAATATCAGTTGTTGGGAATCTGTGGAACTCCTTGCCCCATGAGGCAGTGATGGCCACTAACCTAGAATCACAGAACTGTAAAGTTGGAAGGGACCCCACGCATCATCTAGTCCATGAAATGATGACATTAGATCATTTCTAGAATAGGAGGGGGGTTGTAAGAGCACAAACAGAGGGGTTTTATTTATTTTTTTGGTTGGATCTGGGTTGAAACGTCTTTCTTTGCAGGGAGGACGACGACCTGTGTTCTGACCTGTGCTCTGAATACACGGCAAGTCTCCCGCGATGCTCTCTGCCGTTCCCAAATCCAGCAGCGGCCCTGCCTCCTCCGGCAGCCCATCCTGAAAGAGGTAAGGCTTCGCTGAGTCTGTGGAGGTTGATGGTCTTTCATCCAAAGACCAAAGCAGGTTCCTTGTCCTCCTCGTTCTTGAATGAAAAGCTGAACTCACCCTGGGGTTTCAGGCAGGGAGCCTTTCCCCAGCCTAGAGATGGTAGGAGATTGCAGTCAAACGTAATTGTGCTCGAGTGCTAGTTAGTGCATGAAGGGGTTAAGACCAGAGAGGTCTGTTCCTAGACGCAGCTTGGTCACACCCCCTTACTTCCAGGAGGGAGGAAGTGAAGCTTCAACTTTTTCCTTTCCTCTTCTCGCCGTTCAATTCACCAGGATGGATGCGTCTGAACTGGATGTGGGTCCGAAAAGGAGACGGTGTTGGTGCCAGGGGTATCTCCCTTGGCAGGGCTGGCATTCTAGGGCTGAGGAGCCACCACCGAGAATGCCCTGACCTTTTCTCCTTACATAATATACTCTGGCAAGCTGCAGATTGTTCCTGGACCAGATGCATCCTGGTCCCCCATTTTGGGGTCATGCTCCCATGGCTACCATCTTTCTATGCATTTGGAGGGTCTTCTTGGCTGGTCACTGCTTTCCATTTTAAAGGCGCAATAACTTTTTAAAAAATAAAAAAAAATTTAATGATGAGAGCTTTATGGAAGAATGGATGCCACAGGAGCGGCAAGGATCCTAATTGCTAAAAACTGGAAAAAAGAAACTGTGCCAACAAATAAGAAGTGGCAAGACAAACCGTTAAGAGTATATTGAACTGGCTAGATTAACAGAGGCAATTAGAGAACACACTAGACAAGAATTTCAAAAAGCATGGGGGAAATGCAGAGAATACTTCACAAAACAGTGCCCTGAAATACTTACCTGGACTTGTGGATATTTAAGTTATAGTTAGAAAAATATTAATCATTATTCATAAAGTAAACAGTTTATAAGAAGTAAATAAGGAGGCCAAGATACGGGATAAAGGAAGTCTTTTATTTGGTTGTTTGTATTGTTGTATGTTATGCTCATTGTATGTTATGTTCACGTTTAATGAGGGTGGATTTGTGTATGGGGGGTGTTATGTTATGTTGTAAATAAAATTCCAATAAAAATTAAAATTAAAAAAAGAGGAAGAATGGATGCCTTTTTTCGGGCTACTTAAAGAAATATTACAGCATGACGAATTTGTGAGCAGGATTTGAGCTTTGAGCAGCAGAAGCGATTAGATATAATATTGTGGTCATGATTTGATAGATGGAAGAAAGAAGGGGAAGAAACAACAGCTCAGTGGGAAACGGGGTGGGAATTCGATAAAAATAAGAAAATACAAAATTGCGTTCTGGTTGCATATGTTAAAAATGTTTAAACTTAGTAAAATATAATTGGAAAAAGAATACTTTTTATTATTTTTAAACACCCATTCCCTCCTCCCATATCTTTTCCAGGCGACCTCTTCCTCGATGTCCACAAGGCCGTCACGTCCCTGGAGAACACCGTCTTTGCCCACCGAAGCCGCCTCCCCTGCGCCAAGGCTGAGCTGGAAGGATGCCTGGAGCCTGCAGAGGTTGGCAAAGCCACATTCCTCCTCCTCCTGGGGCAGGGGCTGTTTGCCAGCCTGAGGGGTCCACATTCTCTTTCAGGGGATGGGTGGGAGGGCATCGCCAAAGGCCAGCACCTGTTTGGTGTCCCTGAGGGGGTTGAAAGGTTATTGGAAGTTCTTTCTAGTCAGTACCATAATAATTATGCTTATTTGTCGGCAGTTTGCAGAAATCAATTATCCCCAAGTGTGGCGGCCTTGAGTTTACAGTTTGGGTTCCATAGCTACAGTTTGGGAGTCTCCAATTTGGGAGACTCTCTGCAGCCGCCACCTGGGCTTGCTTGTCAACAGTTCTGATACTCTCAGTTCAGATATAAACAAATCAAAGCAGCTACCAAATGGTTTTCCAAACCAGCTGTTTTTTAAGTAGTAGCCTTTCCGGGTTGTTGTTGTTGTTTAGTTGTTTAGTCGTGTCTGCCTCTTCGTGACCCCCTGGACCAGAGCACGCCAGGCACTTCTGTCTTCCACTGCCTCCCGCAGTTTGGTCAAACTCATGTTCGTAGCTTCGAAAACACTGTCCAACCATCTCGTCCTCTGTCGTCCCCTTCTTCTTGTGCCCTCCATCTTTCCTAACATCAGGGTCTTTTCCAGGGAGTCTTCTCTTCTCATGAGGTGGCCAAAGTATTGGAGCCTCAGCTTCAGGATCTGTCCTTCCAGTGAGCACTCAGGGCTGATTTCCTTCAGAATGGAGAGGTTTGATCTTCTTGCAGTCCATGGGACTCTCAAGAGTCTCCTCCAGCACCATAATTCAAAAGCATCAATTCTTCGGCGATCAGCCTTCTTTATGGTCCAGCTCTCACTTCCATACATCACTACTGGGAAAACCAGAGCTTTAACTCTACAGACCTTTGTTGGTACGGTGATGTCTCTGCTTTTTAAGATGCTGTCTAGGTTTGTCATTGCTTTTCTCCCAAGAAGCAGGCGTCTTTTAATTTCGTGGCTGCTGTCACCATCTGCAGTGATCATGGAGCCCAAGAAAGTAAAACCTCTCACTTTACCAAATATAACTGGGAATCCAAATTCCAAGAAATGGAACATTAAAGGCTTACCTCCCCCTGGGGCTGTATATTTAATCCATATGTTGATTCAACCAGCTGGTCAGACTTAGCAAAGTTACCTTCACTTCTCAATGGCTGTTTGCAGACTACGTCGCTCCACTCCACCATAAATCTCAGACAAACATCCAAGGTTCTTTGGCGTCTCCAGGCAGAAGAATAGCTTTTGCTGGGTTTCAGGGGTGGCGGCCAAAGGCAGGGGACTATCTCGGGTGTCAACAATTGCCGTCCAGCCGTTTTGGGTGGCTTCAGCCTCAAAGGAAGGGAGGATGCTTAAAATGCCATCCGGCAATTCCTGGAGTCCTTATCTGGCTGGGATATAAGCTTGTTTTCTGGGAGTGTATCTTCCTCCCTTATTATTTTTTAAAACTCCTACTCACTCTGCTAAGGCTCACAGGAGACTTGCTTCAGGCACCATCTTCTAACCCGTGAGAGTCGAAGTCAACATTCTTCTTAAATTGTGGTGCCCAGAACTGGACACCGTCTTCCAGGTGTGGTCTGCCCAAGGCAGAACAGAATGGGACTATGACTTCCCTTGATCTGGACACTAGACTTCTGTTGATGCAACCCAGAATAGCGTTAGCCATTTTTGCTGCTTCATCACACTGTGGGCTCATGTTAAGCTTGCGGTCCACCAAACAGGGGCAGAAGAAGTGCGGTGGGTGCAGGTCGCCCCGGGTGTGACCACTGAGGGGGGTGACAAAATGTCGGGGGGCACTCACTGTGGGGCCTGCAGCTTGCCCAAGCCACACATCTCTCCTGGGATAGACTTGGCAGCTTGGGTGCGCGCAGGCTCCACGTTGCCCAAACGGTCTGTCCGCTGCGCCCCTCCCCAACTGTAGGGCAGCTGAGTGGGAGGATGGAGGCAGGCTCTGGAGGCCCCTGGTGCACTCTGCCCTTGCTGCGTCCCTATGGGCGGCTTGCCCCGCCCCTGGGCAGATCATCCCAGGCGCCCGAGCAGTTTTCTCCACCGCTGCCACCAAGACCCCTAGATCATTTTCACATGTACTGCTAGTAAGCCAGCTCCAATTTGTGAAGCTGGTTCTTCCTGCCTAAGGACCCTCACGGCCTAGGACCCTCGTACCTACGGGACTGCCTCTCCTGGTCTGCCCCACAGAGGACCTTAAGGTCCATAAATAGCAACACCCTAGTGGTCCCGGGCCCTAAGGAAGTCAGATTAGCCTCAACCAGAGCCAGGGCCTTCTCAACGCTGGCCCCAGCCTGGTGGAACGCTCTGTCTCATGAGACCAGGGCCCTGCAGGATCTGATTTCTTTCCGCAGGGCCTGTGAGACAGAGTTGTTCCGCCTGGCCTTTGGCTTGGAATCAACTTAATCCCCTTCCCCTCTTTCCTTTCTTCTTCTGTGATGGAACTCCTATTTGGGGACTTCCCTGGCTTTTTTCTGGCCCACGTAGGACCAGTCTGGATAGCTGGCCTTGGTAAAGATTTGACGTTTTCATCCCCAAAAAGTTTTTGATTTGAGTTTCTACTGAACTGAAGCTGCATTTTAATGTTGTATTTTAATCTTGTTTTTAAGTTGTATTTTAATCAATTGTTTTTATACCTGGTGTTAGCCGCCCTGAGCCCAGTCTTGGCTTCTTCTTCTTCTTCTTCTTCTTCTTCTTCTTCTTCTTCTTCTTCTTCTTCTTCGTCTGGAAACCAGGCCTGATGAGGAAAGGTTGAGGGAATTGGGGATGTTTAGCCTGGAAAAGAGGAGACTCAGAGGAGATATGTGAGCCATCTTCAAATATCTCAAGGGCTGCCAAATTTAGGAGGGAACAAGCTAGTTTTCTCCTGCTCCGGAGGGTAGGACTAGAACCCATGTCCTCCAGTGACAAAGAAAGGAGATTCCAACCAAACACATGGAAGAATTTTCTGACAGTAAGAGCTTTTCTACCATGGAAAGGAGGCGGTGGGTTCTCGTTCCTTAGAGGTTTTTAAACAGAGGTTGGATGGTCATCTGTCCGGGATGCTTTAGCTGAGAGTCCAGCATTGCAGGGGGTTGGTCTGGATGACCCTCGGGGGTCCCTTCTCGCTCTACAGTTCTATGCTGTATTCTGCGTTTCCGAGCACAATTCAAAGTGTTGGTGTTGACCTTGAAAGCCCTAAATGGCCTTGGTCCAGTATATCTGAAGGAGCATCTCCACCCCCATCGTTCTGCCCGGATGCTGAGGTCCAGCGCTGAGGGCCTTCTGGCGGTTCCCTCACTGTGAGAAGCAAAGCTACAGAGAACCAGGCAGAGGGTCTTCTCGGTGGTGGCTCCCACCCTGTGGAACGCCCTCCCATTAGATGTCAAAGAGATAAACAACTACCTGACACATAGAAGAAGTTTTAAATGTGTGACATTTTAATGTATTTTTAATCTTTGTTGGAAGCTGCCCAGAGTGCCTGGGGAAACCCAGCCAGATGGGTGGGGTACAAATAATAAATTATTATTATTATTATTATTATTATGATGCATTCTAATTTCCCAGGGCCTGGAAGAAAGCCTGAGGAGATTCCAAGGAAGCGAGAAAGATCCCTGGCCCCAGCCGGACCCAGAAGCCCAGATGTCTGGAGTAGGGTTCCTGGCAGATGGAATGAGCATCTACGAGAGAGAAATCGCCTTGTACGAAGAGAGGAATGCCGTGCTCCGTGAAGAGCTGGAAGGCAGGGACGGCGAACTCGACAGATCAAAAGCTGCCCTCTGGGCTTACCAGGAAGAGAGGGATAAACTACAGAGGAAGGTGCGGTCCAGCTTTCAGTTCGTTCCCCCGCATTCCCACATCCCTTTGAGAATTCTGTTGTATTTTTATATAACAAGTTAATTTCGACTTCACCACCTATTTCCCTTGACGTTTTGACTTCGCACCCTTGAAGTCAATCTGTTAAAATCTGTGGAGCTCCCTCCCATTCAGATGTCCAGGAGATAAAGAACTACATAACTTTTAGAAGACATCTGAAGGCAGCCCCGTATAGGGAGGTTATTAATGTTTGATGTTTTATTATGTTTTCATATGTGCTGGAAGCTGCCCAGAGTAACTAGGGAAAGCCAGCCAGATAGATGGGGTATTAATAATAATAATAACCCCCATTCTGTTTTTATTCCCACCCTTTTCCTCTATTACAATTATTTTTATCCTTTCCTATCCGCTGCCCCCCCTTCAATAAAGAGCTCATCACATTGACCTCTTACTCTCACACAGTCCATCAATTTTAAGCGCCATTCTTCCTGCGCTGAGATTCCTCCTTCTTTTAATTTCTGTGCATATAGGATTCTGGCTGCTGTTGCCGCGTAGGCAAATAATTTAATCATCATTTTTGGTACTCCTCCTCCTTCTGGTTGCAGACTCTTCCGGTCGTGTCGGCTAGCTCCGAAAAATCCATCATCTTCATCTGCCATTCCTCCACTGTTGGTACTTCTTGTGATTTCCAATTTTTGGCCAGCAGTATTCTAGCAGCAGTTGTGGCATACATAAATAGTCTTACATCTTTCTTGGGCAATTCCAAACCTATTACTCCAAGAAGAAAGGCCTCTGGTTTCTTAATAAATGTATATTTCAACATTTTTTTCAATTCATTATAAATCTTTTCCCAGAAGTCTTTCACCTTGGGACAAGTCCACCACATACGGTAAAAGATTCCTTCTTTTTCTTTAAATTTCCAACATAGATTATCGCTCTTATGATAGATCTTTGCTCATTTTACAGGGGTTAAGTACCATCTGTACGTCATTTTCATAACATTTTCAACATTTTCTTCATCTCATTATGTATCCTTTCCCAAAACCCCTTGTATTCCGTTCTGTTTTTTTAAAGTTCTCGCAAAAACCGTACCATCAAGTTACCTCCCTGTCTCTTTAGCCTCTCCAAATGCCTCGCGATGCCGCAGAGCAATGCGAGGTGTTGGGGCGACTCAGGTAGCGCAGCGATGCGCATGGTGAGTGTTTGTCTTGTGTTTCCCTCCAGGTCAAAGATCTCCAAGGGGCCCTCTCCGAGATGGAAGCACTTCCCTACGGAGCCACCAGCCTGGTCAGGGAGAAAGAGTCCTTGGGATTGCAGGTGAGTTTTTTGGCATCCAGGAATGACATATACAGTGGATGTTCAGGTTGTGAACAAGATCCGTGCGGGAAGTACGTTTGCAACCTGCAGCGCCACATCTGTGCATGCGCAGGTCATGATTTGGTCTTCTGCGCATGCGCAAAGCACGATTTAGCACTTCTGCACATGCGCAAGCGCCAAAACCCGGAAGTAACTCGTTCCAGCACTTCTGGTTTTGGCGCGGTGCGCAACCCGAAATCGTGCAACCTGAAGCGTCTGTAACCCGAGGTATGACTATATTGATGATCACCAATACGGGCAGCTTAAAAGAGAACCTTCCTCACTAGACTCTGCATCATTGCTGGGACTCGGGTGGTGCTGTGGTCAAAACCTCTGAGCCTCTTGGGCTTGCCGATTGGAAGGTCGGCGGTTCAAATCCCCATGACGGAGTGAGCTCCCATTGCTCTGTCCCAGCTCCTGCCAACCTAACAGTTCGAAAGCATGCCAGTTCAAGTAGATAAATAGGTATCTTAGCGGCAGGAAGGTAAACAGTGTTTCTGTGTGCTCTGCTTTCCACCACGGTGTCCCATTGCACCAGAAGCAGCTTAGTCCTGCTGGCCACATGACCCGGAAAATTGTCTGCGGACAAACATCAGCTCCCTCGGCCTGAAGCAAGATGAGCGCCTCAACCCCAGAGTCCCCTTTGACTGGACTTAACCGTCCAGAGGTCCTTTGCCTTTGCCTTACGCCACTGCTCTCTCATGAAACTAGAACTTGCAGACAACTAAAAATATTCAGGACGGGCAGAAGAAAGGACTGGGAACTATAGTTTGCTCAGAGTGCGTTGTCAGGAGAAGCCAGTTCCCCTCAGAGAAATGCAGTTTCACGAGTGGTTTAACTATCAGTCCCTCTTTCTCAGGGGAAACCTGTGAATTGTAGCTCTCTTGGTGTTATGTAGTGTAGTTTCACCCTGGGCCAACAGGGGGATACTGTATATAGTTTTCACTCAGGTCTGTAGATAGTTTTCACTCAGGTCCGCGCCAGTTATTTTAGGCGGGAACTCTGGGCTGTTGTGGTTACAATGTTGACAGCCGGCTGCCTATAAATACAGGCCGGCTGAGCTGTTCGCAGTCAGTTCTATTCCAGCTTACCATAATAAAGAGCTACTTGAAGAAATCGCTGTGCCGGCTGCTATGTCAACCCACGACTTAACACTGGCGACGAAGGTGGGATGGATGGACATCAGAGCACAGCCAGATGCGGCCAGCCTCTGAACTAAGCTGAATCACTGAGCTGAATCACAGAGCGAAATCACTGAGCGAAATCACTGGGCAGAACCAATTCAGAGCTGACTGTTCTGGCTAGAGCACTGTGTTCCATCCATCGCCCTTCACGCCGGCATCGGAATCATGGCTTCACTTGTGCCTCTACCGCCGTTTGCGCCAGCCTCTGAATCATGGGACTCCTACCTCGCTCGGTTCGACTGCTACCTCCAAGCCAACGAGCTGACAGCAGTATCAAAGGATCGGAAGCGGGGCCTATTCCTCAGCCTCTGTGGGCCTGAGGTGTTTGAGACGGCCCGAGCGTTGGTTGCGCCTGAAGCAGTCCAGGCAACACCATGGGACACGATCCAAGAGAAGCTCCGCAACCACTACGCACCAAAGCCGTCCAAGATTGCTGCCCGCCATGCGTTCTACCACCGGAACCAGGTAGAGGGGGAGTCAATCAACAACTACACCACCGCCCTGCGACAGGCTGCAATGCACTGTGAGTTCCGAGACTTAGACGATGCCCTGATGGATCGAATCGTCTGCGGGGTCCGGGACATCCATCTGCAACGGCGCCTCCTAGCCAAGCCAGACCTCACGCTACAGAAAGCCATTGAGGAAGCTGTGGCCTCAGAAGCTGCTGAACGCTCCGCCCAGGAGATCCGCAAGTCCAGCAGCCCGCGTCTTGCTAGGGAGCCAGTTCCGGTGCATCATGAAGAGGCCAGCAGTGAGGAGGCATCCTCCAGTGAAGACGATGACGTGCACCAGACAAAGCGGGAGCGCAGGAAGTTCCAACAGAAGTCCAAGGGCCAACCGGAATGTGCTGGCTGCGGAGGCAACCATTCCCGTGCCAAGTGTCGATTCAGAGACGCCATCTGTAGGAAGTGTTCCAGAAGGGGCCACATCGCTAAGGTCTGCCGATCGGCTCCGTCTGACACCCCCCCTTCATCGACTCGCAAGTCCAAGTCTTCACTCCAGTCTGCCAAGGAAAGTTGTTTCGCTCTCACCAACTGCCGCTGCCCGTCTGGAACCACGATTGGCCAAACCGACTCGCCTACGCGACGCAAGCTGAACGTCACGGTGCTCATTGAAGGAGCTCCATGTGACATGGAGATCGACACCGGGTCTGCCCTGTCCATCGTGTCATGGAGCACCATCAAAAGACTGGTACCCAGAGTGTCCAAAAGGCAACTTGACTCTCACCGCGTACACCTGAGAGACTACCAGGGAAACGACATTCCCGTGGTAGGCGTTGGCCGGTTCCGGATCGCCTTCAAGGATTTTTCGGGCCTGCTCCGGTTGGTGGTGGTCGAAGGTCAGCGGCCAAGCCTCCTAGGGCTAGACTGGTTTGATGCCCTCGGCCTGGAAGTCACCGGCATCAGCTGCATCTCTAACGCAGAGACTGAGGGTCTGGTCAAAGACTTTGCCGAGGTTTTTGACGGCACCTTGGGCCAATATACAGGTACGCCCATCTCCTTTAGCCTTGATCCACAAGTCGCCCCCATCAAGCTAAAGCCACGCCGGGTTCCCTTTGCTCTCAAGGCTAAGGTGGACGAACAACTGGACAAACTGATCACCCAAGGAGTTTTGGAGCCGGTTGACCACGCAAAGTGGGAAACCCCCATCGTCACGCCTGTCAAGCCAGATGGGTCGGTGAGAATCTGCGCTGACTACAAGTGCACGATCAACAAGGCACTTCAGCAGCACGCTTATCCGGTTCCTGTTGTCCAACACCTGCTGCATTCCCTGGGTGAGGGTAAGGTCTTCGCTAAGCTGGACCTTGCCCAAGCCTATCAACAACTGCCAGTCGATGATGCCACTGCTGAAGCCCAGACGATCGTCACCCACCGGGGGGCATTCCGTTGCCGCCGGTTGCAGTTCGGGGTGAGTGTGGCTCCTGGCATCTTCCAAAGCCTTATGGAGCGTCTCCTGCAAGGGCTTCCGGGCGTGGTACCATATTTTGATGACGTCTTGGTGTCTGCAGACTCACACCAGCAGCTGTTCGAGCGCCTCCGTGCCGTGCTGACCAGGTTCCAGGAGGCCGGGCTCAAGGTAAAGAGGGAGAAGTGCCAGATCGCCGTTCCACAGGTAGAGTTCCTGGGCTATCTTATCGATGCCTCCGGTCTTCATCCAACCACATCCAAGATCCGCGCTATCCAGCAGGCCCCCACCCCAAAGAACAAAACGGAGTTGCAGGCATTCCTGGGGCTGCTGAACTTTTATAACATGTTCCTGCCCCACAAAGCCACAGTGGCTGAGCCTCTTCACCGACTCCTTAGCACTAAGACGCCTTGGGCCTGGGGTCATCGGGAGACGGCGGCCTTCAACGCGGTCAAGGCTCTCCTTTCTTCAGACAGTGTGCTGGTACAGTACAGTGAATCCAGGCCGCTGGTCCTTGCCTGCGACGCCTCACCTTTTGGCATCGGTGCTGTCCTTAGTCACCGTTTCCCAGATGGAAGAGAAGCACCGCTCGCCTACTTTTCCAGGACTCTATCTCCGACGGAACGGAATTACAGCCAACTCGACAAGGAGGCGTTGGCACTTGTGGCTGGAGTGAAGAGGTTCCATGAATACCTCTATGGCAGGACTTTTGACCTCATCACTGACCACAAGCCACTCCTGGGCCTCCTCGCCGGTGATCGTCCAACTCCACCGGTCCTCTCACCACGCATGCTGCGCTGGACTGTTTTCCTGGCTGCCTACCACTACCGGCTCATCCATCGCCCGGGGAAATCGATGGGCCATGCCGACGCCCTCAGCCGTTGCCCTCTTCCAGCATTTGTGGAAGACCCGGCTCCAGCTTCATCGCTCCTTCTGATTGAGGATCTTCCGGCAGCGCCTGTATCGGCTGCCACTGTGGCCTCCGCATCTGCCCGGGATCGCACCATCAGCCGGGTGCTCAACTGGGTGTGGAGGGGGTGGCCACAAGGGCCTTTTGCATTGGAGTTCCAGCCCTTCGCAACCAGACAACAGGAACTCTCAGCTCATCGCGGCTGTCTGCTGTGGGGAGACCGCGTCGTGATTCCCCAGGGACTCCGTCAGCGCGTCCTGGAGGCTCTGCACGTTGGCCACCCGGGAATTGTCAAAATGAAGGCGTTGGCTCGGTGTTACGTCTGGTGGCCTAATATGGACGATGCCATCACTGCCTGGGTGTCCGCCTGTCAAGCGTGCCAGGAGTCGAGGCCTGCACCACCGGCAGCTAAGGGACACACCTGGGAGACGCCAAAGACACCCTGGTCGAGGGTGCACATCGATCTGGCTGGCCCCTTTCACGGCCGGACCTTTATGGTAGTGGTGGACGCCTATTCCAAATGGCTGGAGGTCGCCCTGATGCCCTCCACCACTACCGAAGCTGTCATCCGGGTGCTGCGAGGCCTGTTTGCAACGCATGGGTGTCCTGATGTCCTTGTCTCTGACAACGGACCGCAGTTCACGTCAGGCACGTTTGAGCGGTATCTTTTGGGACTGGGCATCCGCCATGCCCTAACGGCACCCTTTCATCCATCCAGCAACGGGCAAGCGGAAAGAATGGTGCGCTCGACAAAAGAGGCACTGGCGCGCCTGGACCGGGGAGACTGGCATGAGCGGGTCGCCGAATACTTGTTCGTGCAACACATCACCCCTCATGCGGCCACAGGGAGGAGTCCTGCTGAACTGCTTATGGGCCGCCGCCTCAGGTCACCGCTCGACCGGCTACACCCAGACTTTGCCGTGGCTGAACCCCCAGGCTGTGCCAACGCACCACGGTCATTTGTCCCAGGAAACCAGGTCTTTGCCCGGAACTATGTGGGGGACATCCCTTGGGTGCCAGCCACAGTAGTGGGAGTCACTGGACCTCGCTCGTACCAGGTGGCACTCGAAGACGGACGCTTGTGGCGACGGCACATAGACCAGCTTAGACGCAGGGTTGGGGACTTGGACACTACCGAGGTGCCCCCAACTGCGCTTGCGGCTCCAGAAGAGACACGTACAGATGGCGAGGCCCCACCTACACCTCCCTCGCAAACTGCCAGCGTGGAGCCGAACCAAGCCGTTTCAGAACAGACTCAGACCACTCCACTTGCGGAGGCTCCACCCACAGCAGCGGATCCAGGGGAGTTGGTTCCAACGCCACCTAGGGTCGCACCACAGCCTCAGCGAGAACTGTGTGGCCCTCCGGACTTGGCTACCAGTCCCCGGCGGTCTGGCAGAGTTTCCAAGCGCCCAACTTATTTAAAGGACTATGTTGTTGGACAGGTATCACTGTTGGTCTAAGTATGGGAAATGTAACCGATATGCTTTTGTGCCTAATTGAACCATTACGCGTAGTGCTGTATATAAGGAAACCATTACGATTGTAACTAACGCCTTATCTCGGTGGGGAGGGGTGTTATGTAGTGTAGTTTCACCCTGGGCCAACAGGGGGATACTGTATATAGTTTTCACTCAGGTCTGTAGATAGTTTTCACTCAGGTCCGCGCCAGTTATTTTAGGCGGGAACTCTGGGCTGTTGTGGTTACAATGTTGACAGCCGGCTGCCTATAAATACAGGCCGGCTGAGCTGTTCGCAGTCAGTTCTATTCCAGCTTACCATAATAAAGAGCTACTTGAAGAAATCGCTGTGCCGGCTGCTATGTCAACCCACGACTTAACACTTGGCTCAAGAGGCGTCTCCTAAGAACGTTCAGCAGCCTGAACAAACTACAGTTTCCAGGGTTCTCTGGGGGAAGCCCTCGCTGGTTAAAGCAGTGCGATGATACTTTACAGATCAAGGGCAAACAGATTCTAAGGAAATTCAGAAAAAAAGATGTAAATTTGTTTATGTACGCCACAACGGCTGCGAGAATACTCCTGGCCCAGAAATGGAAGCAGCAGGAACTTCCTACATTGGAAGATTGGCAGATAAAGATGGTAGAATATGTGGAGATGGCAAAGCTGACAGGGAAGATCCAGAATCGGCGAGATGAACTGTTTCAGAAGGACTGGAGCAAATTTATATTTTATATGAAAGAAAACTGTAAACATTTGAAAATGTTTGTAGGTTTGAATTGAAATGCTTTGTCATGTGAAAATAAGGAACCGATTTACATATGTAATTTTTATAAAAAAAGAAGATTTAAGGTTAAAAAGTGGCTATAGAAATGCGAGAATTTATTAAAAGATGTTTGGAAGTCAGAAAGAGGGAGGCAAGGAAGTCGATGCTCTGTTTGAGCAATGCTTTATGTTATAGATTTGTGTCATGATATGTAGTTAAATGGGGACGGAGGTGGCGCTGTGGGTTAAACCACAGAGCCTAGGGCTTGCCGATCAGAAGGTGGGTGGTTCGAATCCCCGCAATGACGGGTGAGCTCCCGTTGCTCAGTCCCTGCTCCTGCCAACCTAGCAGTGCGAAAGCATGTCAAAGTGCAAGTAGATAAATAGGTACCACTCCGGTGGGAAGGTAAACAGCATTTCTGTGCGCGGCTCTGGTTTGCCAGAAGCGGCTTAGTCCTACTGGCCACATGACCCAGAAGCTGTACGCTGGCTCCCTCGGCCAATAAAGCGAGATGAGCGCTGCAACCCCAGAGTCGGTCACGACTGGACCTAATGGTCAGGGGTCCCTTTACCTTTACCTTATGTAATTAAATATGGAAAACTCAATAATTTTTTTTTAAAAAAAGGAGCAAACAGATTCTAGAGCTCCCTTCCCTTCCTGCTGTACATATTTACTCTTTCTTTTTGAATATATATCGCAAAGAGGACTCTGCCTCAAGCTGTCTTGCTTTGCCCTGCAGGACCCACTCGTGGCAGCCCCCAACTTTGCCTGCTGTTTCCGAGGCGCCCCCAGCGCCCACCCCGCCTGCTGCCTGCACCCCGGGCAAGGCCCACCTTCTGAGGAGACCCCCGCGAAAGGCATGGAAGATCAAAGGCAGGAGCTGCGTGGGTAAGGGTGCCCCGACTATTCTCTCTCGCTTTCTTTTTTAAAATCATTTTATTTAGAAAAAAAAAAATTGCGAGTCAAACTTGCCAGTTCTATGTTTTGGGTCAGCTTCAGCTGACGCAATATTTGGTACCATATCTTCGCGTCATTTTTGTGCATATAATATTCTCATTAAAGAAATCAATTTACCTGTTTCTATTGGGGATACCTGTATGAGTTGTCCCTACTAAAAAGCCTTCTGGACTTTTGGGGAGAGTTACCTTAAATACCTTTAAAAAAAATAATCTTGTTATAAAGAATCTCCCCAAAGTCCTTCACCACGTCCACCACAAAATGAGACAACTTTCCTCTTATTCCCTCACGAGCCAGCAAAGTTCAACCTCCTGGGGCTCAGAGGTGAGATCAAACTGGAGGAAGCACCCTGAGCAGACACTGCTTTCCCAGAATCGCAGGCTGGTAGAGCTGGAGGGAAAAACAAGGGTCATCTAGTCCACCCCATGCAATGCAGGAATCTCAACACAGAACCACAGAGTTGGCCACAGAGCCTGCTCAGTCCTTTTGGGGCGAGAAGGACTTGCCCCCTTTTGTTTTGACTCAGATTGATTTTTCTTCATCATCATCATCATCATAATTTATTTATACCCCACCCATCTCTGGGCGGCTTCCAACAAAATATTAAAATACAGCAATGCATCAAACATTAAAAGCTTCCCTAACCAGGGCTGCCTTCAGATGTCGTCTAAAAGTCAGGTAGTTGTTTATCTCTTTGACATCTGGTGGGAAGGCGTTCCACAGGGCGGGTGCCACCACCGAGAAGGCCCTCTGCCTGGTTCCCTGTAACTTGGCTTCTCGCAATGAGGGAACCACCAAAAGCCCTTGGAGCTGGACCTCAGTGTCCGGGCAGAACGATGGGGGTGGAGATGCTCCTTCAGATATACTGGGCCTTTGAGGCCGTTTAGGGCTTTAAAGGTGAACACCAATACTTTGAATTGTGCTCAGAAATGTACTGGGAGGCAATATAGGTCTTTCAAGACCGGTGTTATATGGTCTCGGCGGCCGCTCCCAGTCACCAGTCTGGCTGCCGCATTCTGGATTAGTTGTAGTTTCCGGGTCACCTTCAAAGGTAGCCCTACAGAGAGCGCATTGCAGTAGTCCAAGCTTTCTCCTGAGAAACCCTGAAACGTCCACCCCTCCGAGGATGCAAATTCCCCCACCTTTTTCAAAGTGTTTGGCTCAATTTCTGTCGGCACTCAGCGCCCAAGTTTGCTATTAGCGGGAGCTGCGGGGACAGCAGAATTGTGCTGAGAGTCTGCTTCCTTCCCATCCAGATTCACCGAGAAGCTCCAAGGCCTCAACCAACTCCTCACAGCGACGCTGCAGGAGTCCAAGGGCGACATGGAGGGCATCAGTTTGCTTCTGGGGCAACGGGAATCTGAGGAGACCGCCCTGCGCTTGGCTGTCCGGTGCAGGTGAGCAGAGGTGTCGGCGACGGAGCATGCGCTTTTCAAAACGGCTTGCGAAATCGTTATTTGTTTTGTGAAATTTGTGCACCTGTTGTGGAGCGGCTGGAGGCAAGGGAATGGTGGGAGGCACCGGCTGAGAGACCCCCAAGGGAAGAAAGCTCAAAGCCCAGGGAGGCGTGGCAAGTCGATGGTGAGTGGTCAGAGGTGTGGGATGTGAAACACAAGAGCAGTCAAGTACAACATTCCTAGAGTGAACATGTTTACACCTGCGGAGGAATGTTTGTCCAGCCAGCAGGTCAACTTCCTGTTTCCTTCTGGGCTGGGACAGACTTCCTCTGCATGTGACTAGAGGTGGGCGTGGCCTCACCTGTGCAGGTAATGACAAAAGCCCAGGGCAGGGCAGCCACCTCTCTCTCTTTGACTACATGCACCGAAGAAGCAACATCGGCTTAGCCAAAGATGCTCTCTTGGCCTCCAGCCAAGAGCGGACAGAGGGACTGTCTCTTTATGGGATAGTTTCCAGGTGTATGTTACTTTTCTAAGCTAAGTCTGCCTTCTGGGATCCGATTGTGAACAGAATGTGAGTGAGTAAACTCTTTTTATACTTTTATAGAAGACTGTGTCGTGTCTTATCTTTTATGAGGGAATAAGGGGGAAATACCAGAACAGTTATTATAGAGGCTTTAGCGAGCCTGAGCAAACGCATCCGCTGTAAGTTTAAAAAGGGGAATGTTACTCTGCTAAATTGTGAACTTGTTAACACAAGCTGGAAAGGCTATAATCAGACAATATGTCCTCTCCTGCATCCCTGAACATTCCCACAAGAGGGAGAAGATTGGGGAGACGAGGTGTCAGAAGCTGAAGAGGCGGGGAGAGTCTGTGGCAGAGAGCAGTCCAGAATCAGAGGCAGAAGCTGAAGGAGAGAAAGAGGAGTTTGTGGCTATAAGCCATTAATAAACCTTATTCTTCATGAATTTGTCCAATCCTCTTTTGATGGCAAGCTGGTGGCCACTGTTGAAGGGGAGGAAGGTCATAGATGTCTCCCCCTCCTGCTGCAACAAGCTCCCCTCCCCGCTAGTCTCCCAGAACCAGGAGAGACGTGAAAAGGGTGGAGGAGAGGTTGGTTTTGCGCAGGCACAGTCTCCGATTGCTTGGGAAAACGCCCAGAAAGCAGGGAGCTTAGATGGCTGTGGGGGGAGGTGGGGACTTTCAGCAACTGATCCATTGGGCATGGCTTTCCGAGAAAAACCTCCTGAGCAGACCTTGTTTCCTCTAATAAAGAGCTGACTTCAATTTATTGCTGGAGTGCTCCTGACAGAGCCGCTCGCTGGTCAAGGAAGACCCACAAAAAAACCCTCAAAGCAGTTTGCAGGAAAGGTAGAACCAATAAAAGACCAAATATCGGAATTTTCCAAGTTGCTTGGGTGCTTTGCAAATTAATCCAAGGATCTTTGCATTTCCTGGATTTCTCAGTGAACGCTGCTTGGAGGCCTACGAGGCACTGCTATCCTTGACAGCAACAAAACTACACCTGGAAACAGAGGAAGGAGGAGAGGATGGAGGCCTGTGCCATGCAGGTGAGTCACCGTGGAGGTTTTTGATGTTCTCTTTCAAAAGTTTACAAACTTAATAAAAGGTAAAGGGACCCCTGACCATTAGGTCCAGTCGTGGCCGACTCTGGGGTTGCGGCGCTCATCTTGCTTTATTGGCCGAGGGAGCCGGCGTACAGCTTCCGGGTCGTGTGGCCAGCATGACTAAGCCGCTTCTGGCGAACCAGAGCAGCGCACGGAAACGCCGTTCACCTTCCCGCCGCAGCAGTACCTATTTATCTACTTGCACTTTGACGTGCTTTTGAACTGCTAGGTTGGCAGGAGCAGGGACCGAGCAACGGGAGCTCACCCCGTCGCAGGGATTCGAACCGCCGACCTTCTGATCGGCAAGCCCTAGGCTCTGTGGTTTAACCCACAGTGCCACCCGCGTCCCTTTAAACTTAAACAATACACAATACTGTTTTCCAATTAATACTCATTTATCAAATGACTTCCCCTCTCCCTTCTCCATGGTTTCCCCATATTTTCTAATATTGCCGCATCTTATAATTATGCTATGCCCTATCCTTTCCACTTGTTCCCAGATATTTTTTCTGCTTTTCTTCATTCAAATCCTACTTGCATTTTTACATGTGTACAATAAACTTATTCTACAAAATAATACAATAAACTTATTCTACAAAAAGGTCCCAATCCTTCTTAAAAACTGTCTCTTCTGGACCTCTAATTTTCATGGTTAAATTTGTCAATTCGGCATATTCCATCAATTTTAACGGCCACTCTTCTTTTGTTGGTAGCACCTCATATCGCCATTTCTGCAGACCCTACAAGGGTCCCTATTTTCCAAGGACATCCCTGATTTAGAAAAGCTGTCCCGGTTTCTGATTTGATCCCGGAATGTCCCCCTTTTCCTTAGAATATTCCTGTTTTCACTGGAGAAATATTGGAGGGTATGGAGTTATCCAACCCCTGAGCCGTCTGAAGGCAATCCTGTATAGGGAAGTTTAAATTTATTTATTTTCGTGTTTTATTATGTTTTTATATATGTTGGAAGCTGCCCAGAGCGGCTGGGGTAACCCAGTCAGATGAGTGGGGTATAAATAGCAAAATCATTATGGAATGGGATGTCCCTATTCTCACTGGAGAAGTGTTGGAGGGTATGTTTCTGCACATATATCACCTGTTTTCAATGTTCTCACCTTACCTGTACAGGCGTCCATTGTATGTTGACAGAAGCGGTACCATAACATTGTAAACTGTCATGCCTTCCCCCACAAAAGTCCTGGGAACTGTAGTGAGTTAATGGCGCAGAGGGTTGTTAGGAGGACCCCCCCCCCGAGCTACAGTTCCCGGCGCTCCCTGCAAACAGGGATTGATGGTTAAACCGCCAGGCAGAACAATGAGGACTGGAAACTTGTGCAAGCCAAGGCAGCCTCCTGTGTCCAGAAACATCTGCTTCCTGGCTCTCTAACGAATTTTTGGAGGGCAGCTGTCGACGTAAAACGCTTAACCCTCTTTCCGCCCTTCCTCCCTATCGCAGGGCGGTTGTCGGAGGTGAAACTGGCAGTGTTGGGCGAAGCCTATCGGTCTCTGCGACGTTGCGGCAAGGATGTTTCTGGGAGGCCTGGTCTCAGCTGCTTGGAGCAGAGGTGAGGAAAAGGGAGCTCAGATAATCAGCCTTGCAGGATCTGCATGGGATGGTGAGGAAGGAGAATGAGCTGTGAGGCAAATCATTATTATTTATTAAATTTGATGAAACTTGGTCCTCCTCCTTTCTGTACATAAGGGAAATAGATAACAAATTTCCCCCATAAATTTCCAGGCCCTTGATCATCTTGGACACCTTCCAGCTTGTCAGCATCCTTCTTAAATTGTGGTGCCCAGAACTGGACAGAGTATTCAAGATGTGGTTTGACCGAGGCAGAATAGAGTGGGACTATGACTTCCCTTGATCTAGACGCTAGACTTCTGTGGATGCAGCCTAGAATAGCGTTAGCTTTTTATTTTTACTGCTGTGTCACCCTGTTGACTCATGTTGAGCTCGAACCCATGGCTTCAAGCTGCGACAAAGGAGAGTCCAACTCAACATCAGGAATAGCTTTCTGACAGTAAGAGCTGTCTGACGGTGGAATAGTTTGCCTTGGAAGGCTGTAGATTCTCCTTCCAGCGGTTCTCAACCAGGTGTTGTTGGACTACAACTCCCATCATCCCTGAGCTCTGGCCTTGCTAGCTAGGGGTGATGGGAGTTGTAGTCCAACAACATCTGGGGACCCACAGGTTGAGAACCGCTTAAACAGAGGTTGGATGGAACCAGGGAACCAGGCAGAGGGCCTTCTCAGTGGTGGCACCCGCGCTGTGGAACGCCCTCCCACCAAATGTCAAAGAGAAAAATAACTACCAAACTTTTAGAAGACATCTGAAGGCAGCCCTGTTTCAGGAAGCTTTTAATGTTTAATAGGTTATTGTATTTTAGTGTTCTGTTGGAAGCCGCCCAGAGTGGCTGGGGAAACCCAACCAGATGGGTGGGGTATAAATAATAAATTTTATTATTATTATTATTATTATTATTATTATTATTATTATTTGTCCAGGATGCTTTAGCTGAGATTCCTGCACTGCAGGGTCTCTTCCAACTCTACAATTCGATGATTCTAAGTGCAGAACCTGACATTTGTCCTGGCTGAAATTCATTTTGTTAGTTTGCACGCAGTTCTCGTATCTGTGGAAGCCATCTTGAATTCTGATTCTGTCTTCTGTGGCCCTGAGAGTCCTGGGCTCAATCTGTAATTGTCTGGGGCTGATGAGAGTTATAATTTGAAATATTTAGAGGGTGCCAGGTCGCGGGAACCTGATTCTCCCCCCCTTTCCCATTCAGGTTCTCAGAGCTGCGCCGTTCGGAAGAGGGCGACAGGAAGGTGTTGCGGGGATACATCCAGCGCCTGAGAGAGGAACAGGCCTCCCTGAAGCTCCCGCCCTGCTGGCCACCTCCTGGGCCCGATTCTGCCGCAGTCAGAATCACCTCCCGGATCGGGACCAAGGTGGCCGCGGTCCAGAAAGCCTTGCGGGAGACGCTTCCCTCCCAGGCAGCTCAACCCAGGATGGAGAAGACACGTTTGCTGCAGGAGTTGCAGGAGGCGAGGGTGAGCGATGGGAGATTTGGAAACTCTTGTGCAAAATAGTCCACAATAAGTTTCTAGTCCTTAGTGGTTTTTTTATCCCATTAACCCATCGTGTCTCAGCCGAGTCGGATAATTTTTTCAGCCTTTCCCCCCGTAGCAGGTGGGGCTGAATCTCTCCTCCTGTCCTGAACCCTTGGCCTCCCTGGCGGCGGCAAGTCAGTAGGTCCAGCCCCCAATCCGGCGTCAAGACACGAGTCCAAAGTCCAAAGCGAAGCAGATCTTGGAGCATTCAAGACAAGATCCATCAGCGTGGGGCAACTGAGCAGACACAGCCCCTCCATTCTGCTCCCTTTTGTACAGACATAGCCAAACTCGGCCCCCCAGATGTTTTGAGACTACAATTCCCATCATCCCTGACCACTGGTCCTGTTAGAAAGGGATGATGCTCCCAAAACATCTGCAGGGCCGAGTTTGCCTATGCCTGCTTTTGCACTTTGCATGCCAATTCAAGCATCTGGGCTCGACGAGGCAGATGCATTGCAGTGGGGTTGGGCTGGATGACCCTCGAGTCCCTTCCAATTCCCCAGCTCTGTTATTCTGTGGCCCTCAAAACAACAACACCACAAACTGGCTTATAAGTATGCGGAGCGCAACCCGAAAATACTTATCCTGAAGCATATTTATCCCAAGGTATGACTGTATTGGGACGCGGTGGTGCTGTGTGTTAAACCACAGAGCCTAGGACTTGCCGATCAGAAGGTTGGCGGTTCGAATCCCCGCGATGGGGTGAGCTCCCGTTGCTCGATCCCTGCTCCTGCCCACCTAGCAGTTTGAAAGCACGTCAAAGTGCAAGTAGATAAATAGGTACCGCTCCGGCGGGAAGGTAAACAGCGTTTCCATGCGCTGCTCTGGTTCGCCAGAAGCGGCTTAGTCATGCTGGCCACATACCCGGAAGCTGTACGCCGGCTCCCTCGGCCAATAAAGTGAGATGAGCGCCGCAACCCCAGAGTCGGCCACGACTGGACCTAATGGTCAGGGGTCCCTTTACCTTTTTAAGACTGTATTGATATCGTATCATTGTATTTGGTCATTGTGTTGCCTTGGATATTACTGACTATTGTTTGCAACACAGGGGTTAAATTGTTTAGTTCACTAATCCTGCCAGTTCACGACAGCTCCCAGTTCTGATCTCAGGAGGCCTTGGGCGACCTCAACACGTGCTTGCACCTGACGGAGAAGGAGAAGCAGAGACTGGCGCTGCAGATGTACACTTTTCGGGCTCAGGAAGCCGCCTGCCTGCTGATGGCCCGGATCCTGCAAGGGGAGCGCGATGAGCTTCGCGGGCAGCAAACGGCGTCGACAGGAAGCAGCAGCAGCAGCAGCTGCAGTGGAGAGGACTCTTCGGAGGTAAGGCTCACAACTGATCGGTAGATTGTGCTTATTTTTTCCCTTTTGGGCAAAAATAAGGATTCCCCAAAAGGTAAGAGAGATCTTTTTATACGCTACGGTCACAGCAAGAGTTCTCATTGTGGCAAGTTGGAAGAGCGACAAAGTCGCCCCCCCCCCCGCGATTCCCAAGCCTTCCCCAAGCTGTCGGGGTAAGGGGGGAGCTTTGCTTCTTTACCCGCGGCCTTCCCCCCTCCTCCCTTCGTTTTGACAGCTGGGGGGAGGCTTGGGAGTCGGGGGGGCAGGCAGCACACCGTTGCCCCCCCTGCTCCTGGAGGAGGGCAGGATGTGGCTTCCTTTGACGGGGGAAGAAGCCTCCCCCTCCCTCCCTGCTTGACATTCCCTTTGGAACTGTAATAGCATCACCTCCATTGGCATATTGCAGAAAAGGGGAAGGGGGGGCTGAGGGGGAAATGTCTGGGAATCCCAAAGTCTAAACTCAGAGACTTTGACTTATGTCTCGCGGGTACCACTGTATTATGCATTTCTGAATTTCATATAACCTTTAATTGTCCTTCGCTAATAATTCTCCTCATTATCTTTCTTGCAATATTTCAAATAATTCACCTTACGAAACTTCTTGCAAACCTACTAGCGTAATCGGTTCATCACAATTGCTTTTCAAATAGTCCGTAAATTTACTCCAGTCTTCTGAGAGTCTCTGGTCCCGCAGGTTTCGAATCCTTCCTGTTAATTTAACCAATTCTGCATAGTCCATCAGTTTCGTCCTCGAAGAATGGAAGACGAAAGTGGGCGCTCCTTTTCATTCATGTTTCCTCTCTGTGGCATTGCAGGACTTTGTCCCCCTCTGCACTTCCAAGAGGAACGCTTCCCGGTCTTCTGAGGATGGTGGAGTAGAGCAATCCGGCGAGGAAGGCAAGACGGAGGCATTGAAGCTTCTTAACACTCTGACGCGGTGAGTGCGATTCAGCTCACCGCTTGCAGTTCCCTGGTTTTGAGGGTCCACAAAGCGCTTATTCCTGTGTGGTGGGCTTGCAAAGCAGCTAAAGGCTTTTTCCGGAAAAGGAATGCTTCAAAGGACGGTCCCTAAAAAAAAAAAGACCAGAAGCGTTCCTTTTAGGAATCATTGAGTCAGATGTACCAAAGAATCAAAAGAATTTATTTTTATATGCAACTACTGGTGGCTGAAGGGGATGCAGGTGGCGCTGTGGGTTAAACCACTGAGCCTAGGACTTGTTGATCAGAAGGTCAGCGGTTCGAATCCCTGCGATGGGGTGAGCTCCCGTTGCTTGGTCCCTGCTCCTGCCAACCTAGCAGTTCGAAAGCACGTCAAAGTGCAAGTAGATAAATAGGTACCGCTCCGGCGGGAAGGTAAACGGCGTTTCCGTGCGCTGCTCTGGTTCGCCAGAAGCGGCTTAGTCATGCTGGCCACATGACCCGGAAGCTGTACACCGGCTCCCTTGACCAGTAAAGTGAGATGAGCGCCGCAACCCCGGAGTCGGCCACGAATGGACCTAATGGTCACGGGTGCCTTTACCTTACTGGTGGCCGAATCTTAAAGGCTGGGAAATCAGCGAGTCTAACCAGTAGAATGAGAGCTCAAGAGGAAACTGTGTTCAAAGAGGATTGTGATTAATAATGCATGAATAAATATATAATAATAAATGTATTGGAGGCAAAAAGGTGCCTAGTCCTCTGTGAGGACACCGCAGCTGTCTCGGTGGAAATTTGGGGGGGGGGGCAGGAGCCCCTCTGCCCAAATTGCCCAGCCTCACTGTCCATCATCATCATCAATAGAATTGTAAAATTGGAAGCGACCACGAGGGTCATCTAGTCCAACCCCCTGCAATGCAAGAATCATTTTCCCAATGTGAAACTCGAACCCACAACCCTGAAATTAAGAGTCTCACACTCTGCTAACTGAGCTATCCCAGTTATTATTAGAACCATTGAATCATCGAGTTGGAAGGGACCCCAAGGGTCTAATCTGCTGCAATGCAGATCCCTTCCCTTTCCCGCCCCGCCCTGGCCACAGTGATCCATGCGACGGTCACCTCCAGGCTTGACTACTGTAATTCGCTCTACGCGGGGCTGCCCTTGAAGCTGTCCCAGAAACTCCAGCGGGTGCAGAATGCAGCAGCGAGGCTGCTCACGGGGTCTCTGCCATGGGAGCATATTCACCCAGTGCTTTTCCAGCTGCACTGGCTCCCGGTGGAGTACAGGGTCAGATTTAAGGTGCTGCTTTTGACCTTTCAAGCCCTTCGCAGCCTAGGACCCTCGTACCTACGGGACCGCCTCTCCCGGTATGCTCCACGGAGAGCCTCAAGGTCCATAAATAGCAACACCCTAGTGGTCCCAGGCCCTAAGGAAGTTAGATTGGCTTCAGCCAGGGCCTTTTCAACTCTGGCTCCGGCCTGGTGGAACTCTCTGCCTCATGAGACCAGGGCCCTGCAGGATCTGATTTCTTTCCGCAGGGCCTGTAAGACAGAGTTGTTCCGCCTGGCCTTTGGCTTGGAGTCAATTTGATTCCCTCCCTTTCTTTTTTCCTTTCCTTCTCCTCCTGCGATGAGGCTACATTTTAATATTTTAATGTTGTATTTTAATTTTGTTTTTAAGTTGTAATCATTCAACTTGTTTTTATTATTGCTTGTAAGCCACTCTGGCTGGGAAGGGTGGGGTATAAATAATAATAATAATAATAATAATAATAATAATAATAATAATTAATGCAGGGATCTCAGCTAAAGCATCGATAATAATAGTATTATTATTAATTAAATTTGTGTACTGTCCTTCATCTGAAAATCTCAGGACAATTTGCAGCATAACAATAAGAAAGAGAAAAACACCAAATACATAATGAAAGCAAGAACGAAGCAAACCAATAACTCCCCCTCCCACTGAGTGCCAACCCACTGAAACCTGTGGGTCTACTCTGAGCCAGGCATGGTGGGTTTACAACCCCAGATTCTCCTGCTATTACGGGCATCAATCTCCCGCCGGCCTGCTCCGGTTGCAGAGAGCAGCAGGTACAAAATTCCCTCTATGTTCTCCTCTAGCATAAACGGCAGGATCGAGGAGCTCAGAGACCGGATCAGCTCCCTTTTGGCTGAGCTGGAAGAGAGAAGCCAGGACAGCAGAGCTCAAGAGGCGCAGCAGATGGAGCTTACGAGGGACTTTTTCAAAGCACACAGGTAAGTTTGGATTGGGGGGGGTCCCCTCTCCCCAAAAAGGCCTCTGAACCCCAAGAGACCCCTGGCGCCCCCTTATCTGGTCCGAGCTAGCCAGCAGCTGCTCTGAAATCCCCACAAAAGGTAACCAGCCCTCTATTCAGAATCACTGAGGACTGGAATCTTGCTTTGTCTGAAAGGGAAAGACCTGCTTTGAATGCAGAAGGTCAATCATTGGTGGGGATGTTGCCCTGCCCGAAACCCAGGGCAGCCACTGCCGGCCAGAGTTGGCAAAACTGAGCTATAGAGACTCAAAGTGTCTGACTCAGGAGAAGGCAGCTTCCTCTAGACTAGACTAGAAACTGGCTTGTGTTTTTTCCTGGTAAAGGTTGCAGCTGAGCTGCGGGACACCTGCTTTGCTTGCAGAAGGTCCCAGGTGGGGACGGGGAGAAAGACTCCCTCCCTGAAACTGCAGAGAGCTCGTGCGGCTGGCCAGTGCGGACCATACTGAGCTAAACACTGAGCGCCGAGGGCCTTCTGGCGGTTCCCTCGCTGCGAGAAGTGAGGTTACAGGGAACCAGGCAGAGGGCCTTCTTGGTGGTGGCTCCTGCCCTGTGGAACGCCCTCCCACCAGATGTCAAAGAGAACAACAACTACCTGACATTTCGAAGACATCTGAAGGCAGCCGTGTTCAGGGAAGTTTTTAATGTGTGACATTTTAACATGCCGTATTTTTCGCTCTATAAGACGCACCAGACCACAAGACGCACCTAGTTTTCGGAGGAGGAAAACAAGGAAAAAAATATTCTGAATCCCAGAAGCCAGAACAGCAAGAGGGATCGCTATGCAGCGAACGCAGCAATCCCTCTTGCTGTTCTGGCTTCTGGGATAGCTGCGCAGCCTGCATTCGCTCCATGAGGCACACACACATTTCCCCTTACTTTTTAGGAGGGAAAAAGTGAGTCTTATAGAGCAAAAAATACGGTATTTTTAATCTTTGTTGGAAGCCGCCCAGAGTGGCTGGGGAGGCCCATCTGGCTGGGCGGGGTACAAATAAATTATTATTATTATTATTATTATTATTATTATTAAATGCCATCCCGTCTTGCTCCACCGTTTTCTCCTTTCCCCCTTCCCCTCCAGCGCCCTCGTCCTCGCCTACCAGAACGGCCGCAAGAAGCAGGAAGCCCAGTTGCACCAACTGGAGACGCAGATCAGTATGATGGGTCAACGGCAGGCTGGGCAGTTGCGGTCGCTGGTGCGAATCCTCCGTGGTTTGGAGGGCAGAGCAGGCAGCCCAGCCTCCACTTAGCACAAGCCTTGCTCAGGAAGGAAGGGCAGGGGACTCCCTGTCCTGTCGGGAGAGGAGGGGGAAAGGGCAGCTAAACATGACCCTATTTCCATTGGAGAAATGTTGGAGGGTCTGGAGTTATGCGTCCCCCGAGCCAAGGAGATGAGTCACTAAACAACCGCCTCTCCTGGTCTGCCCCGCAGAGGACCTTAAGGTCCATGAATAACCATTGTTTAGAGGTCCCGGGCCCTAAGGAAGCCAGACTATCCTCCACCAGGGCCTTCTCAGTGATGGCTCCGACCTGGTGGAATGCTCTGTCCCAGGAGACCAGGGCCCTGCAGGATTTAACTGCCTTCCATCGGGCCTGTAAGACAGAGCTATTCCACCTGGCCTTTAATTTGAATTCAGCCTGATCTTTTATTTCCCTTCTCTTACCTCTGCTTATATGAAGATCACCCGCTCTGGGATCCCACAGTTAATTCTCCCCTGGCCTCCTCGCTGGCCCAAGTAGGACCAACTCAGCCAGCTAGCCCTGGGGATTATCTAATTGATTTTTTAATTTTATTGTTATTCATGTTTTTATACTGTATTTTATGCTGTTTTTATAAATTAAGTGTTTTAAATTTGTTGTTAGCCGCCCTGAGCCTGGTTTTTGAACCAGGAAGGGCGGGATATAAATAAATTTATTATTATTATTATTATTATTATTATTATTATTATTGACATCTGAATGGACACAGGTATAGCAAGAGAAGATCAGAAAATATTTCTCTATGCCACAGGAGCGGCAAAGATCCTAATTGCTAAAAACTGGAAAAAAGAAACTGTGCCAACGAAAAAGGAAGGGCAAGACAAACTGTTAGAGTATATTGAACTGGCTAGATTAACAGAGGCAATCAGAGATCACACTAGACAAGAGTTTCAAAAAGCAAGGGGGGAAATGCAGAGAATACATCACAAAACAGTGCCCTAAAATACATACCTGGACTCGTTTCGATTAATGTCTGCAGGAGATTTTGTGGCTATTTAAGTTATAATTAGAAAAATCTTAATTATTATTCATAAAGGAAACAGTTTATAAGAAGTAAATAAGGAGGCTAGAATCGGGATAAAGGAAGTCTTTTATTTGGTTGTTTGTATTGTTGTACGTTATGTTCACTGTATGTTATGGTCATGTTTAATGAGGGTGGATTGTGTATTGGGGGTGGGGTGGGGGGGTTTATGTTATGTTGTAAATAAAATTCCAATAAAAATTATTAAATTTTAAAAAATAAAAATAGAAGACATCTGAAGGCAGCCATGGATAGGGAAGTTTTTAAAGTTTAATGTTCTGTTCTGTTAAAATTTCTGTTGGAAGCCGCCCAGAGTGGTTAGGGCAACCCTGATGGGCAGGGTATAATTATTATTATTATTATTATTATTATTATTATTATTATTAATGTCCCTATTTTAATCAAATAAATGTTGGAGGGTATGACTTTACTACCAATTCTCCCCTTGTTTCCTGATGCAAATGGAATCATGGTGTGCAGTGGTACCTTGGTTCTCAAACTTAATCCGTTCCAGAAGTCCGTTCCAAAACCAAGGTGCGCTTTCCCAAGAAAGTGATGCAAAACAGATTAATCCATTCCAAGCTTTTTTAAAAAAAAACCTAAAACAGCAATTCAACATGAATTTTACTATCTAACGAGACCATTGACCCATAAAATGAAAGCAATCATCAATGTACTGTACTATAAAATAAATAAGACAGTATTGTAGATGATAAAAATTAAAATTATTTCCCCCCCCCCCTTGATGATAGTCATTGTTTGGATGGGGGGCTTTTATCCATTTCCGCAGTCACACAATCAATCAATCAATCAATCAATCAGTAGCTGAACTGGGTTGCACACAGTCACGAAAACAAATTAACCGAAAAAGCCTCAAAAACGAAAACGCTAAATCAACAGCAAGAACAAAGCGCTAAACTTAATCCGTTCTGGAAGTCCGTTTGATTTTTGAAATGTTCGAAAACCAAGGCGCAGCTTCTGATTGGTGCAGGCGCCCTGGAAACAATAGCCAACAGCCGCACCGGATGTTTGGCTTTCGAAAAACGTTCGAAAACCGGAACACTTACTTCAGAGTTTTTGGTGTTTGGGAACCAAGGCATTTGAGAACCAAGGCACCACTGTATAAGCCAGGCATCCCCAAACCTGGCCCTCCAGCTGTTTTGGGACTACAATCCCCATCATCCCTGACTACTGGTCCTGATAGCTAGGGATGATGGGAGTTGTAGTCCCAAAACAGCTGGAGGGCTGAGTTTGGGGATGGCTGGTATAAGCCAACAAAGTTTTCTTGTTGGTATCTGTCTGTCTCTAGGGGCTACAGGGGAGAAGCCAAACTGCTGCGTTCGCAGCACCGAAGTGGCATCCATTGGGCACAGTCCTGGGCAGTGTGTCTGGGGGTCCTGGGCTACCCCGACATTGAGACCCCCCTCTTGGCTGATGTGGCCCAAAGGAAAGCAGAGCAAAATGTTGGGCACCAGCTTGGCTGCAGTTGGCGGAAGGAGGCGTAAAAGGCGCAATCCAACTGCCTTAGGGTCTCCGCTCCTAGTATTGAACCAGGAAATATTTGGACAATGGAGAATGTTTAAGGATTATATAAGATCACATTATACCAATCACACCATATTAGCTGAACTTGAGGGATACTTGTAAGCACGACAAATACCGTTTGCGGAGTAGACGGGAACAATATTGAAGAATATAAAACTGTGCGGCAAAAACGACAGTATAAACAGTACAGTGAGAATGATTGGAAGACTCATTTTGTTGGAAGTCTTTTTTTTTATTTAAGTGTTTAATTAAGTATTAATTATGAAGATTAATTTTTTTTACGTAAATTTGCTTTTTCTTTCTTTTTTGCATTTTCTTCTTTTCTTTTTTCTTAATTTTTTCTTTAATTTTCTTTTTGTAGTATCAGATTGTAAATTCTTTGTAAATTAAATTTGTAATTTAAATTAATAAAGATTATTTAAAAAATAAATAAATGAAAGGGACTCTGCTCCTGATTTGTGTAGGTTTAGGCTTCCCTTCCCCTGAAAATATCCCACAAGGCAGCGGAGGTTTAGGGTCATGTTATGTTTGCTTCATGTTACGTTTTTTCAGGTTGCGTCTGTGGCGACCTGGAAGTTCTGGAAAGGGTTACAGTGGCACCTCGGGTTACAGACGCTTCAGGTTACAGACTCCGCTAACACAGAAATAATACCTCGGATTAAGAACTTTGCTTCAGGATGAGAACAGAAATCACGCAGCAGCAGCGGGAGGCCCCATTAGCTAAAGTGGTGCTTCAGGTTAAGAACAGTTTCAGGTTAAGAACGGACCTCCGGAACGAATTAAGTTCTTAACCCGAGGTACCACTGTACTTCCGGGTTTCGCCGCTCGCGCATGCTAAATCGCGCTTCGTGCATGTGCACAAGCGCCAAATTGCGCCGCGCACCTGCGCAGATACGGCACTTCAGATTGCGGGCTTTTCATGTTGCGAACGGGCCTCCGGAACGGATCCCGTTCGCAACCAGAGGTACCACTGTATAAGCTTCACAGGAGAGTCATAATGGGGGCGGGGGGAGTTATTGGGTTGTTGTTTTTCTTTTGATTATATATTTTGTGGTTTTATGTTTTGATTTTGTTCTCTGAACCGCCTTGAGACCTCCGGGTATAGGGCCGTATATAAATTATAAGAAGAAGAAGAAGAAGAAGAAGAAGAAGAAGAAGAAGAAGAAGTTGGAGGAAGAGGCCAGACTGCTGACATCCACCAGGGGGCGCCTTTGCACAAGAGTCATACTCCATGTAGAGTTACAGATAGGTAGCCGTGTTGGTCTGCCATAGTCAAAATAAAAAAAATCCTTCCAGTAGCACCTTTAAGACCAACTAAGTTAGTTCTTGGTATGAGCTTTCGTGTGCAAGCACACTTCTTCAGATACCTGTATTCTACCAGATACCTGTATCTGAAGAAGTGTGCTTGCACACGAAAGCTCATACCAAGAACTAACTTAGTTGGTCTTAAAGGTGCTACTGGAAGGATTTTTTTTATTTTTACTCCATGTAGAGCTACTGAAGTCAATGAATGGGCCTTGAATGAATCCCGTCCTCCAATTTCTATAGGTGGATTCAGAGTGTGAACAACCTTCTACGCAATCCAGTAGTTAACCAAGAACCAAAGACTGAGGTTGCTGATGAGGACATAGAGATTCAGGTTTACTGAACGTGTGAATCCCGTAGCGATTTGCAATCAAGAGTTGGAAAGCGAAGACACAGAAATAAAACCACACAAACATTGGCAAAAGCAGGTGAATACAGAAATACCAGTTGGAAGAACGTGAGATTTTTAATCTCAGGGTTGTGGGTTCGAGACCCACGTTGGGCGAAAGATTCCTGCATTTCAGCGGGTTGGGCTAGATGACCTTTGGGTCCCTTCCAACACTATGATTTTTTTTTAACATCACACAAAACATTGCATTGTTGGTGCCCCACCACCTTCTGCCACTGTTAATTTTATTTCTCTGGCAACCATACTGAGAAAAAACAGGCTTAAACACACACACAGGCCTAAGTCCTACTTAGAGTAGGCCTAAAATTCTAGAATCATAGAAATTGTGTAGTTGCAAGGGACCTCCAGGGGCCATCTATTCCAACCCCCTGCCACGCAGGAATCTCAACAAAAGCATCCATGACAAACGACTGCCTTAGGTCCATTTTTCTACTGCGAGTCAAGCTTTGCTGGATGAGACCCAATGCAAATAAAACACTGAAGTCCAGAGAAAATAATAAAAAACAATATATAAATCAATCAAACCCTTGGTTTGATTTTTTTTCTTCTTGCTTCCTAGGAGCTGACCCTTAGCCTCCCTTCATAGCTCCTGACCCTTATCATCTGAATTCTCGGACAACCCCCTTCTCCCCCCCCCTCCAACAACCCTCTTTTTTGAAAAAAAAATGTTCACCGCTGTCAGCAAGATCAAAGGTGAGAGCCAGGGGTTTGATAAATATTCGCTAGACAACGGAGTCAGTGACCCCCACAAAGGAGAAGTTTTCGAAACCAGACTCCTGGCTGGGGACCAAATCCAGGGGTCGTGGCCATACTGACCCCCCCCAAAAAAACCCCAGTCTGCCTTTCTGTCCCCTCCTCCCACGCTGCTAGACTCGATTCCCCCCTTTCCGGGCTGATTTATCTTATGCTAATTAAAATTCCACGCACACACCCAAATATAGGGAATCTGATAGCAGAGGTCAAGCTCTCCCCCCCCCACCCCCAAATTTGGAGGTCAGGCCGAGAGTGAAGGGGTGGGGTGGGGGTTGTGGGAGGGGGGAGTTGGAACAGGATGGAGGTCTTGGGAAAGCGTGTTTAAGATCTCACGATAGGGACGGCCTTTCAGCCGAAAGGGATATTTCACATTCTTAAAACATTCCCGATTCACATATGAAGATTTTGGAGGTCTAGAAGCCAAGCCTGATGAGGAACAGTTGAAGGAAGCTGGGTATGTTTAGCCTGGAAAAGAGGAGACTGAGAGGAGATAGGAGGTAAAGGTAAAGATAAAGGGACCCCTGACCATTAGGTCCAGTCGTGGCCGACTCTGGGGTTGCGGCGCTCATCTCGCTTTATTGGCCGAGGGAGCTGGTGTACAGCTTCTGGGTCATGTGGCCAGCATGACTAAGCTGCTTCTGGAGAACCAGAGCAGCGCATGGAAACGCCATTCACCTTCCCGCTGGAGCGGTACCTATTTATCTACTTGCACTTTGACGTGCTTTCAAACTGCTAGGTTGTCAGGAGCCCCTGGGGACCGAGCAACGGGAGCTCACGCCGTCGCGGGGATTCGAACCGCCGACCTTCTGATCGGCAAGTCCTAGGCTCTGTGGTTTAGACCACAGCGTCACCAGCGTCCTGGAATTTGATCCCGGAACGTCCTGCTTTCCTCTAGGATGTCCCTATTTTCATCAGAGAAATGTTGGAGGGTCTGGAGCAGGCATCCCCAAACCCGGCCCTCCAGATATTTTGGGACTACAACTCCCGTCATCCCTTGCTAACAGTACCAGCAGTCAGGGATGATGGGAACTGTAGTCCCAAAATATCTGGAGGGCTGAGTTTGGGGATGCCTTGTCTGGAGTTATGCGATCCCTGAGGCAAGGATATGAGTAACTAGGCAACCTTTAGAAGACATCTGAAGACAGCCTTGTATAGGGATGTTTTTTAAAGTTTAGTGTTTTATTTATATATGTTGGAAGCTGTCCAGAGTGGCTGGGGAAACCCAGTTAGATGGGCAGCGTATGATTATGATTAGATGTTGATGACGCAGCTCCCCTTGCCCTGCCTTTCCACCCTCGAGGTGCAGCTTCTAAGTTTTGCAATTGCAAAACTGTTTCTAAGATTCTGCTTTAATATAAAATGCCACGTTTTTTAAAGAGAACTCTGGGAGAAGGGCAGGTGATTATTTTAAACGACGACAAATAATCAATAATGATCAGCAATAATAAAAGTATCGATTATAAAATAAAATTAACCGCTTCCTTAAGGAAATGTAAAATGCAACACTCTTTCTCCCTGCTGCTGGTGTTAGGAAAGGTTTGGTGAGAAATTCTTGGCTCTCGGGCCTCATAAATGCTTCATCTTTGCGTTGTTTTGCCTATGAATTTTGCAAGACGTTGCACGATGGCATTGGCAAAACTCTGTGTCTCTCCGGGATGAAATACCCTCTCCTCCTTTTTTCTTGCATTTGGAAACCCTCATTTATTTATTAATCAAAACCAAACAAAGGAAACCAAAAATTTGTTGGCCTTTTCCGAATTCCCAGGGCAGTTGTAAACTTTGGCATCGCCTGGGAAGGTAGAATGGTTAGGCGGCTTTTGGGAAAGGAATGCATGAAGAGGAGGAGGAAAGAGTTGGGGAATGGAATTACACAGGGATGAACAGTGCATACAGGGGGAAATTGCACACATACCGTCATCCCTGCATGTTAGGATGGAATCTGGCTGCCGGTCATGTTTTCTTGACACTCCCTGTGTTTGGCTAGGGAAATCCATCTTCGAGGCGAGAAGGGGGGACGGACAAAAAGCTATTAATTTTCCTTCCTGCAAACATTCTTTGAAGCTTTTCATTGTCGCCAGCCAGGGTCCAAGTGTCAAAGGGCAGCTGATTCGAGGATGGCGTGGCTTTCAGATGGAAATGTGGGCAGGGAAGCATGTGTGTGTGTGTGTGTGTGTGGGGGGGGGACATGATTGTGTGGTGAACCATCCCTCCCCCCCTTTGATGGTCTGCAGAGAGCAGGGCTTGTGGCAAGAGCAGGAGTGGGTTAGATTTCGTTTCTGAGGCAAGGTGCAAAAATGCCAGCGAGGCTTAATTTTGCCATTTCTCGAGAGCAGCAAAGAGCACCGGTTCTCCCTCTTGGCTCAGGAGAAGCACAGCTTCAGGGCCTGGATTGGTAACAGCTGCCTGGATTATACCCTTGCAGATTAAACCGGTTTCAGCGACTTACACCTGTAACTTAAAAGCACTTAAGTGTTCCAAGCAGTTATGTGCAGCGCTGTAATTCTGCAACAACAAGGCACCACAGGCCCATTATACCCGTACTGCAGGTCGGAAGACCGAGGCTGGGAGAGGGAACCGCTGGGTGAGTGGAATGGTGGGAGGAACCAGCTGGGGAATCCCCAAGGGGAGAAGGCTCAGAGCCCGGGGATTGGAAGTGGGGAGACAATGAGTAGGCAGAGGGAGAAGACTGGGAAGAGCAGGTGGCAGAAGCTGAGGAGGCAACAGGGTTTAGTGAATGGGAAGAGTCTGTGGCAGACAGCAGTCCAGAATCGGAGGCAGAAGCTGAAGCAGGGGAGGAGGGAGGCCAGGAGGCAGAGAGGAAGTCTGGCTGGTAAAAAGTCACAGATGTCTCCCCATCCTGCTGCAACGAGGATTTTTTCTGTACCGCCATGCGTCCCAAACGCATCATTGAGACTTGAGGCAAGCCTCCCTTCAGTAGAAGTACGGACTTGGCAAAGAACTCTTAACTTCTGGCTCCGCCTAAATGCAAATCCCCCCGGTTTACTATCCCTAGTACTTCAAGACTCCCATAAAAGTGCCTGGCTTAAAACCGTCTATCAAAAACTTCACTCTTGTGGCCGATCCCCACAACACCTACTCACCATGGGCCCCACTAAAGCAAACAGTCTAATTGGTCAACGTCTAAAAGATATCAAGCATCAGAACAACCTGGCCTCTATAAGGAAATTCTGCCCTTGGTATGTTCAGTTTCCACCCCTCCATTTTGATTCTCTGGCCCTATATTTGCACAAACTTATTCTCCCAAAATACAGACATGCTTTTACACTTGCAAGACTGAATGTTTTGCCATCTGCGGTAGTTGAGGGTCGATTCCAAAAGATCCCGTCTGAGAAACGTCTTTGCCCTGTGGAGACGGTAGCACCGAAACAGCGGCACACGTCCTCCTGTCTTGCACTCTCTACAAAGACCTGAGGAACGAGATCATCACTCCACTCGTACTAACCATCCCAGGGCGCTCAACCACTGCCACAATGTCCTTTCTTCTATCAGATCAAAATGAGTAGATAACAGCTAGGTTCATAGCAGGGGCAATCAGAATAAGGGCCACTAACTGACTGCTGATTCATTGTGCTCTTATATCAAATTTCCTTTTCTGCGTATACTGTAATGTTTTACTGTTGCTATGGTCATTGGCTAATGCGAACAAAGTTTTATCTCTCTCTCTGCTGCAACCGACTCCCTTCCCCGCTAGTCTCCCAGAACCAGGAGAGGCATGAAAAGGGCGGAGGAAAGGTTGGCTGCAGGCAGGCATAGTCTCTGATTGCTTGGGGGAAACCCCTGGAAAGCAGGGATCTTAGATGGATGTGGGGAGGCAGGGACTTTCATCCTCAGCAACTGATCCATGGGCATGAGCTGCTTTGCATCTGTGCAGATCGTACTTGCATGGTGCAATTTACTGCCGGCTGGCTCCTGGCAGAGAGTTCCTGCCACACTGAACTGAACTCCTTGAGCTCTGACTCTTGTTTGTTCGCTTGCATTTATACCTCACCTTCCTCTCCAAAGAGCTCCAGGTGGTGCACATGGTTCGTTCCTCCTCATTTAGCCCTAGGGTTGCCATATTTGAGCTTCCTCCCTCCCCCAAGACCCTAAATAAATATATTTTTTTGAACTCTTTTTATTGAAATTCACCAAAATCAACACGTACGACATGGGTTGCCATCCAAATGGATTTTCCGGGACATTTCAGCGATTTCCGCCGGGACACTGTTTCCGACGGTCGAATCGCGGCTATGTCTGGGGAATTCCAGGCGTATGGCAACCCTCTTTAGCCCCCACAACAACCCTGTGAGGTAGGTTAGGCCAGTGGCGTAGTGTGGGGGGTGCCAGGGGGGCCGGCCGCACCGGGCGCAACATGGGCGGGGGGCGCGCTCGCACTAGCAGCTCTCTGCCCCTACTAAAATCCACGGGTTAGGGAGCCCGCGCTCGCTCGGCTTGGCGAGGAGGTCGCGGAAGGGGGAGAGCGAAGCCTTCTGCCGCGGGCAAAAAAAGGAGAGGAAGCCGGGTGGGCGGGCGGGCGGGCTGGCTGGCGGGGGTCTGGCTGCGCCTGCTGCTGCCGGTGCAGGGCAAGGCAAGCAGAGCGAGGAGGAGAGAGAGGGGAAGGGGGGGGGAAGCAGCTAGGAAACGCTGCGGTGTGGAGGAGGAATCAATTAAGGAGAGAAAGCGAAAAGCCTTGGAGAAAGGGAAAAAAGGAAAGAAAAGAGGCAGCTCCAGGAGAGCGCGGGGGAAAGAGAAGCCTCGCTGCTGCTGCTGCTGCTTGGGAGAGTAAATTACTGTACTTGCCTTGCCCCGGGTTAGGGGGCGCAAATTACTTGCCTTGCCCCGGGTGCTGATAACCCACGCTACGCCGCTGGGTTAGGCTGAAAGGCAGTAATTGGCATCACCCAAAGAGCTTCATGTCCAAGTGGGGGATTTGAACCCTGATCTCCAGGACCTAGCCTGATGCTCTAATCATGGCGCCTTAATGGCTCTCTTAGCTATGCTCAAGATCCAGCGTGGTGCTGTGACCAGAGAGCTGGATTGAGGGTCACTTGCCAGAAGCCACGGAACAGAAGACGGTTCGAATCCTGATTGCTGATTTTCTGCAGGAATTTCTTTGGCCACTGTGAGAAGAGTTTGCTGGGGATGTCTAGCCTGGGAAAGAGACTGAGAGCCATCTTCAAATATCTCAAGGGGCTGTCATGTAGAAGGGGGAACCAGATTGTTTTCTCCTGCTCCGGAGGGCAGGACTCAAACCCGTGACAAGAAAGGAGATTGCGACGAAACATTCAGAAGAACTTTCTACTGCGGCAATAGCCTTTTGACAGTGGAACGGTCCTCCTCAGAAAGTTGTGGACTCTCCATCTTTGGAGGTTTTTAAGCAGATGTTGGATAGCTATCTGTCATGGATTCTTGAGTTGAGATTCCTGCTCAACTGGATGGACTGGATGAAACTTGGGGGTCCCTTCCTGAAGGAGCGTCTCTACCCCCATTGTTCTACCCGGACACTGAGGTCCAGCTCTGAGGGCCTTCTGGCAGTTCCCTCCCTGCGAGAAGCCAAGTTATAGGGAACCAGGCAGAGGGCCTTCTCAGTGGTGGCACCCGCCCTGTGGAACGCCCTCCCACCAGATGTCAAAGAGAACAACAACTACCAGACTTTTAGAAGACATTTGAAGGCAGCCCTGTTTAGGGAAGCTTTTAATGTTTGATGTATTACGGTATTTTAATATTTTGTTGGAAGCTGCCCAGAGTGGCTGGGGAAGCCCATCCAGATGGCGGGGTATAAATAACAAAATTATTATTATAATTATTCCAACTCTACCATTCTGTGACTAGGTGGGCCATTGGCCTGATCCAACAGCCATGCTGATTGTATGTCTTCCTCTATCTCTTTGGGGGTCTCCGGTCTCTGCGTTCCCCACCCCCTCTATTCCCCAGCTATCTGCCCCTCCTCTAATTCGCACAGCGCTCCTTTGTCTCCCTCCCTCCCCTAGACATCGGCCACATGGGCACACATCGATTGATCCCTGCCCCTCCGGCTATCTGTCTGTCTGTCCCACCCCCCAGCGATCCCTCATTCCACCCCCTCTGCAGAAGCCAGGCTCCCTGCGGACTCCCCAGCTCAGACACGACAGCCACCAATCCTTGGGGGCTTGTTGCATTCCCTCCCCCCATTCGATCCATCCCCATTCCCCACATCCTGGATTTTGCGAGGACGGAAGGGGGGGGGTTTAACTTCCCCATTGCCCTTCCTTCCCCCATCCCCAGGCCCCTTCTCCCCCCCTCTCCGCAGTAGGTTTCCCAGGGGAACGTGGCCTGGGTCTCCCCCCCCCGCCCCATCCTGACAGCCGGGATGGAGGGTTTGACCCCCAGGTTGAAGGTCACTGCTCTCTGCTCCAGCTCCCTTTTCTGATTCAAATTGGGGGCAAGAGCTTTGTGTGGGGAGGTCAAGCTTGAGCGAGGAGGGGGGGTGCTGATGAAAAGGGGTTTGCGGTGGAAAAGGGGGAGGGGGACCAGTCCCCCCCCCCAGCTTCTGCTCTTCATAGCTGTCAACTTTTCCCTTTTCTTGCGAGGAATCCTATTCGGAATAAGGGTGGAGGAACCCACAAAAAGGCCCCCAAGTCCTTGTGTGGGATGCCCTTTAATTGTGCCCCCCCAAAAATACAAACATTGATGGGCCGCCTTGAAGAGCGTGGATTTCTCTCTGGTAGGACTGGGAATGCCTCCAACATTTGTCCAATGAAAATAATACTAATAATATTTTTATTATTTATACCCTGCTCATCTGGCTGGGTTGCCATAGCCACTTTGGGCAGCTTCCAACAGATAAAAAAACATAAGGAAACATGAAACATGAAAAAACTTCCCTGCCCAGGGCTGCCTTCAGATGTCTTCTAAAGGTCGTATAGTTGCTTATCTCCTTGGCTCGGGGGTCGCAGAACTCCAGACCCTCCAACATTTTCCCGATTAAAATGGGGACATCCTAAGGAAAGAGGGACGTTCCTGGATCAGATCGGAAACTGGGATGGCTCCAGTGAATCTGGCACTGCCCCTGGGGACACCGGGAGAGTCTCTAATAATAGCATCCCACTGAAATAAAACAGCTACTTAGCCTGAAAGGGAATAGGGGCAGAAGGAAGAAAAGTAAAAAGTGAAAGAGAGAGAAAAAGAGATAAATATTTCCGGTTCCCTGTCCTGCACCTAAATATAGTATTAAAAGCGAACCATTCTGTCTTCTGCGAACCAGTATTTTTTTCAAATCCAGGTATTAAACCACTCTGGGAACTGTAGCTGTCGGAGGGCACTAAGAACCCTCCCAAGGGTCTCCTAAGGGATGCGGGTGGCGCTGTGGGTTAAACCACAGAGCCTAGGATTTGCCGATCAGAAGGTCGGCGGTTCGAATCCCCGCGACGGGGTGAGCTCCTGTTGCTCGGTCCCTGCTCCTGCCAACCTAGCAGTTTGAAAGCACGTCAAAGTGCAAGTAGATAAGTAGGTACCGCTCCGGCGGGAAGGTAAACGGCGTTTCCATGTGCTGCTCTGGTTCGCCAGAAGCGGCTTAGTCCTGCTGGCCACATGACCCGGAAGCTGTACGCCGGCTCCCTCGGCCAGTAAAGCGAGACGAGCGCCGCAACCCCAGAGTAGGCCACGACTGGACCTAATGGTCAGGGGTCCCTTTACCTTTAAGGGTCTCCTAAAAACCCTCAGCACCCTGGACGAACTACTGTTCCCGTGGTTCCTTGGGGGAAGCCTGTCAAAAGCCGCATGATGGCGCAGACGGGGCTTTTCAGCCTGTCTTTCTACTCCCCGACGAGCCCGTTTTGCAAAAGGAAACCTGAGCATTGGCAGGCCACGTTCTGCAGAGGGGTGCCAGCTACTTGCCATTCCTTGTCCTAGCGCCTGGTGTGTCCACCCCCCCCTCCAGCAACTTCCCCTGCTTGGCAACATCCGAACAGATGTTTCTCCACAACTGCCCAGCCCGGTGGGTGGGTGCCCCCTCCCTTATTGCGTGCCTCTCACCCCCTTCCTTCGCCTGCGTTCCAGAGTCCAGGAAGGTCAAATGGTAACTCCGCTGGCAAGGCGAGAGGGCAGAGGTCGCCACACGCGATGGAGAAAGAGGCGGGGGGGGGCCCGGCGGGTTCAAACTTTGGAACTGCTGCTGGAATGAGAGCCTCTCTCTTCCTCTCCTCCCAACTCCTCCGAGCATTCTTGCATCCTGGGAAGCCACGAGTGACTGAATCCTCTGTGTTGCAACAGAAATGAGTTTTTCCCCTGCCGGGGTGTGTGTGTGAAGTGTGCTGTGGGGTCCCCTGAATGTGACGGATGAGAGGCAGTGTGTGTGGGGTGTGTGTAAGAGATTTATTGTTTCATTTTATAATGCATATTAAAATAGATAATCATAATCATCACAACAACAACTTCTTTTTAAATTAAAGATTTTGTTGATTTACAAAGTGTGTGCAATGTCTCTCTCTCATATCCCCCCCCCCCATGTAACATTTTTACAAATCAGTTTCATTTGTTGAGACATTAGGAAGAAAAGGGGGAAAGGGGGGGGGAAAGATGGGTGGGGGTGGGGTCGGGTGGCGATGTTTCTATTTTACTTACTACAGTGGTACCTCGGGTTACATACGCTTCAGGTTACATACGCTTCAGGTTACAGACTCCACTAACCCATAAATAGTACCTCAGGTTCAGAACTTTGCTTCAGGATGAGAACAGAAATTGTGCTCCGGTGGCGCGGCGGCAGCAGCAGGCCCCATTAGCTAAAGTGGTGCTTCAGGTTAAGAACAGTTTCAGGTTAAGAACTGACCTCCAGAACAAATTAAGTTCTTAACCCGAGGTACCACTGTACATGTAGGGTTTGATGTCAGCGTTGCTTCTGCAGGTTCTCTGCTGTTCACTTGTGTTCCTTTGGTGGTGAGAGAGGTTGGGGTTGGCCTAGGCCAGGCATTGGCAAACTCAGCCCTCCAGATGTTTTGGGACTACAACTCCCATCATCCCTAGCTTGCAGGACCAGTGGTCAGGGATGATGGGAGTTGTAGTCCAACAACATCTGGGGACCCACAGGTTGAGAACCCCTGGCCTACGGTGTGGTTGTTCATTTGTGGTTGGCTGTGGTGGTCTTTGTTTTCATGTGTGAGTGGGGTGGGTGGGTATTTTGGATCAGGTTAGCCATATTGAGTTGTATGCTGTTGGTGGATTTTTGTCATTGTCTTGCTGGGCTGTGTGTGTGATAAAGGGGAGCCATACAGGGGTGAAGGCATCTTCTTCTATTTGTCCCCGTGTCAGTTTCAGTTTATTGGTTAATTTTTCTAGTAGGGCTGTTTCCCATACTATTTGGTACCATTGGTCCATGCTTACTCCTGACAGGTCTCTCCAGTGTTTGGCTACGATGCTTCTGGCTGCTGAAAGTAGAAGAACAACCTTTTTTTTCAGCCAGAACGTGGTTCCTGCACCTCTCAGGTGGGCGCCATTGCCATTATAAGAGAATGAGAGAGGAGTTCATGGTGAGTTCCGGCACCTATTTTTCTAGAAAAATAGCACTGATTATTATATTTATATGCCGCCTATCTGATTGGGTTGCCCCAGCCACTGTGGGTGGATCCCAACGAAATATTAAAAACACAATCAAATATCAGCCATTAAAAACTTCCCTAGACAGGGCTGCCTTGAGATGTCTTCTGAAAGTTGTATAGTTGTTCATCTCCTCGACATCTGACGGGAGGGCGTTCCACAGGGAGGGTTCCACCACCTCTGCCTGGTTCCCTGTAGCCTCACTCCTCGCAGTGAGGGAACCAGCAGAAGACCCTCAGAGCTGGACTCAGGGATGAGGCCGTTTAGGTCTTTAAAGGTCAGCACCAACACTTTGGATTGTGCTTGGAAACATACTGGGAGCCAATGAAGATCCTTTAGGACTGGTGTTATATGGTCCCGACGGCTTCTTGCAGTCACCAGTATAGCTGCTGCATTCCGGATTAGTTGTTGTTTCTGAGTCATCTTCAAAGGTCGCCCCACGGAGAGCGCATGGCCGTAGTTCAAGTAGGAGATAACCAGGGCATGCACTATACTGGTGAGACAGGGAGCAGGCAGGCAGGGTCTCATCCTGCATACCAGATGGAGCTGGTAGACAGCTGCCCTGGATACAGAACTGACCTGCACCTCCATGGACAGCTGTGAGTCCAAAATGACCCCCAGACTGCACACCTGGTCCTTCAGGGGCACAGTTACCCCATTCAGGACCAGAGAGTCCCCCCACTCCTATTTTTTAAAAGCAGGAAGAAAACATCCTGCCCTCTGAAGGAGGCCACAGATGATTAAAAACCATAGTCCCAGCTGCAAATAAATGTTTTTGCCTGGCACCCGAAGATATGTAACAATGGCACCAGGCAAGGTTCCCTGCGGAGAGCATTCTGCAAGCGGGAGAATGATACCAATGAAAAGACCCCATTCTTGTGTTGCCACTTTCCTGTGGAGGGGGCCCATGGAGAAGGGTGGGACTCTTAAAATGAATAGACCCCACCCCCGGAAGGCGGAGCTACAACTCCTCTTTAAGGTTCAGTCTGAGGCTGGCTGGTGCTGAAACAACACCTGAACTCTGCTCTGCTCTGCTGAACGGAGCTGTCCATGGTACCAATGGGCCTGAAAACATTTGCCTCCCCTCAGCCGCTGACTTGCCTCAACCCAGACCTTGCCACACATTGCTCTAACGCAGACTTTGCCCAATTTCCCCTTGCTACCATCTGTTTGCCCAGATCTGAACTCTTCATTTGGGCCCAAAGCAGAACATCCAATCTCTGCCAACTTTATCTTATGTCTTAAAAGTCGGATTCAGAACCTCTGAAGGTGCCACTAATCTGAGTGCCTCTCTGCATGTTGTTTTTAAAAAACAACAACTTAAAGAACCTTCAAATCTATCCTTCATTTACCTAAACTAGGATTGGCAGACATGAGGTGGTTCAGCACAGCCAATCTCCCTTTTAGTGGTTTGAGGAGTGGAATAAAATTTATCTGAGCCACACCAGGACATCAATAAACAACCTGGTTTCCGTTCTGCAGCTAAGCTTTCATTCTCTGTGAAATGCCAGGAAGTAGCAGGCACGAGGTGGCTGACTAGGACCAGTTTCCCTTAGAGTTGGTGTTAGAAGTGGGATGGAATTTATTGGGGCAACACTGAGATATAAAAGATAAGCTGGCTTTCTGTCTGCAGTGAGGCTTGAATTCCCAGCGAGAGTCCCAGGAAGTGACAGGCACAAGGTGGTCTGCCAAAACCAGTTTCCTCTAAATTTGGTGTCAGCAGTGGGATTTACTGGGGCCACACCGTGTCTTAAAAACGACCTGGTTCCCCACATCTTGTCTTCCAAAGCAGAAAATAGGCAGGGGCCTGAAGGAAACCCATGAAATCGTGTCCTTCCATGCATGAAATGACGAAACGCTGGAGATTGAGGGGACTGGGCTGGGGGTGGGGAGTGAGAGAATGCAGACCTGTTTGAAAGCCAAAATAACAACAAGGACGGAGGGTTGGGGGGAGGGAGACGGCCGAGAGGCCTCTTTTGTATCTCTGAATCCAGCCAAGCAGGCCAGGGCAGAAGAGTCCCCAAATTCCTTTAGAGATCAAATGCCCTTCGCCAGCTGGATAAGAGATGTCAAAACAAATAGGGCGTCTGGCCAGGGAGGGGGAGAGTCTTGGGGTTGGGGGGGGCAAATGGGCTCGCAGCGGACAGATCCAATATCCCTCCTTTGTGGCGCAGCTTCTGCGATGGGAAAGGAGTGGGAAGGAGAGGGAGAGAGTCATAAATCAGACGTTGGCAAGGCTGGGAGAACAGCCAGATGCTGGGGGGTGGGGTGGGGGTGCCCCCCAGCCCCCCCTTGCTATGCTCTTCCAGCAGAATTTTCCAGAAAGAAGTGGCCGTGGCAATGCTCCTGTTGAACCGAATCTCCCTGAGACTCCTTCAATCTTGGAAATCTCCGTGGACACTGTCTTTGGGTGTCTTTTCCCCTCTGTGTATTTCATAGGATCGTGGAATCGTATGGGGACCCTGGGGATCATTTAGTCCAACCCTCTGCCATGCTGCTGTCCCGTACGGGGATCGAACCTGCAACCTTGGCATTATCAGCACCATGCACTAACCGACGGAGCTGTAATTAATAAGAATGAATTCTTATTAATTCAATTTGCTTATTTATTCCATTTGTACGTTGCCCAATACCCACAGGTCTCAGGGCGGTTAGAGCATAAAACCGCAATACAGTGGTACCTCGGGTTACAAATGCTTCAGGTTACAGACTCCGCTAACCCAGAAATAGTGCTTCAGGTTAAGAACTTTGCTTCAGGATGAGAACAGAAATTGGGCTCCGGTGGCGGAGTGGCAGCAGGAGGCCCCATTAGCTAAAGTGGTGCTTCAGGTTAAGAACAGTTTCAGGCTAAGAACGGACCTCCATAACAAAATAAGTACGTAACCAGAGGTACCACTGTAGGAAAAACACAAATTACATAATAAAAAGATTATGCATGCACAATATTATTTGCATGCACAATGTTATCAGGGCAGTTATACACCATCCTGCTTGCATTTCTGAGCTAGATGGGACTCAGTGGAAGACAGTCGCCTCCATCCCTTCCAACACACATGCACAAGATTTATTCCCGCAGAGGATGGCTGCTGAAACATCCAACTCCCTCCTGAAGGCTGTGCACTGACGGAGACAGGATGCCTTGGTCCACTGCACCAGAGCTGGCTTAGAAGTATTTTGTAGCGCGTTCTCTATATTGTAGAGAGTAATAGTCCCACTCTGTTCTTCCTTGGTCTAACCACATCTGGAATCCTGTGTCCATTTCCGGGCACCACAATCCAAGAAGGATGTTGACAAGGTGGAACATGTGCAGAGGGGAGCCACCAAGATGATCAACCAAGATGACCAAGGGTCTGGAAACCAGGCTTATGAGGAAGGGTTGAGGGAGTTGGGTAAGTTTAGCCAGGAGGAGATATGAGAGCCATCTTCAAATATCTCAAGGTCTGTCACATGGGTGATGGAGCAAGCTTGTTTTCTCCTGTTCTGGAAGGTGGGACTCGAACCCATGGCTTCGAGTTACAAGAAAGGAGATTCCACTTGAATATATGGAAAACCTTTCTGACAGTAAGAGCTGTCCAGCAGTGGAACGGTCTCCCTCAGAAGGTTGTGGACTGTCTTTCCTTGGAGGTTTTGAAGCAGAGGTTGGAAGGCCATATGTCCTGGATGCTTGAGCTGAGATTCCTGCATTGCAGGGGGTTGGACTAGATGACCCCGGGGGTCCCTTCCAACTCCACAATTCTATGTTTCGATTACAGTGGTACCTCGGGTTAAGTACTTAATTTGTTCTGGAGGTCCGTTCTTAACCTGAAACTGTTCTTAACCTGAAGCACCACTTTAGCTAATGGGGCCTCCTGCTGCCGCCACGCTGCCAGAGCACGATTTTTGTTCTCATCCTGAAGCAAAGTTCTAAACCCAAGGTACTATTTCTGGGTTAGTGAAGTCTGTAACCTGAAGTGTATGTAACCTGAAGTGTATGTAACCCGAGGTACCACTGTATTCCTTTAAGCCTCTTAAGAGTGGGTCAAGCAACTGGCAGGACCATCATGGGTAGGACCGTAAAATCAATGCAATGTTGACAGCAGATTGTGGTGATATTCCTCTCCAGCAATGTGCAAGAATTTGGGAGTTGGTGTGAAAGTCCACAAAAGTATGTGTCATTTTTCTGACTCATCTATACAGCACACACACACACACACTCACAGAGAGAGAGAGAGAGAGAGAGAGAGAGAGAGAGAGAGAAGGAGAAGGAGGAGAGGAGGAGAAGAAGGAGAAGAGGAGGAGGAGGAATAATTTTGCAGACTTGTGTCCAAATTAGTTTCAAAGGTGGCACACCAACTCCCAACCTCTGCCAAGCAAGAACAAGATTCCAAGGGATTCCAGATGTTCATGTTTTCATTGAGAATCAAGACACAGCAGAAATTGTAGTGACTTTGAGATATATGTTTTGTTCGCATATACAGTGGTACCTTGGGTTGACCTTAATTCGTTCTGGAGGTCCGTTCTTAACCTGAAACTGTTCTTAACCTGAAGAACCACTTTAGCTAATGGGGCCTCCTGCTGCCACCACACGATTTCTGTTCTCATCCTGAAGCAAAGTTCTTAACCCGAGGTGATATTTCTGGGTTAGCGGAGTCTGTAACCTGAAGCGTCTGTTGCCTGAAGCGTCTGTAACCTGAGGTACCACTGTATACATATAAACCTGGTGAGGGGAGCCGATGGGTGTCACACCCTCAGTGAGTGAGGAGCTTCCTCTGCATGTCAGACCAGGACCTGAGAGAGCCCATGGTTCAAATCCTCCCACTCAGCCATGACGCTCACTTGGTGTGGCCTTGGGCCAGCCAGCCACTGACTCTCAGCCTGGCCAACCTCACAGGGTTGTTAAGAAGATAGAATGGGAAGAACTATGTATGTACGTCCCCTTTCCCTGGAGGAAAGACAGGCTATGCAGTCGATCAGTCAAGGGTGAATATGTATGAATCATGAAGGCCTCATTGGGCAGGGCCCTTAGATAAACCGCCGACCCACAGGCCTCACCTGTGATGGCCTGGGATTCGGACTCGGATGTGAACCCGAGGGATCCCAGCCTGCACAGGAGTCCCCACCTCCAGAACCAGCTGAGCCGGGGCTGGGGCCTGAGCCTGAAGGGTCCTCACCTGTGCTGGGTCCTCAGGTGCAGGCACCAGCTGAGTCTGCTCTGGCTCCTGAGGGGATGGAGGACCCACTGCCTGCAGGTGCTCCACTCTCAGCCCCGTCAGGGGAAGCTGAGGTTGCCTCTGGGTCCGGTAACCCTCCAGCCTCTCCTGAGCTGCAGAGGCTCAGAGCAGAGAGGCAGAGGGAACTAAGTTCCTGCAGGAGGAGGGCTCGCCTCCAGGCCGGGAGAGGTGAGTCACCTGAGGATCAGGGCCGCCCTATGCCTCGGGGCAGATAAAAGCCGGCCAGCCCAGTCCCAGGTTGCGGGAGCAACATTGTTGGTTGCTAGTTCCTGCCTGAACCCTGTCCTGCTTTCCTGCCTGAGCTCCTGACCTGCCATGGCTCCCTGCTTGCAAGCCTGTTCCTGACTTCACCCGGCTCCCTGCCCTGCACCCAGCTTCAGCTACTACGGACTGCCTTCAGGTTGCACCTTTGACCATGGATCTCGCCTCGTTGCACCTTTGACTTGGACCTCGCCTCTTGGGTAACCCACGGGACCGGCACATCACCTTTACCTACAATCATAGAATCATAGAAGTGTAAGGGTCCCCAATGTCCTCTTTTCCAGGCTAATCATATTTCAGCTCCTTCAACCATTCCTCATCAGGCTTGCTTTCAAGACCCTTGATCATCTTGGTTGCCCTCCTCTGCACACCTTCAGCTTGTCAACATTCTTCATAAATTGTGGTGCCCTGAACTGGACACAAGACTCCAGGTGTGGTTTGACCAAGGAAGAACAGAGCGGGACTATGACTATGAGCCACTCTGGGCGGCTTCCAACACAATATTAAAATACAGTAATGCCTCAAACATTAAAAGCTTCCCTAAACAGGGCTGCCTTTAGATGTCTTCTAAAAGTTTGGTAGTTGTTCTTCTCTTTGACATCTGGTGGGAGGGCGTTCCACAGGGTGGGTGCCACTACCGAGAAGGCCCTCTGCCTGGTTCCCTGTAACTTGGCTTCTCGCAGTGAGGGGACTGCCAGAAGGCCCTCAGCGCTGGTCTGGGCTGAGCGATGGGGGTGGAGACGATCCTTCAGGTATACAGGACCGAGGCCGTTTAGGGCTTTAAAGGTCAGCACCAAAACTTTGAATTGTGCTCAGAAACGTACTGGGAGCCAACATAGATCTTTAAATACCGGTGTTATGTGGTCTCGGCGGCCGCTCCCAGTCCCCATTCTAGCTGCCGTATTCTGGATTAGTTGCAGTTTCCGGGTCACCTTCAAAGGTAGCCCCACGCATTGCAGTAGTCTAAGCGGGAGGTAACCAGAAATGTCATTAGAGATGGAACTTTTTACATGCAAAGTCTGAGCTCTACCACCAAGCTCTGGCCACTCCCCTAAAGGCAGAGTAAGATTCTGGTCCTCATGGATCTGCATAAAGAGTTGCTTTAGGTAGGAATGCAGGACACTCCTTTATTCAGAGACCGAACTTTGTTCACTCTAGCTATGCAACGTCTGTAAGAAAGTGCCCATAGGAATTTTCTGCCCTCTTTAACTGGAAGCATCATGGGTGTCCCCAAAAGCGAGACTGTTTGTGTGTGTGTCAATGTCACGTTGCCATGTTGCACACACCCTAGAAAACGTCTGGCCTTTCCTCAGAGGCTACCTTAATATGACCACCTTAAAGTCTTAAGTGACTTCAGGGCTGCCTACATCTCCCTCCAGAATCTGAAGCCATCACAGGGGTCACTCCCCCCTCCCTCTGCAGGAGCAGAGGCTTCTGGGTAGAGCTGACAGGGAATCTTTAAAATTTACGTTCTGGAGGCGTTGGGCGCACGGCTGGCCCAGCCCTCCTTTTGTCTGGCTGCCCACGCCTCCAGATTTATTTATTTTCCCCCTGACTCAGCAGACTGTTGACCTCGTCTGTTTCCCAGCCGCGGATTTTTCCTCCAAGAGGCGGATGAGCAAATACTTATATATGCCAGGGGAAAAGAAATATAGACTCCAGGAAGTGGCTCAGATGTTTTTGTGGGAAATGGATGAGCTCAGAAGGAAAAGTGCTTGGGAAAGCAAGGAACGCATTCTTGGGTGCACCCAGAGCGTGGGGAGAACTGGCTAGGTGCACTCCCCACCCTGAAAACCATCATCGACTCCCATATTGTCTAGTACGGCAGATTCCATCTTCCTTATACACTTCATATGTGTCTCCTGATTTTGTTAGGGTGTATCACAAGAGCAAGGGACACTGGTGGCGCTGTGGGTTAAACCACAGAGCATAGGGCTTGCCGATCAGAAGGTCGGCGGTTCGAATCCCCGCGACAGGGTGAGCTCCCGTTGCTCGGTCCCTGCTCCTGCCAACCTAGCAAGTGCAAGTAGATAAATAGGTACCGCTCCAGTGGGAAGGTAAACGGCGTTTCCGTGCGCTGCTCTGGTTTGCCAGAAGCGGCTTAGTCCTGCTGGCCACATGACCCAGAAGCTGTACGCCGGCTCCCTCAGCCAGTAAAGCTTGATGAACGCCACAACCCCAGAGTCGTCCGCAACTGGACTTAACAATCAGGGGTCCCTTTACTTTACTATCGCAAGAGCGCAATAATATTAGGGAAGCATCGCAGAACGATGAATCAAGCAGAATTATATGTGGATGGTCCAGAATAAATCTGCCACTGATGCACTATGGTTGGGTGGAATCATGGAATTGTAGAGTGGGTAGGGACCCCAGGGGTCATCTAGTCCAACCCCCGGCAACGCAGGAATCTCAGCTGAAGCATCTGTGACAGATGGCCACCCAACCTCTGCTTGAAATCCTCCAAGGAAGGAGAGTCCTTCACCTTCTGAGGGAAACCGTTCCACTGTCAAACAGCTCTTACTGTCAGAAAATCCTTCCTGATGTTGAGTCAGAATCTCCTTTTTTGTAAACTTTAAGCCACTGATTCTCCAGAGCCGGAGGAAACAATATTGCTCCATCTTCCATACGACTCCCCTTGAGATAGTTGAAGATGGCTCTCATATCTCCTCTCAGTCTCTTCTTTTCCAGGCTGAACATCCCCAGCTCCTTCAACTGTTCTTCATCAGGCTTAGTTTCCAGACCCCTGATCATCTTGGTTGCCCTCCTCTGCGCACCTTCCAGCTTGTCAACATCCTTCCTGAATTATGGCACCCGGAACTGGACACAGGACTCCAGATGTGGTCTGACCAAGGCAGAGTGGTACTATTACTTCCCTTGATGTGGAGTTGTGGACACTAGACTTCTGTTGATACAGCCTAGAATAGCATTAGCTTTTTTTCTTCTGCTGCATCACACTGTTGACTCATGGTAAGCTTGCGGGTGGTGCTGTGGTCTAAACCACAGAGCCTAGGGCTTGCCGATCAGAAGGTTGGCGGTTTGAATCCCTGCGACAGGGTGAGCTCCCGTTGCTCGGTCCCTGCTCCTGCCAACCTAGCAGTTCAAAAGCACGAAGTGCAAGTAGATAAATAGGTACCGCTCCGGCGGGAAGGTAAACGCCGTTTCCGTGCGCTTTACCTAGAATCAAAGAATCATAGCGTTGGAAGGGACCCCGAGGGTCATCTAGTCCAACCCTCTTTTTGCACAACGTGGGGCTCAAACCCACGGCCCTGAGATTAAGAGCGTTGTTTGGGAGGCCTGCCTCGGGTCTCATTTGCCGAAGGTGGCCTTAAGAACGTAGTCCAGCATGGATGGTTATGATGTTTATATGTATATTCTGCCCATCTGACTGGTGTGCCCCAGCCTCTCAGGGCGGCTTCCAACAAATTAAACATGTTGAGCACAGCAAAACATCAAACATTAAAAACTCCCCTGTCTTCTAAAAGCCAGATAGTTATTTGTTTCCTTGACATCTGTCGGGAGGGCACTGGAGGGTAATAATAATAATAATAATAACTCTGGGCAGCTTCTAGCAAAGATTAAAAATACATTAAAATATCACACATTAAAAACTTCCCTGAACAGGGCTGCCTTAAGATATCTTCTAAAAGTCTGGTACTTGTTCTTCTCTTTGACATCTGATGGGAGGGCGTTCCACAGGGCAGGCGCCACTACCGAGAAGGCCCTCTGCCTGGTTCCTTGTAGCTTTGCTTCTCACAATGAGGGAACCGCCAGAAGGCCCTCAGCGCTGGACCTCAGCGTCCGGGCAGAACGATGGGGGTGGAGACGCTCCTTCAGGTATACTGGGCCGAGGCCGTTTAAGGCTGTAAAGGTCAGCACCAAAACTTTGAATTGTGCTCAGAAATGTACTTGGAGTCACTGTAGGTCTTTCAAGACTGGTGTTATGTGGTCTTGGCGGCCGCCCCCAGTCACCAGTCTAGCTGCCGCATTCTGGGTTAGTTGTAGTTTCTGGGTCACCTTCAAAGGTAGCCCCACGTAGAGTGCATTGCAGTAGCCCAAGCGGAAGATAACTAGAGCATGCACCACTCTGGCGAGACAGTCCGCGGGCAGGTAGGGTCTCAGCCTGCGTACCAGGTAGAGTTGGTAGACAGCTGCCCTGGATACAGAATTGACCTGCACCTCCATGGACAGCTGTGAGTCCAGAATGACTCCCAGGCTGAGCACCTGGTCCTTCAGGGGCACAGTTACCCCATTCAGGACCAGGGAGTCCTCCACACCAGCCCGCCCCCTGTCCCCCCAAAACAGTACTTGGGGGTATGGAAGGATGTTCTTAGGTGGAACAAAGCACCTGAGCAGGTGGGATGAGATCCGGCAGCCAGAAAGGATGTTGGACAAGGTCACCCAGGCCACTGTGGGTTCCCCGCCTGTGAGTGTGTACGTATAATTGCTCTGTCTCCTTGCAGCCATTCTTGCGGCGATCAATCAAGGCCCGCATTGATTGGCCTGGAGGTGTCTCCCCGTCCAGGAGGCCAGACAAGGCCAGACGAGCCAAACGCATCCCTGGGGACTCAGGGCGGGGAGAGGCCTGTCATCCCACCACCTGGTGACAAGCCCCTGTAGAACTCTGCTGCTCTTCCCGATACACAAACACACAGAGTTGCACCTTAATGATTAATAATCCAATGAGAACCCTGAGTCAGCAGCACAAATATAAGATGGGGGACAGCTGGCTTACTAGCAAGACATATGAAAAGGATCTAGGGGTCTTGGTGAACCACAAGATTGAAGTAAAGGTAAAGGGATCCCTGACTGTTAGGTCCAGTCGTGGCTGACTCTGGGGTTGCGGCGCTCATCTTGCTTTATTGGCCGAGGGAGCCAGCGTACAGCTTCCGGGTCATGCAGCCAGCATGACTAAGCCGCTTCTGGCGAACCAGAGCAGTGCACGGAAACGGCGTTTCCCTTCCCACCTATTTATCTACTTGCACTTTGACATGCTTTCAAACTGCTAGGTTGGCAGGAGCAGGGACTGAGCAACGGGAGCTCACCCTGTCGCAGGTAATGTGTGAACAGGGGCAAGTCATGGCCCAGTGCTGGAGCGTCAACCGGACACGTGCAAAAATTCCTTGGTTCAGTCTCTGGCTTCCCCAGCAAAGACTTGCAGCCCGAAACATCAGAGGGCCTTACTTTCTTGCTGAGGCTCAGCGGCACAGCCCCTGCTTTGTCCGGTGCTGGGTTCAAGTCTCCTCATCTCCAGGTGAGACTGGGGAGCTATTATCTATTAAATAAAGCAAGAAACAAAAATGGAGACGGCTTGCACTTTGGTAACACTTTCTTCCAGGCAATCACCAGCGACTATGGGATTATTATTTCCCGTTTCAGATGGGCGTGTGTGTCTCTGTGTCCAAAGGTCTTTTTACGAGATTCTCCAGTCTCGGCGCTTTCTGCTGAATCACCCAGGCAAGGAAACAACCGGTTGACCCTTAAAAACAACACAGAAGGGTGAGGGGGAGTCAAGAACAGAGCTAGTTTTTTTGGCCCTCCATTTCAGGAGAGATTTTCCTTTGGGTGCGCAGGTTTAATTTTTTACAATTCTAGAATTGGCACACTTTTCAGACTCCCCGCTTGAGCTTGACAGACCCCGCAGCCGGCCACAGCAGGCAGTCCTGAGCTCCAGCAACGCTTTTTTTAAATGTTGTACATCGCCCTGGGATCTTTAGATAAAGGGCAGTATATAAATTGTATTAATGCAGCAGCGCAATAACTCCAACTCTGTCGAAGGCAGCTCCTCCAGGCTCTGCCCATCCGTCCTGGCCTGGTTGTTGTTGTTGTGAGGCTGGGAACCGGGAGAGCCAAAAGCCCCCGACGCGCCCCGCCCGCTGGGTGGCGACACTGCCCTCTGCGCGCGCTCAGAGACCCTCTGGCGCGCCTCGGGGCTGGGCAGGAAGCGGCGGGCGAGAGGGAGGCGGCCTCGGCAGGCGGGCCGGCCGGCGGAAGGGGAGGGCCGGCGAGGGAGGAGCGAGCCAGCAGCCAGGCACGGAGCGAGCGAGCGAGCGCCGCCGCGGCAGCCGCTCCAAGTCCTTCCTCGCCGGGGCCTGAACTTTGCGCGCCGCCGCGATGCGCTAAGGCATTTTTGCGCACGGCGGGCGCCCCCTTGGCAGCCTCCCCGGCCACAGATCGGCGCCCCCCGGCTCTTCGCAGGAGACCAGCCCCCCACCTGGAGCCCCCGAGAAGCCCCCGCACCGCTTCGCGACGCGCCCGCCCGCCATGGCCGCCGGGGAGCCCCGGAGCGCCCCCAACCCTCTCCGGAGCGCGCCAGGCAGGGCCCCCCAACCCTCTCCGCACGGGCGACCCTCCTGAAATCCAGCCCCGGAAAAAACTTGCCTGGCTTTTTTCTTTCCCCCCCTTTTCCTCTTTCCTCCCCTCCCCTGTTCTGGGGGAGTTTCTTTCCAGGACCCCCTTTTTAACAAAACCTTTCCAAAACTTGGATAGCCCCAACCCCTCTCCAACACTTTGCCACCTCGATCTGCAAAACAACTTTGGGAAGGGTGTCTTTTTTCAGGGTCCCAGTTCTCCCTCTCCTAAGACTCTCCCCAAACGCCACCCCCTTCTTGTCCCCCCCCTTTTAAGGAATATTTTTTAACCAGCCCGAAGTGACCTGGATTTAACTTTTTAATCTTTTTCTTTTTTTACGCTTTCCACCTTGAGCCCCCTAACCTGGGCGCCAGGCTGGTGACCGCTGTCTCCCTCCTCCCACGAAATTCCCCCCCTGAAATTCCGCTTTGGGGGGAAGCCAAGGCTTAATAACAACAATAATCATAATACTGTTGGTGATCTATTAAGGAGACATTTTTGTGCCTGACTTCGCCGCCGCCGCTGCCGTCTGGAAGGAGAGAGCGCCCCCAACCCGCGGCTGGCGGCCGGAGCCGTGCTTGGCCCCCCACCCCACCCCCCCGGGCCCCCACCACGGACACCCCCACCGCACCCCTCTCCCCCCCTCCGGGGCGCTATGGCCATGGTGACCGGGGAATGGGGCGACCCTAACGGAGGCGAGGCCAACGGCTTGGAAAAGGGCTACCCCCGGCACTCGGAGGACGACTCGGCCTCCCCCCAGGGGGGCACCAGCGACCAGGAGCCCCTCGACGACGACAAGCCGGGCATCCAGGTGGACTGCGTGGTGTGCGGGGACAAATCCAGCGGGAAGCACTACGGGGTCTTCACCTGCGAGGGCTGCAAGAGTTTCTTCAAGCGCAGCATCCGCAGGAACCTCAGCTACACTTGCAGGTGGGCCTGGAATTTTAATTTAAAATAAAATAAAATTTGGGGGTGGGGTGGCTGGGGTGGGGGAAAGGGGGCGCACCTGGGCATCACCTTCATCCATCCCTTTATTTAACATCACGTTTCTCTCTGAATCCCCCCTAAACCCCCCTTTCTTTCTGTCCGGCCTGGCCTTTCTGGAGAAGTCAAGAAGTAGGGATGCTTTTCCATGCGTGAGACTGGGAGAAGGGGTCTGCTGCTCCCATGGGTGAGAGAGGGTGGTCTGCCTGTTCGTGAGATGGGGGTGCTGTGTCCGTTAGAGGGGGTGCTGTGCCCATGGGTGAGAAGAGGTGCCCTTTCTGTTGGTGAGAAGGGGGTGCTCTCTCCATGGGTGAAGAGAGGTGCTGTGTCTTCCCGTTTATGAGAAGGGCATCCTCTGTCCATTTGCGGGGAGAGGGTGCTGTGTCTGTGAGAAGGGGCGCTAGCTGACCCCCTGTTCCGCCTCTGGGGAGTCTGGGCCTTCTCTGCTCTCTGGCCTTCCAGCCTTGGAGTCGCCTCAAAATCCAAGCCGCCTTTGGGGTCTGTTCATCTGCCTGCTCCTCCTCGGATTGGGGCTTCTTGCTTTGAGACGGAGTCAGGGACATCTTTTGATTCCCATTGTTGGCGTCCCTCGAGGTGGGTGCCAGGAAACGTGCGCCCCATCTCCTGTGTACTCCCTCACTGCCAACACCTCCCCCCCAAATGATTTCGTATTTCCTTTCCCAAATCCGCCTCTGTATCCTATTTCATTTCCTTTGCTTGTATCCACTCCCTTCCTTCAAGGAGCTTGAGGCGGTGGGCACGATTCTCTCCCTCCCTATGCAGTCCTCACCAACAACCCTACAAGGTTGGAAGATGGGCATGTGGTGGAATTTGAACCTTGGTCTCCAAGGCCCTCGCCTAGCCCGACACGCAAGGCTCTGGTGAACCTGTGTAGTCAGTCTGGTGAAAATCGGCCTTCCGCTTTGAGAACGCAGCTTGGCTTGCTGACTCGAGATGTCTGGAGTTGTTAGTGTGACTTGCCGTCTGGTTTTGCGGTGCCCTGAGATGTTTTGCTGTTGCAGGCGAGCTGGCCAGGGAGTGCCCCGCTCAAGTGCCACCCCTGCCTCCTTGCCACCCCTAAATCCATCATTGCTTCTGGTGGCTGTGGCCTTCGCTGGAGCATATAAACGCTTAAGCAGGTGTGTGGTTCAGAGCTGAGGCTCTGTCATACTTTGGGTGTCCTCTTTTGAGAGGAGAGGTGGCGAAAAGAACATTTTAACAATGACGGCACTTGTGTGTATGCAGGAGACCAAATACAGTTCCTTCTGATGTTGTGTGGCAATCATATCATAGAATCGTACAGTTGGGACCCCGGGGTCATCTAGTCCAACCCGCTGCGGTCATTCCTGTGCTTGATGTTTCTGCAGGCGGATTGGGTTTTATGCAGCAGTCTTGCATTTTAAGGGTCATAGAATCGCAGAATTTTAGAGTTGGAAGAGACCCTGAGGTTTATATAGTATTGCGTCCTGTTTATTCTTATTTTAAAAAATTGATTTTCCATGTGCTCTCATCCAGTGTTTGAAACTCAAATATATAAGCAAGGGGCCAAATGACTCCTTCAACCAAGGTTGCCATTGCCAAAACACAATGCCTGGTTGCCCCTTTTGGGAAAGACGGCTCTAAAGTCTTATTTTCCAAATGATGGACTGACTGTGATGGATTCTCAGTTCAACGTCTGGCTAGTTCATAGGACAACCTTGGGCCTGGTTAAGAGCTTTGAGAATTTAAAAGAAGGAAAGTCACTTGATCCAGGGACAGTCCGCACATCTATTGGCCTATTCCGACCTCTTTTTCTTAATGGTGACACAGACCATTCGTAACGTAGGGATATTATTCACAACCGTGGGGGGAAGCAAAGACAAGCGACAACAATTCACTATAACGCTGTTCACTGCTGCTGCTCAGGCTGCACAGAAAAAGCCTTTTGGTTCCTGAAATTCATTACGATTGTGCAGATAAAATATAGCTGATAGAATTTTACAGGATGGAGCCTTAGTGTGTGAAAACGGTCCAGATCCAAGGATCCCCGGATGGAGGAGAGGTCAGGTGCCATCCTGGCTCCCAGGCATCTTCACTTGGTTAAAAGTAGCCAAAAGTCAGGTGCAAATTGCGCCTGGCTAATTTCGAATACTGGCTGGGGTGTGTCGAATCCCTTGCTTTACCTGAAGAGAGAAAGAGAGATCTTTGCGTGTGTGTGTGTGTGTGTGTGTAGAAATCAGAAACCTTTTTAAAATATATATTTTATTAGTTTTTTTAACGTATCATTTCAAACAATCATATAACATAACTTCTTATCTTATACAATGTTTTAGACTTCTGTCAACACCTCTGATGATTTTCCGTTCTTTTATCACTTATCCTGCATTTCTTAATTTCTCTGTTACGCTTAATTATCTTAACTCATAATTTTCCTCATGGTCTTCCTTGCAATATTTCAGAAAGTCCCCCTTACAAAACTTCTAGCGTAATCTGTTCATTACAGTTGCTTTTCAAATAGTTCGTATATTTACTCCAGTCTGCTGAGAATCTCTGGTCCCACAGGTTTCGAATCCTTCCTGTTAGTTTATCCAGTTCTGCATAGTCCATAGAAATCAGCAACTTTTTCCTGGCTTGAGTGTTGTCTCCTCAACAAAGGTGAGAGCCCCTTCTGTTGCCCCCCCCCCCCACTTTTTGCTGGGGTGTCAGTGAAACCGGCTAGCTGCAGATTCCCTCAGTCCTCCTTAAGAGATTCAGCTTTGAAATGGGCCTGGGAATGAGAGCCGGCAGTGGGGATAGTGGTTAGAGCGTTGGACCAATACTTAACCTGGGAAACCAGGGTTCGAATCTTGCTGCCCAGCCCGTGAAGCTCACTGGGTGACCTCGGGACAGTCGCTCCCAAGGACTCCCCTTCCTAGCAGAGGTTGGTTAGGGATTCTTTACCTGCCATTCCTGCATTGCAAGGGGTTGGACTAGATGACCCTTAGGGGTCTCGTCCCACTCTACAATCCTAGGATTCTGCAAGGATGCTAATGGTCTGTCTTGCAGGACTGCTGTTGCAAAGATTTCAAACAAACCCCCGTGTTGCAAAAGAGAACGTCAACAATGTTTAGGCAACACGATGACATACGTAATAGACAATCTTTATAGAATTCCTTCAGCATGGTGGGAAAATATAGAACCCATCTTATTTCAAATGAATATATGTGAATGAAAAGATCAAATGCTGTGGAGCCGTGCTGACGAAGATCTACGAAACAGCAGTCAATATCCGGAATCTCTGTTCAGTGTTGGACATTATATTTGCTGAATGCACAAAGCTTCACAGCTTATCTTTCATCGTACAAAGTTTGGTACCTCGCTTCATTTAAAGATTTTCAGAGACTAAGATTTCATTTTGAACTTGTTATTGTTTGAAGGGTTTCTATAAAGATTGTCTATTACGTATGCATATGGTCATCGTTGTTGCCTAAACGTCGACGTTGCAAAGATTTCTGCAGTCCTTGGAGTTTTGAGTTAGTGTTCGGAATCATAAACGGGATTTGTTCTTTTCTCAGCTCTGCTTTCCAGGAATCCTTGGAACGAGATTTATTGCAAGAGCTCTGGGACGGATCCTGAACTGGCGGCGGGGGGGGGGGGGTTGATGGTGCCTCGTCATCCCCTTTGTGACATCCGTGAGGTAGTCAAGCTGGGACTTGTGTGAATCTCCCGTGTTGGGGCCTGTGGCGCTGTTGCGATAACCTTGGATTTTTGCTCCGTTCAAAACAAGCGCTCAAGTTACAAGCCCTCAAGGCTGTTTAGAGTTGGCCGCCTCCACCGCACTGAGTGCTCTGCCCTTCCCTGTGAGTGGGAAAAAGCAGACGATTTCACTCATGCCTGTTGACAAATCCTTGCCAAATTTGCTGCAGCCCTCGGGGAAGAGGGGTTGGGTGTGAAATACTGGCTGCCTCCTTTCACACCTGTCCAGTTTTCTCACTGGGAGTTGGGTTTTTAATCCTGCGGCTTGGGGCTTTGGCGTGTGTGTCTAAATCCTCCTTTGGGGGTTTGTGGCGTGAACTTCCTGTGATCCGGAGTCGTGCCTAGCAGGTGATTCGAATCCAGGACCAGAGATTGACAGGTGCTTTCCCTTAGATTGTGGCAGCCCATGTGCCCTCGCGATCTGAACCCTGGAGGTTCCTTCACTTCTAGGATTCTTTGATTCAGATCTAACATTTCTCTAGCAGTTGCAAATAGGCGGCAGCGTTAGAAACTCAGATATATAATAAAATAAGGGACATGGGTGGCGCTGTGGGTTAAACCACAGAGCCTAGGACTTGCGGATCAGAAGGTCGGCGGTTCGAATCCCCACGACGCGGTGAGCTCCTGTTGCTCGATCCCAGCTCCTGCCAACCTAGCAGTTCGAAAGCACTTCAAAGTGCAAGTAGATAAATAGGTACCGTTCCGGCGGGAAGGTAAACGGCATTTCCGTGTGCTGCTCTGGTTCGCCAGAAGCGGCTTAGTCATGCTGGCCACATGACCCGGAAGCTGTACACCGGCTCCCTCGGCCAATAAAGCAAGATGAGCGCCGCAACCCCAGAGTCAGTCACAACTGGACCTAATGGTCAGGGTCCCTTTACCTTTACCTTTAGGGGCCAAATGGCCCCTTAAACCAAGGTTGCTGGTGCCAAAACAGAAAGCCTAGTTACCCTAAAGTCTTTATTTTCCAAATGATGGACTGACTGTGATGGATTCTCAGTTAAAACATCTGGCTAATTCGGAAGACAACCTTGAGCCAGGTTAAGAACTTTGAGAACTGAAAGAAGAAAAGTCCCTTGATCAAGTCCACAAATATTGGCTTATTCCAGCCTCTTTTTATCAACAGTGACATGGACCATTCATCACGTAGGAATATTCTTCCCAACTCTGAGCAGGGCCGTGGGGGAACTGAAGACAAGCAACAACCAGTCACTAGAACGCTCTTCACTGCTCCTTCTCAGGCTGCACAGAAAAAGCGTTTTGGTTCCTGAAATTCATTCCGATTGTGCCGATCAAATATGGCAGGATGAGGCCTTAGTGTGTGAAAACAGTCCAGACCCAAGGATCCCCAGATGGGGGAGACATCAGGCGTCATCCCGGCAGCCAGGCATCTTCACTTGGTCGCAGGTGGCCAATAGCCAGGTGCAAAATGCGCCTGGCAAATTTTGAACACTGCTGCTATCCAGGTTTGAGTCATAAAGAGTCATAGAATTGTAGAGTTGGAAGGGACCCAACTCCCTGCAACGCAAGGTTCTTGCATTAACCCACAAAGCCCAAAGTAACTCTGGCTCAAAGTACCTGCAGGACCACCTTATTTCTTCCGGCCCACTTTTACTGGCATCTGAGCCTTGTGTCCTGTGTAACTCACTGCCACTGGAGGCTGGGAAGGAATTGTACCTGCCTTTTTTGTTTTTTACATCTCCTGAAAGCTGTGTTAGTCAGATGGGCCTCCTCACTGTGGATTTTTTTCTTACCAACCTGTACTTATTTATTTATTGGGGGTAAAAACTTATTTAACCGAATGTATACAGTCGTACCTTGGAATTTGAACAGCTGAGTTCTCAAACGTTTTCGCTCCCGAACATCACAAACCCGGAAGTGAGTTCCGCGGCTTCCGATTGGTTGCAGGAGCTTCCTGCGGCCAATCAGAAGCCACACTTTGGTTTTTGAATGTTTTGGAAGTTGAACGGATTTCCGGAACGGATTCCGTAACAAAACCTCTTATTGATTTGGGGGTGGGTGGGGGGAACTATCCGCAGAAACGGTTAAAAGTTAGTATTTTTAAAAATCCAAAAGACAGTTGAAAAATGACCATATATATAATTAATTTTGTTGTTGTTGTTGTTGAAATTTGTATACCACCCTATACCTGCAAGTCTCAGGGCAGTTCACAGGATAAAATAACGATTTAAAACACAAAAAGCATAGTCAAAATAAAAACAAATTATAAACAAAAAGAAACCCAGTAACTCACGGAAAGGTTAAGATTAGCGACAAAAAAGCAGTTTCAAGCAGGTATTTTAAAATCAGGAGGTATTTAAAAATCGACAGTGTATTTACTTAAAGAACAAAATATCAACAAAAAGCAGTTAAAACCGATATTTTGTATTTGATCAGACAATAAGTACAATTGACCGTGTATTTATTTAGCACAATTCTAAGCCCTTCGCTGATGTTTTTATTGATCTGATTGCGGTTTTATTTGTGTGTGCCGCATATACCACGCCGCAGCCAATCACCACCACCATCTCATTTTTTGGTTTTTTTAAGCGCCTGGACTTTCCATTGTGATGACCGTAACCCAGGCTTAAGGTTGCCATTTGGCGATTAACTTATATACCTGAGTTTCTAACACTGCCTGGGAGAATTCCCTCCAGGCCTGATCTTCTGCACTCAAAGCAGATGTCCTAACCTTGTGGTTCCCTACCTTTCTTTTGGGCCAAACCACCACCACCACCTCGCCTCCATAAACGTATCCCCGGTGTCCTCCGTTACAAAAAGCAGTTGTTCCGCTCAGAAAGATAACAGTGCGAAGAAATTGCCGAGCGGCAGCAATTAATTGCGCACTGATTCCAAATCCAATTAAAACCCCTTCGTTCAATTAATGCAGCAAGACGCAGGGACTCGCACCCGGTCCCCGGCCGCGAGGCCCTTTGTGTGACATTAGGAGGACTTGCGACTGCCTCTCTCTGTGCCTCACGCTCTTTGTGGCCGGAGTAATTGAACCCGTAATTTATTTATTTCCCTTGTATAAAACGGGGTGTGTCTGTGTGTCTCTGTCGTCTCCACAAGGGAGCCTTTCATGCCTTTTTCTTTCGACAGTTGGACAGCTCCCAAAGCCGGCCAAATTTGCCTATTTAACACACGCTCCACTTTGGTGGCAAATTAACTGGCCCCCTAATGACATAATTAGCGGGACCATCGCCGCCCCATCAGAGCTCATTCACATATCCGTACTCAGAAGCTGATTTCTCTAATTTGCAGATTTCTCTTACAGTGGTACCTCGGGTTACATACGCTTCAGGTTACATACGCTTCAGGTTACAAACTCCGCTAACCCAGAAATAGTATCTCGGGTTAAGAACTTTGCTTCAGGATGAGAACAGAAATCGTGCTCTGCGGTGCAGTGGCAGTGGGAGGCCCCATTAGCTAAAGTGGTGCTTCGGGTTAAGAACAGTTTCAGGTTAAGAACGGACCTCCGGAACGAATTAAGTACTTAACCCAAGGTACCACTGTATTTGCTGAATGTCGGGAGATTCGGGGCAGATTTTTTTCTCTTTTAATTAAAAAAACACACCCTCCTCTTCATTTGGCACGTGGTTAAACTGCGGAACTGCCTCCCACTGGAGGCAACTGAGATGGCTTTAAAATAGGATCTGTCACATTCATGAAAGAGGAGGAGGAAGGGAGGGTTCTCGACTCGCCATGATGGCTACCCAGATCCTCAGCTCAATGGCTTCAAATGACAAGAAAGGAAAGTTCAATAGGGATTCTTGAGCATTGCTGGGGGGCAGGGTTGGACTAGATGAGCTTTGGGGGTCCCTTCCAGCTCCACGTTTCCGGGAAAGAAAAGGGGAAAGTGCAGAAGGAAGTGTGGAAGAGGCTGTTGCTTACGGCGCATCTGTGTTGCCAAACTCGAAAATCTTCAGATTGTACGGATCTTTTGCCTTTTGCAGGTTTGATGAGCGCGGCCCGATGTCTGCAAAGGGTCCATGGGGCTGGGCACTTTTGCGCCTTCACCTTTGCTCTGCCCCTTCCGTCGCATGGACTTTGGACCCGGCTGTTTACAGCCCCCCCCCCCACTTTGTTCAGAGGAGCCCTCTCCCGTCTCCCTGGTCTTTTTCTGCATATAAAATATATTTCTGTTTCTGGCATTTATAGGCATTGAGGGCTCTTGTTTTGCCCCCTCTGCAAACCCGGAGTTTGCAGAGGTTTTTTGCTTTTAAGCAAATAAGTAAAAAACACAGACATGGCATGTGAGGGAAAAGGGAGGGCAAAAGACGATGGAGGTGTTGCTGCTGACCTTTAAAGCCCTAAATGGCCTTGGCCCGGTATACCCAAAGGAGCGTCTCCACCCCCATCATTCTGCCCGGATGCTGAGGTCCAGCACCGAGGGCTTTCTGGCCGTTCCCTCAACTGCAAGAAGCCAAGCCACAGGGAACCAGGCAGAGGGCCTTCTCGGTAGTGGCACCAGCCCTGGGGAACACCCTCCTATCAGATATCAAGGAAATAAACAACTATCTGACTTTTAGAAGACATCTGAAGGCAGCCCTCTTTAGGGAAGTTTTTAATATTTGATGTTTTATTGTGCTTTTAATTGTGTTGGGAGCCACCCAGAGTGGGTGGGGAAACCCAACCAGATGGGTGGGGTATAAATAAAAAATTATTACTACTACAGTGGTACCTTGGTTTGCATACGTTTTGGATTACAAAGACGGAAGTGTGTGTCACGGTTTGCAACCTTTTTTTGGATTACCACCCATTTTTTTTGGATTGCAAACAATTTTTTATTTTTTTTTGAGGCCCCATTGGCAAAAGTGCACCTTGGGTCTCCACTGCTGCCGGATCTGGCTTGGTGGATGATGAGGACTGGAATCTTAGCTTGCCTTTAGGAGAAAGGTTATACAACTCAGTGGCGGAGCGGGGCAGAAGGTCACTGCGTGCAATTCCTGGCATCCTCTTATAGGGTTGGGGATGAATCCTTTTTGGACCTCAGTCCCTGGGGAGACACTGCCGGTCAGAGAAGGAGGTTCTGAGGAAGATGGACCAGTGGTCTGACTCGGAAGGAGGCAGTTTCCTGCGTTTGCTGTTTACACCAGTCCTTTATTCCCAGCCTCGGAGACTGTGATCTTGCTGTATTTCTAAGCTCGGTGGCAGAGCATCTTCTCCCTCGTATTTACGGAACCACCTCTCCTGGTCTGCCCCGCAGAGGACCTTAAGGTCCATGAATAATCATAGTTTAGAGGTCGCGGGCCCTAAGGAAGTCAGACTATCCTCCACCAGGGCCAGGGCCTTCTCAGTGATGGCTCCGACCTGGTGGAATGCTCTGTCCCATGAGATTTAACCTCCTTCCACAGGGCCTGTAAGACAGAGCTATTCCGCCTGGCCTTTAATTTGAATTCAGCCTGATCTTTTATTCCCCTTCCTTCCCTCCCCCTCCCCTTTTTATGAAGATTCCCCGCTCTGGGATCCCACAGCTAATTCTCCCCTGGTCTCCTTGCTGGCCCAAATAGGACTAATTTAGCCAGTTAGCCCTGATGATCATCTAATGTTTAGTGGATGGATTTTCTCCCTAAATTGATTTTTGAATTCTGAATTTACCATTATTCACGTTTTATACTGTATTTTATGCTGTTTTTTTGTTGTATCAATTAAGTGCTTTAAATTTGTTGTTAGCCGCCCTGAGCCCGGTTTTCTGAACCGGGAAGGGCGGGGTATAAATAAAAATTTATTATTACAGTGGTACCTCGGGTTACATACGCTTCAGGTTACATACGCTTCAGGTTACAGACTCTGCTAACCCAGAAATAGTACCTCGGGTTAAGAACTTTGCTTCAGGATGAGAACAGAAATCGCGCAGCAGCAGCGGGAGGCCCCATTAGCTAAAGTGGTGCTTCAGGTTAAGAACGGACCTCCGGAATGAATTAAGTACTTAACCCGAGGTACCACAGTATTATTATTATTATTGGCATTCAGAAAGTCCCACATTCACTCTCTGATGTCTCCAGGTACGGCTGGGGAAGACCCTGGCTGAAACTCTGGAGGGCATCTGCTGCCACTCAGCGTAGAATCACAGAGTTGGAAGGGACTATAGAATAGTAGCGTTGGAAGGGGCCCCTGAGGGTCATCCAGACCAACCCCCTGCAATGCAGAAATCTCTGCTAAAGCATCCTTGGCAGATGGCCACCCAAACCTATGCTTAAAAGCCTCCAACGAAGGAGGGTCCACAGCATCCCGAGGGAGACTGTTCCCCAGCTGAACAGCTCTCAGTGTCAGGAAGTTGTTGGCCACCCTCTTCTGCTCACGTTCATGTATACCAGTTTTAAATCATGAGGACTAGATCCCTGCTTCATTTCTAAATGAAAGGATTATAGCTTAAGGGCTCAGTCCCCAATGGCATGTCCCCAATGCTGGGCCCATGATCCTGAAACCTTCCCCGCAAAGCCTTTGCTGTGCTCATTTTGCAGAATCACAGAATTGCACAGCGGGTGGGAGCACGAGGGTCATCTAGCCCAACCGCTGTAATGTGTGTGGGTCCTCCACAAAAGGCCCAGAGAGTGGCAACATGACCACAGGGCCTTTTCTGCAGTGGCTCCCCATCTGTGGAATGCTCTCCCCAGGGAGGTTCGCCTGGCACCTTCATTATATATACCATGGGTAGGCAACCTAAGGCCCAGGGGCCGGATACGGCCCAATCGCCTTCTAAATCTGGCCTGCGGACGGTCCGGGAATCAGTGTGTTTTTACATGAATGAAATGTGTCCTATTTAAAATGCATCTCTGAGTTATTTGTGGGGCATAGGAATTAGTTCATTATTTTTTTCAAAATACAGTGGTACCTCTGGTTGCAAATGGGATTCCATTCTGGAGCCCCATTTGCAACCTGAGAGGAACACAACCCGCGCCTGCCCGTCTACGCATGTGCGGGTCGCGATTCGTCACTTCTGCACATGCGTGTGGCGTCATTTTGCGCGTCTGCGCATGCTCGAGCGGCGAAACCTGGAAGTAACCCTTTCTGGTGCTTCCGGGTCGCCGCGGGACGCAACCCTAAAGACGTAACCTGAACTGAACATAACAAGAGGTATGACTGTATAGTTTGGCCCACCACATGGTCTGAGGGACGGTGGACGACCCACGGCTGAAAAAGTTTGCTGACCCCTGCCTTGGGAGAGTTGCTGCCAGTCAGTGCAGGCAGTCTTGAGCTTCAATGGACCAGCATTGTGATGCGGCATAAAACGTCTTTCTGGAGATACTGAGGCAGTCCCGCCTGCCTGCCTGCTTTATCCCTCCTGCCCTGGCAACCCTCTCCTCAGAGCCGCTTGTCTGGGGAGGAGGGAATTTTTGGGATTCCTGACTCCTTTGCCTGCTCATGCGCATTGACCTGATGGGCCCCAAAGAGAGAAATGGTCCGTGTGCATTTTGGAGAAGCGAGAGGGTTTCAATTCTTTGCTAGTACAGAAGGCAAGTGTCCAAATGGGATGGGCAGGAATTGGAAGAGGTTCATCACAACCTGTGCGGAGTCCAGAATTCTCTTCCCCCCGTGGTTAGAAACTAGGATATATAAGCCAATCGCCAAATGGCACCTTAAACCCAGGTTATAGTTGCCACAATAGAAAATGGGACGATGATGATGATGATTTCTATACCACTTTATATTTTAAAGGGAAAAAACCCTCAAAGTTGTTTATAACACATTAAAATATCCAATCAACATAGACACCGAGAGACAACAGGACTGCTCAAGGCGCCCCAACTATAAAATTGGAGAAATCGAGAGATATATAGCCGCACCGGCAGCATATCTCTTCTTTCTCGTATCCAAAAATGCAAGAAGGGCTTTTACACTCGCCGGAAGCTCGGCTCTGCCCTCGCCGGATCCTTTAGAAAAGTCCCATATCCTCAGAGACTTTGCGCCTGTTCATTGGGGGAGCTAGGAAGCCCAGAGCACTTGTTCTTTAGATGTCCCTTTTAGGAAGAGGCACGGAGTGAGACCATTGATCCCCTGCTGGTGAGGCTCGCTGACCTCCCGGGAAAGCAAAAAATTGACCTTTTCCTGTTAGGCAAAGATCATAAGACGACCCGGATGGTCGCCAGATTCTGTGTACAGATCTGTAGGCGCAGACCATCCCCCAACCCAAACTAGTTCGTTAAGAAAATCCCCAAACTCGGTTCCATGGGTGACTCTGGTCCTCTTCGGTAGCTTAAAGTTTTAAGTGTCTATACGCTTATCGCATTTATAAATTCTAAATTTATTGTTGTACATTGTTTTAAATGTTTGTTTTCCCTCTGGGATTGTACCCCCAAGTGTGTTTTATAAGCTGGTCTCCGACCGTAATAATTTTTCTATCTATCTATATCCTGTCAAACAATCCAGAATAAACCAAATTCAAGCTTCCAGGGAAATATTTCTGATTCTTCTCTAAGTGACATTTTGATTCCCATTTACTTACTTACTTACTTACTTACTTACTTACCTAAAAGGTAAGGTAAAGGGACCCCTGACCATTAGGTCCAGTCGTGGCCGATTCCGGGGTTGCGATGCTCATCTCGCTTTATTGGCCAAGGGAGCCGGCGTACAGCTTCCGGGTCATGCGGCCAGCATGACGAAGCCGCTTCTGGCGAACCAGAGCAGCGCACGGAAACGCCGTCTACCTTCCCGCTGGAGCGGTATCTAGTTATCTACTTGCACTTTGACGTGCTTTTGAACTGCTAGGTTGGCAGGAGCAGGGACTGAGCAACGGGAGCTCACCCCGTCACGGGGATTCAAACCGCCGACCTTCTGATCGGCAAGCCCTAGGCTCTGTGGTTTAACCCACAGCGCCACCCGCGTCCCTTCCTTACTTACTTACCTACCTACCTGCTTAATATATAGAGCCTCCCCCTAGCAGACGTGCTCTAGGAAGGCAGGGTGGTGTAGTGGTGAGAATGGCAGACTAGGACCCGGGAGACCAGGATTCCAGAGTTCAAATCCCCGCTCAGTCATGGAGCTCACTGCGTGTCCTTGGAGTCAGTCCCAGCCTCTTAGCCTACCTCTCAGGGTCGTTGTAGGCATTAAGTTGGCGGGGGGGGGTGAACCGTGTAGTCCTTGGAAAAAAAGGTGGGAGACATATGCAATAAATCAGCTCTTGTGCTTATCTGCTTAAGAAAGCGGGAGGGGGCAGCCAGGTGGAGTTGTCAGTTGCCATCCTGGGCACCCAGAAATCTCCATGTGGTTGCAGTGGGACCTGTGCCAGTTGCGAAATGCGCCTGGCACCTGCCTAATTTCTAACACCGTTCCAAGGTAGGAATAGGAGAGTTTCCCCAAGTCCAAAACCCCTGGAGAACCACTTCCACTCAGTTTATTTTTCTGCGGCTATTTGGCTAACGTTGCTAATGTCGTTTCATAGATTATAAATGCTGCATTTATGCGTCAATCATATAACACAACTTTTGCTTGAATTGTAGTGCGTAGCTTGTTTTTTGTGGCTGCTGCTTTGTGAACAGTTGCAAAATGCGCCTGGGGAATTTCTGGCACTGGGTGACTTACGGAGAGGTTCATCTTTTTTATTTTTATTTTTTAACAATATGTGCATTTCCTCAAAGAGACGGGACGGCCGTGTGTGTAAACGGGAGGAAGGAAGCAGCTTATCTCATGATTTTTGTTTTAACCTAGGTCGAACCGCGACTGCCAGATCGACCAACACCACCGCAATCAATGCCAGTATTGCCGTCTGAAAAAGTGTTTCCGCGTCGGGATGAGGAAAGAAGGTACTCTCCAGTACTGGGGTGTGTGTGTGTGTATGTGTGTACGTGATATTTGGAGAGATACAAACTCCAAAGAGGACGACACATATGTCTGTTTACCGAGGTCCCTTGCAGGACCTCGAAAGCTGCTGAATTTATTCTGTGCTACATCACACAACTCATGTCATCAGGTATATCACTTATTTTTGGGTTTATTTTCATCCTCTTGTTTCTGCATCCCATCTTTCCTCCCCTCCTCTCCATTCCCCCCCAAGATCTTTATTGAAACGTAACATATATGCATAATAAGCAAAATTCCCAATGATTCCCTCACATAAAACATAATACAGTGGTACCTCGGGTTAAGTACTTAATTCGTTCCAGAGGTCCGTACTTAACCTGAAACTGTTCTTAACTTGAAGCACCACTTTAGCTAATGGGGACTCCTGCTGCCGCCACCGCGCCGCTGGAGCACGGTTTCTGTTCTCATCCTGAAGCAAAGTTCTTAACCTGAAGCACTATTTCTGAGTTAGCGGAGTCTGTAACCTGAAGCGTATTTAACCCGAGGTACCACTGTACCTAGATTAAAACAGCTACTTAATTATACACTTAATTATAAAACCCACCACCCACCCGCTACTTCCCTCCACAGCAATCCGACTTCTTTATATTTCTTTCTACCTTTCCCCCTTGCATTCTATAATAAATTATTTTTGTTACGTTCTGATTTTTCCTTCTTTCGTTACTGGTTTTGTTATTGCTTACATTTTTTTATTCTAAGCCTATTAGCGTGTCATTTTTAGAACAATATTTTGACATACAATCTTCGAAATACTTCCACGCCATTCTTGACTTTTGATTTGATTGATATCTTATAATTGAAGTTAATTTTGCCAATTCTATATACTCAATTTACAAATCCACTCTTCCTTTGTTGGTTTGTCCTGAGATTTCCATTTAGTGGCAATTGCTACCCTGGCAGCTGTTGTTGCATATAAAAAGATTGGTGTTTTTTTTTTCATATGTGGTATGCCTTTGCCCGATCGCATGGTCGGCGGTTCGAATCCCCGCGGCGGGGTGCGCTCCCGTCGTTCGGTCCCAACGCCTGCCAACCTAGCAGTTCGAAAGCACCTCCGGGTGCAAGTAGATAAATAGGGACCGCTTACTAGTGGGAAGGTAAACGGCGTTCCGTGTGCTGCGCTGGCTCGCCAGATGCAGCTTGTCACGCTGGTCACGTGACCCGGAAGTGTCTGCGGACAGCGCTGGCTCCCGGCCTCTAGAGTGAGATGAGCGCACAACCCTAGAGTCTGGCAAGACTGGCCCGTACGGGCAGGGGTACCTTTACCTTTTACCTATGCCTTTGCCCACTAACCCTAACAGATAAGCTTGGGATTTTTTATCCTCTCCTCTCCATTTTTATCCTTACATCAACCCTGTGAGGTAGGTTAGGCTGAGAGGCAGCTGCTGGTCCCCAAGGAGAAAGCAAGAGAAAAGGAAAATAAGGAAAAAGCGAAAAAAGTTGTTGTTGTTTAGTCGTTTAGTCGTGTCCGACCCTTCGTGACCCCCTGGACCAGAGCACGCCAGGCACTCCTGTCTTCCACTGCCTCCCGCAGTTTGGTCAAACACATGCTGGTAGCTTCGAGAACACTGTCCCACCATCTCGTCCTCTGTCGTCCCCTTCTCCTTGCGCCCTCCATCTTTCCCTTTCCCAGGGTCTTTCCCAGGGAGTCTTCTCTTCTCATGAGGTGGCCAAAGTCTTGGAGCCTCAGCTTCAGGATCTGTCCTTCCAGTGAGCACTCAGGGCTGATTTCCTCCAGAATGGAGAGGTTTGATCTTCTTGCAGTCTATGGGACTCTCAAGTGTCTCCCCCAGCAAAAGAATTCAAAAGCATCCATTCTTCGGTGATCAGCCTTCTTGATGGTCCAGTAGAGTAAAAGGACTCCTGGCTCTCTGCAGCTACATATGATGTTCATTCTTTAAGTTCCAACCATTCTGTCTTCTATAATGTATTTTTAAATTTTTGTTCCGCTGAGCGCAGCTGGTACCCAGTACCCGCTGGATGGCAGAAGGGGACTCAACTGGCAGGACTCAACTTTGCAGATGGTCTGACCCTTGGTGAAATCTGCCAGCCACCCACAGACCCGACCTGAAAGAGAGTTGTGTCAGGGAATCAATGCTTAGGAGCTGCCGTACGCCAGCAATGCAAAGGGGTCTAAGGTCCGACACTGGCACGGATAACCCTGGGTCAAAGTGCCTGGCGCCAGCTGGAACACAGCAGAACCAGGGTTCAAAATAAGCCAGGAGCCAAACGCATTTTGCACCTGACCATCAGCCATTTAGGGACGCAGGTGGCGCTGTGGGTTAAACCACAGAGCCTAGGACTTGCCGATCGGAGGTCGGCTGTTCGAATCCCCGCGACGGGGTGAGCTCCCATTGCTCGGTCCCTGCTCCTGCCAACCTAGCAGTTTGAAAGCACGTCAAAGTGCAAGTACATAAATAGGTACCGCTCTGGCGGGAAGGTAAACGGCGTTTCCGTGCGCTGCTCTGGTTCGCCAGAAGCGGCTTAGTCATGCTGGCCACATGACCCGGAAGCTGTACGCCGGCTCCCTCGGCCAATAAAGCAAGATGAGCACCGCAACCCCAGAGTCGGCCATGACTGGAGCTAATGGTCAGGGGTCCCTTTACCTTTCATCCACTTGCGACTGAGTGGAGATGCCTGGGAGCCAGATTGTACAATCAGGATGAATTTCAGGAACCAAAACGTTTTTTCTGTGCAGCAGGAGCAGGCGCACTGAACAGCGTCAGAGTGAATTGTTGTTGCTTGTCTTCGCTTCCCCCACTGCCCTGCTCAGAGTTGTGAAAGATATTCCTACCTTATGAATGGTCACTGTCACCATTAAGAAAAAGAAGTCAGAATAAGCCTATATATATATATATATATATATATATATATATATATATATGGATTGTCCCTGGATCAAGTGACTTTCCTTTTTTAAGCTCTCAAAATTCTCAACCTGGCTCAAGGTTGTCCTCTGAACTGGCCACATGTTTAACTGAGAATCAATCACAGTCAGTCCATCATTTGGAAAATGAGACTTGTCCCAAAATGCCAACTAGAAATTCCGTTTTGGCACCTGTAACCTCAGTTTAAGAAGCCATTTGGCTTACATATCTGAGTTTCTTTTTTAAAAAACATGATACATTTTACTTTTTACTTTTTTATTTTTTCAATATAAATTTTTCAACACATCATTTTCAACAGTAATTAAACATACTTTCATTTCTTACACCATTTTTTTGACTTCCATCAATCACATCTGAAAATTTTCTAGTCTATTCACTTAATATACATTTCTTACTTCCACTATTAGATTTAAATCTCTTAGCCAATATCTCTATTCTTTCTCTACTTTGCAATATTTCATATATTTCTCCCTACAAAACTTCTTGTATTCCTACTAGCGTAATTTGTTGATTACAGTTGCTCTTCAAATAGTTCATATATTTATTTCAATCTTCTGTAAATCTCTGTTCCCGCAGGTTTTGAACCCTTCCTGTCATTTTGTCCAATTCTGCACAGTCCATTAATTTCGCCTGCCATTCTTCTTTCATCGGAATTTCTTCTTGCTTCCATTTCTGGGCTAACAATTCTCTTGCCGCTGTTGTTGCATATAAAAACAATTTAACATCTTGCCTATTAATATCTTCACCACTTTTTATTTTATTTTTCAAATATATATTTCCACAAATTTCACATATATTGGCGACTGAAACCTTGGTTTTAGGAGCCGTTTGGCGCCTAGCTCATCTATCTTGCGTTTCTAAAACTGCCTGCATCCTGGAAAGCCACATCAGTCTGTTTAGGTCAGCGCGAAGGGGAAGCTGAGGTCTAGCAGCGTGAGATGGCTGGGGAGGCAGGTTAACTTGGGACCTGGTACGGAGTCAAGAGGCCCTGGCTTTGGCGGAGTGAGCTGTTTGCCTTCAAGGCTGCCGGAAGGCCCAGCGGGTCGCTGTCAAACCGGTAAAACAGGTGGTGTTTGTTTGGAGAGCGCAGGATTTTACAGGCGGGTGAGGAAAGGAGCCTGCAGGCTGGCAGGTCATATGACTCAGTAGCAGTAAAGGTCACAGCTGGAGAGCCAAATACCATCTTGAGAGCGAGCGAGCACCAAATTATTCCTTTGTTTGGATTTTTGGCCCCGTTTCCACAGGTCTCGTGATGGTGCCCCTCACTCACCACCCCCTCGGGTTTCTAAGGTCTCCAGGGGAGATTGTGCCCTCGGATCCTGCCTACGAGCTCCTCCCTTCATTGGGAACGGGATAGAGTCATAGAATTGCAGCGTTGGAGGGGGTCCCCACAGGTCATCCAGTCCAACCCCCCTGCGATGCAGTTGGAGAACCTTTAGCTGCCTTTGCTGGATCAGACCCCAGAAAGTTCCCTTTGGCCCAGAGGATCATGCTGAGCCAAAGATTCTGGCATTTGCAGGGGGGCGGGCAGGATGACCTCAGGGGATCCCTTCCAACTTTACAACACTGTGATTCTGTGGTTCCTGGGAAGGGTAGCTACTGCTGCAGAAGACCCTGAAACGAGAAGTAATCGACTATAAAGTTAAATTAAATAACAAAAATCAAAAAGTTTAAGGAAAAAGTTAACCTGGAATTAAACAAAGACTTAACGAGATGCCGGCTACAAAACTCGTTTCACTGAACTAATCAGGAAATAAAGAAATTATAAGCCTTAAATGATTTTAAACAAACTCAAGAGCAAGGCTGAAATGCTTCCCAGAGTTTTGTAGCCGGCATCTCGTTAAGTCTTTGTTTAATTCTAGGATAATATTTTCCTTAAACTTTTTGATTTTGGTTATTTAATTTAACTCTATAGTGGATTACTTGTCATTTCAGGGATTTTCACGGCATTTCATTTGTTTTGTGTAATTTCTTGGTTCCGTGACTGTCCTTTTTCCACTGACGGCTGCAGAAGACAGCTTGTCAACGCCCTCCTTAATTTGTGGTGCCCAGAATTGGACACAGTATGCCAGGTGTGGCCTGACCAAGGCAGAACAGAGTGGGACTATTTTCCCCCTTGATCTGGACACTAGGCTTCTGCTGATGCAGCCTAGAATAGCATTCGCTTTTTTTGCTGCTGCATCACCCTGTTGGCTCATGTTCAGTTTGCGGCCCACCAAGACCCTTAGATCAGCCTTTCTCAACCTGTGGGTCCCCAGATGTTGTTGGACTACAACTCCCATCACCCCTAGCTAGCAAGGCCAGAGCTCAGGGATGATGGGAGTTGTAGTCCAACAACATCTGGGGACTCTCAGGTTGAGAACCGCTGCCCTAGATCCTGAACGATGGGGGTGGAGACGCTCCTTCATATATACTGGACTGAGGCCATTTAGGGCTTTCAAGGTCAGCAGCAACACTTTGAATTGTGCTCGAAACGTACTGGGAGCCAATGTAGGTCTTTCAAGACTGGTGTTGTGTGGTCTCGGCGGCCGCTCCCAGTCACCAGTCTGGCTGCCGCATTCTGGATTAGTTGTAGTTTCCGAGTCACCTTCAAAGGTAGCCCCACGTAGAGCGCATTGCAGGAGTCCAAGCGGGAGATAACTAGAGCATGCACCACTCCGGCGAGACAGTCTGCGGGCAGGGAGGGTCTCATCCTGTGTACCAGATGGAGCTGATAAACAGCTGCCCTGGACACAAAATTGACCTCTGCCTCCATGGACAGCTGTGAGTCCAGAATGACTCCCAGGCTGCGCACCTGGTCCTTCAGGGGCACAGTTGCCCCATTCAGGACCAGGGAGCCCTCCACATCAGCCCACCCCATGTCCCCCAAAAACAGTACTTGGGGGTATGTAATGATGTTCTTATGTGGAACAAAGCACCTGAGCAGGAGCCCTCCTCCTGTCCCCCAGAAACAGTACTTCTGTTTTGTCAGGATTCAACCTCAATCTGTTAGCCACCATCCATCCTCCAACCACCTCCAGGCACTCACACAGGACCTTCACCACCTTCACTGGTTCTGATTTAAAAGAGAGGTAGATTAGTTGTAGTTTCCGGGTCACCTTCAAAGGTAGCCCCACGTAGAGCGCATTGCAGTAGTCCAAGCGGGAGATAACCAGAGCATGCACCACGCTGGCCTTAACCAGTTCTCTCTGCTTGCTTCCCTCAGCCGTCCAGAGGGGCCGGATCCCTCCCACCCACTCCAGCGCCAGCCCCAACGCCCTGCCCAGTGGCGAATACTACAACGGCCAGCCCGTCTCGGAGCTGATTTCGCAGCTCCTCCGTGCCGAGCCCTACCCCACCGCGCGCTTCAGCTCCCAGTACGCCCAGCAAGGCAGCGTGATGGGCATCGATAACATCTGCGAGTTGGCGGCGCGGCTCCTCTTCAGCACGGTGGAGTGGGCGCGAAACATCCCCTTCTTCCCCGACCTGCCCGTCTCGGACCAGGTGGCGCTGCTGAGGCTCAGCTGGAGCGAGCTTTTTGTCCTCAACGCCGCGCAGTCCGCGCTGCCGCTGCACATGGCGCCGCTGCTGGCTGCTGCCGGATTCCACGCGGCCCCCATGTCGGCCGACCGCGTGGTCTCCTTCATGGACCAGATCCGCATCTTCCAGGACCAGGTGGAGAAGCTCAACCGGCTGCAGGTGGACCTGGCGGAGTACAGCTGCCTCAAAGCCATCGCCCTCTTCACCCCAGGTGAGCGCACCGGCTGGAGCCATTCCCGGCTGTATTGAGGCGGCTCGAGCGAGTGAGCCAAGCCGCGTGTTTGGCTGTTGCAGAATTGCTCCCTGAATTTGGAGGTTTTTCTCTCTCTGGATGAAAATGCTTTGTTGAAGTAAATCAAAATGGCATAAAATCACAGAAGTACTAAGAAGCAGAGCAGTAACAACAACAACAGTTTTATTGTATAGCATTATAATTATTATAATAATATAATAATTATCATCATCTAACTATTTTCACAGTTGTGCAATTAGTTATAAGTATTAGGTAATTATAATATAATATAATATAATATAATATAATATAATAGTTGTTTCAGATATTATTTGATTATTTCTTTAAAACATTTAAATGAACTTTTCAATTTTTGGAAATTCTTTTAAACTCAAAACAAATCTCTCATATCCTTTGACTTCCATTCCGTGGAGTTCTTTCATTAAGCGGCTATATGACTTACATTTTACCCATTAGATACATTAATTCTAAATGATTAACTTACCAATTCTCTCATCTGCTGCTATACTTCAAATCCTACATACGTTTTCATATAACCATGATATATTTTTTTTCAAATACAGTGGTACCTTGGTTCTCAAAACGGCTTAGTTGCCGAACAAACCGGCTTCCGAACGCCGCAAACCCGGAAGTGAGTGTTCTGGTTTGCGAATGTTTTTCGGAAGCCGAACGTCCAACGTGGCGTCTTGCTTGTAGTGCAGCCAATCGGAAGCCACGTCTTGGTTTTCGAATGGTTTTGGGAGTCTAACGGATTCCTGGAACGGATTAAGTTCGAAAACCAAGGTACCGCTGTATTCCACAAAATATTTCCAAAGACTCCTTATTTCCAAAAAGGACCAGAGGAGGTGGTCTAATTGTAATTATAATTATAATTATAATTAATTAATTATAATTATTTATACCCCACCCATCTGGCTGTGTTGCCCCAGCCACTCTGGGCAGATCCCAGCACATCTGGAAACAACAACAACAACATAATTTATTATTTATACCCCACCCACTCTGGGCGGCTTCCAACAGAATATTAAAATACAATAACCTATTAAACATTAAAAATGGGACGCGGGTGGCGCTGTGGGTTAAACCACAGAGCCTAGGGCTTGCCGATCAGAAGGATGGCGGTTCAAATCCCCGCGACGGGGTGAGCTCCCGTTGCTCGGTCCCTGCTCCTGCCCACCTAGCAGTTCGAAAGCACGTCAAAGTGCAAGTAGATAAATAGGTACCGCTCCGGCGGGAAGGTAAACAGCGTTTCCGTGCGCTGCTCTGGTTTGCCAGAAGCGGCTTAGTCCTGCTGGCCACATGACCCGGAAGCTGTACACCGGCTCCCTCGGCCAACAAAGCGAGATGAGCACCGCAACCCCAGAGTCGGCCACGACTGGACCTAATGGTCAGGGGTCCCTTTACCTTTACCTTTTATTAAACATTAAAAGCTTCCCTAAACAGGGCTGCCTTCAGATGTCTTGTAAAAGTTGTGTCGCTCTTTGATCTCCTTGATGGGAGAGCATTCCACAGGGGAGGTGCCACTGAAGGATAAAATAAAATAATGAGACCGCTAATGAACTATTAGTAATAAATTATTATTATTATTATTATTATTGGATATAAATTATACGACTTTCTGTAGACCTCCGAAGGCAGCCCTGCATCATAAAGCTTTTAATGTGTGACCATAGAATCATAAGAGTTGGAAGGGACCCCGACGGTCATCTAGCCCAACCCGCACGCAGTGCAGGAATCTTCCACCCTTGGGGTCTCGAACCCACAAACCTAACAGTCTCAGCGACTGGTGTTTTGAGGTGTTCTTTATTGAAAGGCACCCAGAGTGACTGGGGTCACGGTGAGTTTGCTCCCTTGCAGCTCAGCTTTTGCAAAGCTTTTTGCTTCGCCAGCTCCCTGGCTTTGGCAAAATCCCGGCGCCTAGATGACTGTTGTGGAAGCCGCAAGGACGCTGAGGAGCAATGGGACCCTCTGCCAGCCACAGAGCTTGCAATTCATGCTCCCTCTTTGCCATTTCTCATCTGCGAGTGGCACGCATGGTGGCAGCACCACCTTGTGGCGAGGCAGAGTGCGAACCTGCATGCCCAATGGCAGTCTATCTGGGTTCCGAAGGGTAAGTGTGTTGTTGTTTAGTCGTTTAGTCGTATCCGACTCTTTGTGACCCCCTGGACCAGAGCACGCCAGGCACTCCTGTCTTCCACTGCCTCCCGCAGTTTGGTCAAACACATGCTGGAAGCTTCGAGAACACTGTCCCACCATCTCGTCCTCTGTCGTCCCCTTCTCCTTGCGCCCTCCATCTTTCCCAACATCAGGGTCTTTCCCAGGGAGTTTTCTCATGAGGTGGCCAAAGTCTTGGAGCCTCAGCTTCAGAATCTGTCCTTCCAGTGAGCACTCAGGGCTGACTTCCTTCAGAATGGAGAGGTTTGATCTTCTTGCAGTCCATGGGACTCTCAAGAGTTTCCTCCAGCACCAGAATTCAAAAGCATCCATTCTTCGGCAATCTGCCTTCTTTATGGTCCAGCTCTCACTTCCATACATCAATACTGGGAAAACCAGAGCTTGAACTATACAGACCTTTGTTGGCAAGGTGATGTCTCTGCTTTTTAAGATGCTGTTCTGCTTTTTAAGATGCTGTGGGTAATTGCACACTGTGCAAAAAGGATTTCAGATTAAATGGGCTGCTCTTTTCAGCTTGATCCGGCAGCCAGCCTCTTCTGGTATCTTTGTGGAACCTCCATGTCCAGAGGCAATCTATCTCGGTTCCTAGTTTCTCACGGGTATTTAGCCACTGTGAGGACAGGATCATAGAATTGTAGTGTTGGAAGGGACCCGAGGGTCATCTATCTCAACCCCCGGCAATGCAGGAATCTTTTGCCCAACGTAGGGCTTGAACCCGCCACCATGAGAGAGTCTCTACTGTTGGAGCTTATCAGGAGTAGCGAAGTGTCTCTTTCCCCCCCCACACACACTTTGACTTTTTATTTATTTATTTATTTATTTAATCATTTTTTCAATACAAACAACAACCGCAAAAAAACACATACAACAAAAACCACAATAACACAATTTGACAATTCAGATCTGAATACTGATATACCTATGACTACACCTTTTTAACAATATTTCCCCACCTCTCCTCCCCCTACTTCCTCACCAAGTGTCCACCTTATCGCTTAAATATTCCTTCCAGATTTCTTCATATTTATCCATTCTTAATTTGCGTCGACATGCAATTTGATCGTATGTAGCTAGTCTGTCCATATTGCCAATCCATGCGCTCAGTGGAATCTTTTTTGTGGCTCTTCCGATTTATCAAAACAAGTTGTTTTGCTTCTAATATGGCATATACATCCATTTTTTTTGACCCCCTGTAATATCCCACGTTTCCGGAATATAATTTAGAATTAAATTCAATTCGCCTATATAACAATTTCTTTTTATTACTCTTGCTATAAATGTCCTCACCTCGCACCAAATGACCTTATCACCGGCAATTCATCATCATATGTACTAAGTTCGCACTTTTACTCCCATATCTCCAGCTGTCGTCCGCACTTGTTATTTTCCTCTGGTATAGTTTTTGCTGGAGTCCAGAGGACTCTGAATATTATTTTCTGCTGAATAAGTCTTAGTCTTAGATCCACAGAGGCTATTTCTGTTGATTTTATACTTGACTTCCTTATATCATTTGTTATCTGTGCCCCTAACTCTTTACTCCATTTTTGTCTATCATATTCTAAATCATATTTCTTCCTGTTGGTCACACACTTTGGCTTGATTCAGCAGCCAGCCCTGTCCTTGTGGAGCCTCCAGGTCTATGGGCAGTCTATCTGTGTTCCTCGGTTCTCAGGGTTATTTGGGGACAGGATGGGGCTCTCGCGAACGCTAAGGAGGATGGATGGCGGCTAATGGTCCTGAATGGGAGAACTGTGCCCCTGAAGGACCAGGTGCGCAGCCTGGGAGTCATTTTGGACTCACAGCTGTCCATGGAGGCACAGGTCAAATCCGTGTCCAGGGCAGCTGTTTACCAGCTCCATCTGGTACGCAGGATGAGACCCTCCCTGCCTGCAGACTGTGTTGCCAGAGTGGTGCATGCTCTAGTTATCTCCCGCTCAGACTACTGCAGTGTGCTCTCCGTGGGGCTACCTTTGAAGGTGACCCGGAAACTACAACTAATCCAGAATGCGGCAGCTAGACTGGTGACTGGGGGCGGCCGCTGAGACCACATAACACCGGTCTTGAAAGACCTACATTGGCTCCCAGTACGATTCCGAGCACAATTCAAAGTGTTGGTGCTGACCTTTAAAGCCCTAAACGGCCTCGGCCCAGTATCCTTGAAGGAATGTCTCCACCCCCATCGTTCTGCCCGGACGCTGAGGTCCAGCGCCGAGGGCCTTCTGGCAGTTCCCTCATTGCGAGAAGCAAAGCTACAGGGAACCAGGCAGAGGGCCTTCTCGGTAGTGGCACCCGCCCTGTGGAACACCCTCCCATCGGATGTCAAAGCGATAAACAACTACCTGACATTTAGAAGACATCTGAAGTTCAGGGAAGTTTTTAATGTGTGACATTTTAGTGAATTTTTGGTCTCTGTGGAAGCCGCCCAGAGTGGCTGGGGAAACCCAGCCAGATGGGCGGGGTACAAATAATAAATTATTATTATTATTATAACCGTCTCCTCTGTTTCAGACGCCTGCGGCCTCTCGGACCCCGCGCACGTGGAGAGCCTGCAGGAGAAAGCGCAGGTGGCGCTGACGGAGTACGTCCGCTCGCAGTACCCCTCGCAGCCCCAGCGCTTCGGCAGACTCTTGCTGCGCCTCCCTGCGCTGCGGGCCGTCCCCGCCTCCCTCATCTCGCAGCTCTTCTTCATGAGACTGGTGGGCAAGACGCCCATTGAGACCCTCATCAGGGACATGCTCCTCTCGGGAAGCACCTTCAACTGGCCCTATGGGACGGGGCAGTGAGGAGACGACGAGCGCGCGGAGTTGCCGGGACCTGCCTTCCTGCCCCACATCTGCCCTGTCCGTTCCCGCGGCCGCCGCACCGACAGCCTGGCTGTCCCCCGGCACCACCTGATTCCCCCGGATCGAGGCGGCGAACTCTGTGCAATTTTTTTTTCCGTTTCGGGGGGTGGGGTGGGGGGCCACCCTCCCTGCTGTGACTGCCTCTACCCCCCACCACCCCAGTGCCAAGAGAGGGGCGGGGCGGGCGTCCGTTGGGAAGGTCTCCTTTTCCGTTCTGTTGTGGGCGCGGGAAATGTAGCATCCTTGGTTTTGTTTTCCTGGTTTCGTTCCGTTTATCCACTCCAGCTTCGAGCAGACGGACGGTTCCCCTGGAGGCTTTGCTGGGGGGCTTATGCCCCCCAACTTCCTTGATACTTGGGTCTCATGAGAGGGGGGAGCCTGACCCCTCTCCCAACCTCCCCTCTCACCCCCATTTCTCTCGATCCGCCTTCTGCCGCCTGATGCCCCTCCCCAGATGTTATGGGACACCCCACCCCCCAACCAGTGTGGCCAAGGGGTCTGGGGTGACGGGGAGCCCCAAAGCAGCCATGAACCGTGACCGAGGTGGATTGGGTCCCCAGTGCGAATTTGCAAGCCGTTTCGCCTGGAAGCAAGCCAGATTTCCGCTTACTTCAAAGCGGGGAGGTATTTTGAGAGAGAAAACTTTTGTTGTAATGGGGTGAGGTGTGGGGGCGCGTTAGTTTGGGGTGCACCTAACGTGCAAACTTCCCAGATGTCTGGGAACAACCCTGCGTGGAACAAAGGCAGATAGGAGAATTTTCTTTCCCGCAAGCAGAGAGCGCCCCTAGGCACGTGCAGAAAGCCCGGGTCCAGCCTCAGGCATGTTCAGCTTAAAGGACCTTTTGGGGGGGTTCAGAAGACCCAGGCAGTTGCTCCCCCAGGTTACGTGGACTCAGTATAATTTCCTGTGCTCCTATTTGGATCTGCCTGCAGTTCAGACTCATGTGGACCAGAGTCTTGATTCAATGCCAGTAACACTAGGACTAGAATCTTGCATTACTGTCCGGGTACTGCCAGCCTTCCAGGGTGGGGGCACAGCTCAGTGATGGGGCACCCCCTCTGCACCCTGAATAATAATAATTTATTACTTATACTCCGCCCATCTGGCCAGGCCTCCCCAGCTGCTCTGGGCGGCTTCCAACAGAATATTAAAAACAGAATAAAACATCAAACATTATAAACTTCCCTAAAGAGGGCTGCCTTCAGATGTCTTCTAAAAGTCAGGTAGTTGTTGTTGACATCTGACGGGAGGGCGTACCACAGAGCAGGCGCCACCACCAAGAAGGCCCTTTGCCTGGTTCCCTGTAACCTCACTTCTCGCAATGAGGGAACTGCCAGAAGGCCCTCGGCTTTGGATCTCAGTGTCTGGGCTGAACGATGGGGATGGAGACGCTCCTTCAGGTATACTGAGCCATTTAGGGCTTTAAAGGTCAGCACCAACACTTTGAATTGTGCTCGGAAACGTACTGGGAGCCAAAGTAGGTCTTTCAGGACCGGTGTTATGTGGTCTCGGTGGCCGCTCCCAGTCACCAGTCTAGCTGCTGCGTTCTGGATTAGTTGTAGTTTCTGGGTCACCTTCAAAGGCAGCCCCACGTAGAGCGCATTGCAGTAGTCCAAGCGGGAGATAACCAGAGCATGCACCACTCTGGCGAGACAGTCTGCGGGCGGGTAGGGTTTCATCCTGCGTCCCAGATAGAGCTGATAAACAGCTGCCCTGGACACAGAATGGACCTGCGCCTCCATGGACAGCTGTGAGTCCAAAATGACTCCCAGGCTGCGCACCTGGTCCTTCAGGGTCACAGTTACCCCATTCAGGACCAGGGAGTCCCCCACACCTGCCCGCCCTCTGTCCCCCCAAAACAGTACTTCTGTCCTGTCAGGATTCAACCGCCATCCATCCTCCCAACTGCCTCCAGGCACTCAGTGTCTGGAGTGCCTGCAGGCCCCAATAGCTCCTCCAGGTCAGGCTGCAAACGACCCCCTGCCCCCGAACCCTGGGGAGAAGCTGCCAGCCAGTGTAAGGCAACATAGAGCTGGGTGCGGCTCGGACAAAGCCACCTCCAATTGCTCCTGCTTTTACAGATTGGCTCTTGATTTAGACTCCATGAGTACTAGAATTTTACATTAGGGGCAAGGACCAAAACTCAAAAAGACCCAGGGGTCTCAAACGGGGTGTGTGCTGTGAGCTGCCTCTTCTCAGGGGCTCCCGGTCAGAGCGTAAAACACCAGGCTGGATAAACAAGCTGCTTGGACAACATTTGGACAACAAACCTGCAGGTTCTCGTCCACCACAAACACGAGACACATTTTGACATGCTCAGCACCCGCTGCCCCCTTAATTGTGATGGAAGCTGCCTGCCCCACTTCCTCCGTCCGCAGTGGGGGAAATCCGCCTCGGCCGGGGGGCTCTCCCTCCATGTTTGTTGACGATGCTATGCAAAATAGATTTGAGCTGCATGCAATTTGAAATATACTGACGACTTTGGAAAAAAGCGATCTCCCTCTTTTCGCAACGGGATTCCAGCTTCCTTTGCCGGTCGGATCAGTTTCGACTGAGACACTAAAAAACAACGAAAACACCCCTCCCCCCGCTGCTATTTTTCTCATGGATCGTTCTTTTTCCTCCAGCCTGCAGACCTGCTCTAAGGATCTCCGCTTGGCTTGTGTGTCCTCTCAGTGGCGCCAGTATGAATTGCCCTCAAACCCATTTTCCGGATGGGGAAAACTGAGGCCAGAGGACTATTTCCCCCTGCATTATACAAGTCCATGGGAGTGATGTGCCTCTAACTCAGGTCTCCCAAATCCAAAGTACCGGTTGTAATCTATGCAATCTATCCCCAAATTCTGCATCAAGGAAATTCAGATTCTGCGCTTGGAATAAAATTATGTTTTTGTGTTTTTTTAAAAAAATGGTGAAAATCAGATGTGCTTTTAAAAAAAAAATCCCAGTTGTATGATGTGAGGTTCCTGAAGAACGTCCCGGGATGGGAAGGACACAGGTGAGGTGTAAAGAAATTTGCTTTTTTCATAGAATTGTATGGTTGGCAGGGAACCAAAGGGCAATCTAGTCCAACCCCCTGCAGTGCAAGAATTGCAGCTGACCCGAGCAGAGCTAGGCCCGTCCAGGCTGGGTGTGTTGAATCTGCCACCTGACCCACACTGGCCAATCCCGTGCCCCCGAACATCAGAGATAGACTGCGCTTCAAACTGGAGGCTCCATTGAACTACCATGGCTTAGAGCTGCTGCTATATTGCCCCTCTTATTCTTCAAGCCCCCCTTGAAAGCAAAGAACTTAAGAGGAAGTTTTGCCAGGGGCTCCATGCAGAAATTGCCTGGTCCAGTCTCTGAAGAGGGTGGGCAGATTGCTGCTGCCTGCCTGTGTTCAGTTGTGAACCAGCCCTTAGCCCAGAACCATGAGTTCTATAAACTTAATGGTCTCTTTTGAGAAAAAGGCCAGAGCATGGGCTCTCTATAGCAAGAAGTTTCCAGGTCCCCCCTCCCCCAGTTCCATTAAATCCCAGGTTTATTCTCTGTCTGAAACTCACAGGCAGTAATGACCTGAGTGGACCCAATTTAAAACTAAAAACTATGCACTTTGAGGTCTCTCTGATTTCCGTGGGAGTTTGGGTACCGCTCTTAATTAAAAGCCATAGAGAGAGAAATGTCCCCCCAAAGTTTTGATTCAGTGGGGCCATGTCCGGCATCTGTGGCTAGTGGTCCCGAGTTCAAGGTCTCTTGGATACAAATCCTACTCATTACCGTAATTCTCCTTCCCCCCCGTTCGTGGAAGCCGGATTTGGGTGTCCGGATGGATGGAGAGGGTGACTTGTGCCAACCAAAATGTCGAAAAGAGGGGAAGGAACGGCTGGCGGGTTTGATTCTGTTGCAGACGCCTCCTCTGATTTGATGCACAGCCAATGAAACAATAAATATTGTTTTTCTTAGGAAAAAAAAAAAGAAGGCAGTGGTTGGTTTGTGTTTATTGGAGTGGAAAGGGGTGGGGAGAAGTGGTGTCATTGTTTTAAGACGATTCAGCACAGGTAAAGTCCTTCCTGCGGCACAAAGTTAAACTGTGGAACGTCCTGCCACAGGAAGCAGGCTAGAAGGCTTTAAAAGAGGACTGGACAAATTCACAGAGGAGAAAGCTATTTGGAGACAGTGAATCTTCTGAGCAACCAGCGCTCCCACGTACTAAGTTTAATCCAGAGAAAGCCGACATCTTTCGGGAATCCTCTGTCATCGCAGGGTGAGGGGTTGGTCTGGATGACCCCCAGGGGGCCCTTTCAGCTCTGCAATTTTATCTCAAATGGCTACAAAACACACCTGGATCTCCACAGCCAGCATTCCCCACTTTTATTAAAGGAACTATTAAAAACGCACACACACACAACTGGTTACCCCCCTCCCCAGCCCCTCTGAAACCCCCAGCTGCCCCACACTCAAATCGATAAACCCCCCAAACATGCATAAATGGGGTCGTATATTTACAATGCTGAATGAGTCAGTAGATGGGTCGCTGGACAGTTTGTTTTGAACCTACATCAATGGGAGTGAATATTCGGGAGTCTGCCACCTGATAGCTGGGGGGTGTTTCTCTGTTTTGGAATCGTACGCCCCCCCTACCCACTATTCACACTTTGACTTCTCTATATTTTTACTCTTCTGTGTGCCAATTAATTCCCCCGGGTCTGAGGTTTTCTTGCCATTCGCTGCGTGCCTTGCCAAAACCCGATCTTTCCCGCTGAGTTGAAACTTGGCTAAGCAAAGCCCCTCTCTGGATTTTATGTGCATGTGAAATTGCAACGCCACTCGCCGTTTTCGGACGTGTGTCAAGAACGTCCCGTTCCCCCCAAAAGTTTTATCAGCAGGTATATTGGTGTGCGGAAGGGACGCAGGTGGCGCTGTGGGTTAAACCGCGGAGCCTGGGACTTGCCGATCAGAAGGTTGGCGGTTCGAATCCCTGCAGCGGGGTGAGCTCCCATGGCTCAGTCCCTGCTCCTGCCAACCTAGCAGTTAAAAAGCACGCCAGAGTGCAAGTAGATAAATAGGTACCGCTCCGGCGGGAAGGTAAACGGCGTTTCCATGCGCTGCTCTGGTTCACCAGAAGTGGCTTAGTCATGCTGGCCACATGACCCGGAAGCTGTACACCGGCTCCCTCGGCCAATAAAGCGAGATGAGCACCACAACCCCAGAGTTGTCCGCGACTGGACCTAATGGTCAGGGGTCCCTTTACCTTTATATTGGTGTGCGGAGATAATGATGAAACTGCCAAGATGTTTGGGAATTTCCTAAGGAAGACGGATGATGGGTTTATCAGCACACCAGCTTCACTTGGGAAGGGAGAACAAATTAGATGAAAACGCGGCAGAAACACTGGCGAAAAGTTTAAGAATTATTCTTGGCTGCTGTTTAACTCCTTTGCCCCTCAGGGAAGTGCAACGCACACAATGGCATGAAATCCTATCGTTTGGGGTGGGTGGGAGCTGATTCAAGATTCAGCTAATGTTGAGCTGGAAGGGACGCCTAGGGTCATCAAGTCCAACTCGCAGCAATGCAAGGATCTTTTGCCCAACATAGGGCTCGAACCCACGAACCCATGCTCTTCTCAATTGATAACCCAGGCATGGGAGATCGGTGAGTCTCCATCTTCACCCCTGGGCTGCGTTCTGCGCAAGCAATGTGGTGATGGCTACGCAACCCTTGTTTAAAGTAATTTTGTACAGTGCTTTTTAAAGAGCACAGGTTCAGGGTTGCAGCTATGCCTCCGTTGTGAAAGGGATGGGCATGGCCGATGTAGGACCATTGATTTCAGTGGGTCTACTCTGAATACGTGGGCGATGGGAAAGGGTTGTGGCTCCAAGTCGGAACACATGCTTTTCATGCAAAAAGTTTCCCAGCAGGCCTGGAGTAAGACAGTGTAAAAGGTAAAGGGACCCCTGACCATTAGGTCCAGTTGTGGACAACTCTGGGGTTGCGGCGCTCATCTCGCTTTATTGGCCGAGGGAGCCGGCGTACAGCTTCCGGGTCATGTGGCCAGCATGACTAAGCTGCTTCTGGCAAACCAGAGCAGCACACAGAAACACCATTTACCTTCCTGCCGGAGCAGTACCTATTTATCTACTTGCACTTTGAGGTGCTTTTGAACTGCTAGGTGGGCAGGAGCAGGGACCGAGCAACGGGAGCTCACTCCGTCGCAGGGATTCGAACCGCCGACCTTCTGATCGGCAAGTCCTTGGCTCTGTGGTTTAACCCACAGGGCTGCCCACGTCCCTTGCCAGTCAGTGTAGGCTACACTAAACTAGATGGGATGTAGTAGCTTGACTGATGATAAGGTAGCTCCCACAAGAAACTCGCTTGCTTTTATAGGAAGGGCTACCTCTTACGTTACAGAGCACCCACTTCGTATGCAGAGGGTCCGGGTTCAATTCCTGGCATCCCCAGGCACCTGCCTAAACGCCTGGAGAGCTGCTGCCAGTCAGAATAGGCAATACTAAACTAGATGTACTCCCATGGCCTGACTTGGGGTGGGGGGTGGGAAGGCAGCGCCCGATGTTCCTTGGGCTTAGGTGGGTACAACCCACGGTTTTTTTAAAAAAAAATCTCTTTGGCACCCAAAATAAGAAAGTGCTCTGTCTAAATGAAGATTTGTAAGTTCTGTTTCTTCTACTTCCTGGATTTCCCCCCCATGCATGTTCAGAGTTCCAGGGTCCCAAGAAAACGGAGTTGTTTTTTAAAAAAATGGTTTTGCAAAATTGGCACGGGAATGGATAAAAGAGGTCATCTTGACATATGTACAGCTGAAAGAAAGCATCCCTGCTTGTCTTGTTTTGGGGGTCAAATTCTGCAGAAAACGGGAGCGTTGATCTGCCCCCCGCAGCTGCCTGCCTCGTCCCCCTGTCCAGGTTACGCCCGACTCTTGTCGTAGTCGCCGACCATCCGCTTGATGTGGAAGAGCTTGTTCCGCAGAGACTTGCTGTCCATTTTCTTGCTCTGGTAGTCGGGAGTCTGCGGCGTGAATTTGCGAGGAAAACGCGTTAGGAAACAAAACACAATTCGCAGTGTTCTCGCTCGGGCCTCAGATTAAAATATATTTCTCAACCCAGCTTTTCACAGAATAGCAGAGTTGGAAGAGACCTTCCTAGTGCCATAGAATTGTAGAGTTGGAAGGGACCCCAAGGGTCATCCAGTCCAACCCCCTGCAATGCAGGAATCTCAGCTAAAGCATCTATAAAACCAAATTCCAGGAGGCCACCAACTTGGGTGGATTCAGTTTCTCAGGATTATTTGGCCACTGTGGGTGCTGGCCTATTGTGGGAGCTGAATCCAGCAGCCTTCTGACGTTCTAATGGAACCTCCAGGTCCCGGTGCAGTCTACCTGGATTCCTAGGTTCTTTGGGGTATTTGGCCAGCGTGAGGACAAAAACAAAGGCTCTGTCTTTCCCCCACATCCCAATCCTCCTTTAGTGCACAAGGGGCCTGTGGGTGTTTAGGGGCCACACACAAATCTGGATTTGGCCCTAAGAAGCATAGATCAGGAGTGGTGAAGCCACTGTCCTCCTGGTATTGCTGGCCTCCACCACTCTGCCATCGTCGCTGACCATTGGGCATGCTGGCCGCTCCAACATGCAGAGGCTACAGCTCTTTCCCCGGCCCCTTTGGGGAGGCAGGAAAACGTGTCACTTACGCGCTTCAGGTCCTTCAGCCGGTTGTATTCTTCAGCCACCCCCTGCGGGAGAAAGATGTCAAAGTCAGGAGAGTCCTGTATGTGGAACCTCCCTGTTCATGAGCAGTCTATCTCAGGGCATCCCTGGTAATGCACTCTCGGTCTCTCTCTGTTTTCACCATCCTAAGTTCAGCTCTCCACATTTCCATGTCAGTCTGCAATCATTATTATTCTAAAGCAGGCATAGGCAAACTCGGCCCTCCAGATGTTTTGGGACTACAATCCCCATCATCCCTGACCACTGGTCCTGTTAGCTAGGGATGATGGGAATCGTAGTCCCAAAACATCTGGAGGGCCGAGTTTGCCTATGCCTGTTCTAAAGGAAGCCCTGGTGGGAAGGTATCCAATCCCGTATCCCTGGTAGAATACGAGACTCTTAATCTCAAAGTTGTGGGTTCAAGCTCCACGTTGGGCATTAAGATTCCTGCATTGCAGGGGGTTAGACTAGATGACCCTTGTGGTCCCCTTTAGCTCTACGATTCCCCCCGCTCCACACATTTCTGCAAAGCAATTTCACCCAACAGACCCTGTTTTGCAAGGCAACCTGCCCCTGTATAATCCACCTTTGCCATTTTCACGAATATACGAATTTATTCCTTGTCTGCATTTACCGTATTTTTTGCTCTATAAGACTCACTTTTTCCCTCCTAAAAAGTAAGGGGAAATGTGTATGCGTCTTATGGAGCGAATGCAGGCTGCGCAGCTATCCCAGAAGCCAGAACAGCAAGAGGGATTGCTGCTTTCGCTGCGCAGCGATCCCTCTTGCTGTTCTGGCTTCTGAGATTCAGAATATTTTTTTCCTTGTTTTCCTCCTCCAAAAACGAGGTGCGTCTTGTGGTCTGTTGCGTCTTATGGAGCGAGAAATACGGTATATCCCTACCTTTTCTGTCTCCGCAGAACGGAGTGCTTGCCCATATTGCCTTTCCTGACAGTAAGAGCTGTTTGACAGTGGAATTTGCTGCCAAGGAGTGTGGTGGAGTCTCCTTCTTTGGAGGTCTTTAAGCAGAGGCTTGACAACCATATGTCAGGAGTGCTCTGATGGTGTTTCCTGCTTGGCAGGGGGTTGGACTTGATGGCCCTTGTGGTCTCTTCCAACTCTAGGATTCTATGATTCTTCCTTGTTTCTACCCACAATCCTTTGCTCCGGGTGCCCGGGGGGACGGGACACGGGACAACCTACCTGGTACTGCAGGCTGTCTTCAGGCAGATGGTCCAGTTGTTTGCTCAACTGGTTGATCTGGTCATTAATGGCGTCCATCTCAGCGCACAGCAACTTGTACCGCTTGAGGTCGGCGTCAAACTCTTGCTTGTAGTCCTGGCGGACGCTGTCCGACGTGATTGGCGGATACAGGCTATGGGGGACGGAAGAGAAACCCACATTTTGTGGTGGGGTTGGTGAGGAATGCCTTGCTTTGAAAACATACGCATGGCCCTATTGTGGTGTGGCGACCATTTGGGAACAGCAAAGTGTTTGCCAGCACAGAGGAAAACTTTAATTTAGTGCAGGGGTCAGCAAACTTTTTCAGCAGGGGGCCGGTCCACTGTCCCTTAGACCTTGTGGGGGGCCAGACTATATTCTGAAGGGGGGGAAAAGGAACGAATTCCTATGCCCCGCAAATAACCCAGAGATGCATTTTAAATAAAAGCACACATTCTACTCATGTAAGAACACACTGATTCTGGGACCGTCGGCGGGCCGGATTGAGAAGGCGATTGGGCCGGATCCAGCCCCCTTAGTTTGCCTACCCATGATTCAGTGCCTTCCTTCCCTTGATGGGGGCACACCACTACTAATTTTATTATTTGTAGCCCACCCACCTGACTGGGTTGCCTCAGCCCCTCTGGGCAGCTTCCAACACATATAAAAACATCAAGAATCCAGCTTTATAAGCTTCTCTAGAAGGCCTCAGGCTCAATCCCCAGTGGTAGGGCTGGGAGCTGCTTCCAGTTAGCATAGACAATATTGAGCTGGTTGGACCTGTACTCTAACGGCTTCCTATGATCATTTGAAGAGCAGACAGAGCTCAGGACATCATGGCTAGTACCTGTAACATCACCAATCCAACCTTCTCTCACCCACCTTGATCTCCAGAGCAATTTTGTCACTGGTGGAAAAGGGGATGAAGGTGTGCAATGAACAACCGTTCATATAACCGGTGAGGGTAGTAATAATAATAATAATAATAATAATAATAATAATAATATTTATACCCTGCCCATCTGGCTGGATTTCCCCAGCCACTCTGAGCGGCTTACAGCATAACCTAAAAACATAATAAAAACAGCAAGCGTAAAAAAACTCCTGATACAGGGCTGCCTTCAGAAGTCTTCTAAAGGTTGGGTAGTTACTCATCTCCTTGACATCTGACAGGAGGGCATTCCTCAGGGCGGGCGCCACCACCGAGAAGGCCCTCTGTCTGGTTCCCTGTAGCTTCACTTCTGCCAGTGTAGGAACCACCAGAAGGTGCTCAGAGACGGACCCGGGGTAGAGATGCTCCTTCAGGTATACAGGGCCAAAGCTGTTTAGGGCAGGGGTTGGCAAACTATGGTCCGGGGGCCGGATGCGGCCCCCCAGGCTTGCAAATCCGGCCCGCGGACCCTGCTGCCTGCTCAGTCAGTCCCCACGCCCTGCAGATGCCTCACCGTGCAGGGACTGACTTTCGTGACGCTGGCATGGCATCTGGGCGGGCGGTGATGCTGCCGCAGCTTTGGATTGCCTGCATGAAGTTCCTGCAGCCAATCCGAAGCTGCGACGTTTGGATTTGCACTCAGGGGAAACGCCGGTGCGGTGCAGAGCGGAGGCGGTGCGCGGAGCATTCAAAGTGGAGGGGATGATTGTTGCAAAAAGATTTGTGTGGCGCTTGCACGGAGCTGGCGATTACGCAGAGACTTTGCCACAATATTGTTGTGACCACTGCATGGTGCGCCCTTACCCAGGAGTTGTTGCGCTCTGGTGGGATGTGATGTCAACTTAACTTTTACGCAGAGGGCAGGCCCGTTGGAATGAACGGACCCGGGTTAGGCCTGGCCACTCATGTCAACAGGTCTACTCCTGAGTAAAAAAATAGGGGAGCGACTTCCACGTAAATACGCATTTTAAAAAAACTATAGTCCGGCCCCCGGCAGTGTTTGAGGGACAGTGAACCAGCCCCCTGTTTAAAAAGTTTGAGGACCCCTGGATTAGGGCTTCAAAAGTCAGCACCAACACTTTGAATTGTGCCTGCAAATGTACTGGGCGGAAACATCACTTGAAGTCAACAATGACTTGGAACGGAAGTCCGGAGGCAGGTGAATTTTGGCGTCGTGCTGGGTGCTGCTGGAATTCGGAATCCCCAAACCCACCCCTAGGTGCCACACCCTTTCAGAACCGCTGAAGCAAATAGATATTGCAGCTCACCTCTTCCAGTCGTCCTGGTCCCGCTCGTCTCCGGACTCCACGGCCGTGGTGTAGTCGGTCTCGTACTGCGATTCCTCAAGTTCGGGGTTCCTCCTCCGCCTACGCCCTTTGCGGCCGGAGGGCTTGCTGGCGCTCTCCCGGGCGTTTCCTTCCAGCGTGCTGGAGCTGAACGTCCAGGGGGGGTTGGCGGTCTGCGTGTAGGAAGGTGGGCTGGAGAGGAGACCCCAAAGTTATACATGAGAAAAGCTGGAGTCAGCTGGGAAACGGCGGCTGCCCTCTGGGGACTCATAGGGTAGGAGGAAGGGAGCTCGACAGCAGGGGGCGCCAGCGCTTACGACAGGCTTGTTAGCAATTTCACTCCTTCGAGGTTGCATTTTGTGATTAGTGGAAATCACACGGTCTGTCTGAGAGGAAGCGTGAGAACCGGATATTGTCCTATCTGTATGTATTATGTGATGTACTTTCACTTTTGCCTGTTCTCTCTCGGAGCTGGATGAGAGAGCACCATGATTCTGTTTCTGTGTAATACAGTGGTACCTCGGTTACAGACGCTTCAGGTTACAGACTCCGCTAACCCAGAAATAGTACCTTGGATTAAGAACTTTGCTTCAGGATGAGGACAGAAATCGCGCAGCGGCAGCGCAGTGGCAGTGGGAGGCCCCATCAGCTAAAGTGGTGCTTCAGGTTAAGAACAGTTTCAGGTTAAGAACGGACCTCCAGAACGAATTACCGTATTTTTTGCTCTATAAGACTCACTTTTTCCCTCCTAAAAAGTAAGAGGAAATGTGTGTGCGTCTTATGGAGCGAATGCAGGCTGCACAGCTGTCACAGAAGCTAGAACAGCAAGAGGGATTGCTGCTTTCACTGCGCAGCGATCCCTCTTGCTGTTCTGTCTTCTGAGATTCAGAATATTTTTTTTCTTGTTTTCCTCCTCCAAAAACTAGGTGCGTCTTGTGGTCTGGTGCGTCTTATAGAGTGAAAAATACGGTAAGTTCTTAACCCGAGGTACCACTGTATAGTGTAAATAAAGAGTAGTTTAGAAACGGTGACTGCCCTTTGGGGACGCGGGTGGCGCTGTGGGTTAAACCATAGAGCCTAGGACTTGCCGATCGGAAGGTTGGTGGTTTGAATCCCCACGACGGGGTGAGCTCCCGTTGCTCGGTCCTTGCTCCTGCCAACCTAGCAGTTCGAAAACACGTCAAAGTGCAAGTAGATAAATAGGTACCACTCCAGTGGGAAGGTAAATGGCGTTTCTGTGCGCTGCTCTGGTTTGCCAGAAGCGGCTTAGTCATGCTGGCCACATGACCCGGAAGCTGTACGCCGGCCCCCTCGGCCAATAAAGTGAGATGAGCGCCTCAACCCCAGAGTTGGCCACGACTGGACCTAATGTCAGGGGTACCTTTACCTTTAGGGCAGAAGGAAGGGAGATAATGAAATCCCTGCACCAAATGAAGTAAATGTTGAAACTGGCATACAAATTCCTTCCTATAATTTTGAAGGAACACTGTAACAAATCTACCGGACACATTTCATTGCAATGCTTCCACAGCCAGCCAATTATTAGGAAACGTGGAGTGTTGATCCCTTTATCATAAATGGAGCCTCACGCTGCCTACTCAGAAGTAAGTCCCACTGTATTCAATGGAGCTTACTCCCAGGTAGGGATGCGGGTGGTGCTGTGGGTTAAACCACAGAGCCTAGGACTTGCCGATCAGAAGGTCGGCGGTTCGAATCCCTGCGATGGGGTGAGCTCCCGTTGCTCGGTCCCTTCTCCTACCCACCTAGCAGTTCCAAAGCACGTCAAAGTGCAAGTAGATAAATAGGCACCACTCCGGCGGGAAGGTAAACGGCGTTTCCGTGCGCTGCTCTGGTTCGCCAGAAGTGGCTTAGTCATGCTGGCCACATGACCTGGAAGCTGTACGCCGGCTCCCTTGGCCAGTAAAGCAAGCTGAGCACCCTTTACCTCCCTTTACCTTTACTCCCAGGTAACTGGGTAAAGACTATGCTGCAATTCAAAGCATTTTTACTCAGATATACTGTAAGTCCCACTGAGTTCAATAGGATTTACTCTCAGGTATGTACCTGATCATTCTCACAGTTTCCGTTGTTCTTGATATCGTAGAATCGTAGAGGAGGCACGAAGGTCATTTATCCCAACCCCCTACAATGCAGGATTCTTTTCCCCAACAAGAGGCTCAAACCCACGACCCTGAGATTAAGAGTCTTGTTCTCTACCCACTGAGCCACCCAGCTAATAACGACAACAAATCCTACAAGTGTTTTTTTAAGCGCAGAGTTAAACTGCAAGCGGAACCTGAACCCAAGACATGAACACACTCCCTTCCTGTGCCTACGGTTCAGAAGCATCACTGCTTCCAGCTGTGACGGTGAAGCCATCCTGGCTAGTGGCTCTTGATAGCCCCCTCCTCCCCCATGACTTTGTCCGATCCTCTTTTACAGCCATCAGTATCGGTGGCCGGTTGCTGCCTCCTGTGGCAGAGAGTTCCACAGTTTAACGATACATGTTTAACCCCGTTATTCCGCCGCAAATCTAGCATTATGCAAGAGGGAGAAGAACAACCTCTTTTCTTCACAGTGCACCACTCAAAACAACTCAGTTTTCTCTGCTCACCTGCTCTGGCTTTCACCTGGGTAGTAGCCATTTCCGGAGACCTTGTAGTTGTAGGGGCTGGCTGGGGCATGAGTGGGGCTCATTGGCTTTTCAGAGTAGTTCAGGGTTGCTGTCTCATCGTGGGTGCTGGCCCCGTCGGTGACATTCTTCACCTGCGAAAGGAACGAAAGGCGTCGTTTTGGTGCCGGCTGAAACCTTCCCCTGGATCGGGGCCCTTCTGGGACATGGTGTTGCCTCTCAGGTAAGGATGGGCGAATAATTCCAAATTTTCACCTTTCCCTGCCACATCCTGGTTAGAGCGTTGGACTAAGGAGCTGGCAAACCATGGTTTGAATCCTTACTCTGCCATGAAGCCCCCAGGGTGACCTGTTGTGGGGATCAAATGAGGAAGGGGGAAGCCATGATATAAATGCAACAAATAAATAAAATAAAATTACCGCCACTGCTTCTGGTTTGCTTTTTAATAAAAAGTTGCCATGAAAATTCACCAGAATTTAGGTGCAGAGTTCTCTGTATCCAGACACTTGTTTGTTTGTTTTTCCTTTTTGCAAAGCAAGTTCCCTAATACAATGCATATTTTTTAAAAAAAATTGTTTAAAAATGCATTCTTTGACACACTTCCCCTCAGTGTATGCATTTCCGTACAGATTACTTGGCTGTGGAACCGCATGACAGAATCTGGAGAGGTGTAGATTTGCCTGTTCTCAACAACCCTGCAAGTTGGGTTAAAGGTGACAGGGACTAGTTTGCATGGTCCAACTCTGTCAGGGATTCTTTAGCTGCAGTGCCCGCAGTGCAGGGGGTTGGAATAGATGACCCTTGAGGGTCCCTTTTTTCTTCCTGCTTTTTAGCTGCTTCTTCCATGTGAAATAAAAAATTTAAGGTCATATACCGTACATACACCGTATTTTTCGCCCTATAGGACGCACTTTTTCCCCTCCAAAAATGAAGGGGAAATGTGTGTGCGTCCTATGGGGCGAATGCAGGCTTTCGCTGAAGCCTAGAGAGTGAGAGGGGTCTCCAGGCTTCAGGAAGCTATCCGGCTTGTGGAGAGCTGCCTGTTCTGGGGGCTGGGGTTGGGGGAAGCTCGGGCTGGGGGGGGGGAAATAATTTCCCCCCAAAAAAACTAGGTGCGTCCTATGGGCCGGTGCGCCCTATGGGCCGAAAAATATGGTATATTAAATGTTCATAAATGTACCAACCAAGCGCATACATAGATATATGGATCACAGGTCTAGATCAGCACAGGAGGACCGCCCTGAAACCATTTTGACTCCCAAACTGACCAAATGTTTTCTCTGCAAGGAGGGAGGAGGTGGGGAGCCTCCCCCTTGTCTCAGGAATTGGGTAATCCCCATCTCAAAGGAATGGGCAGACTACCAGGAAAGGCAATCAGATAAGGCATTATCAGATAACCTGGCAGACAGGAAAAACAACAACACACTCAAATTTCTGTTGTAGACCGCCTTTTCTGTGATGTAGGTATGATGTTTGTGGGGGGTGGTCTGGAGCTCCAGGGCGGGCAATTTAAAATGTCTATATAAGGGCAGACACACCTTTGTTCTTGGTCCTCCTCCTTTCCTGCGTGTGAAGGGGGCACCCTGTTGCAACAGTTCAATAAAGATCAGGCTTATGAGCTGCTTTGCTTCTCAATATTCTCTGGTTGGCCTCTGTTATTTTCTCCGACCGATGGAGAACCTACAAAGGACTTTATAAGGGCTCTTGTGTCCCCCCTAAGGGAATACAGTGGACGCCCGGGTTGTGAACGTGATCCGCGCGGGATGCACGTTCACAACCTGCAGCGTTCGTAACCCACATCTGCGTGTCTGCACACTCGTGGGTTGCGATTTGGTGCTTCTGTGCATGTGCAAAGTGCAATTTAGTGCTTCTGCGCATGCGCGACCGCCGAAAGTAACCCGTTCCGGTACTTCTGGGTTTTGGCGGTCCGTAACCTGGAAAAAGGGACGCGGGTGGCGCTGTGGGTAAAACCTCAGCGCCTAGGACTTGCAGATCGCATGGTCAGCGGTTCGAATCCCCGCGGCGGGGTGAGCTCCCGTCGTTCGGTCCCAGCTCCTGCCCACCTAGCAGTTCGAAAGCACCCCTAAGTGCAAGTAGATAAATAGGTACCACTTATAGCGGGAAGGTAAACGGCGTTTCCGTGTGCTGCCCTGGTGCCGGTTCGCCGCAGCAGCTTTGTCACGCTGGCCACGTGACCCGGAAGTGTCTGCGGACAGCGCTGGCTCCCGGCCTCTAGAGTGAGATGAGTGCACAACCCTAGAGTCGGACACGACTGGCCCGTACGGGCAGGGGTACCTTTACCTTTACCTAACCTGAAAAAACACAACCTGAAGAGGCTGTTACCCGAGGTATGACTGTACTGTAAGGGCAGATTTTTGTTTATTACACATGCCCGGGTTTTTGCTGGAAAACCTGCAGGCCAGATCACACCCATGGCATTTCCTCACGAGGAACGGCCTGGGCTGGGGGGAGGCGTGGGAGCATTTCAAGTCTCGTGCTGGACTTCCCTGACCAGGCAGAGATCTGCATCTGGGGGGGCAGACTATTTGCTCAGCAATGACTTCAACTGGGGGCAGAGGGTGCAGCTGCTTCTCTCCCCCCCCCCACGCCTTTCCTCCTTTCCTTCCGGGCTTTTTTACAGAGCCACGACCACCTGGGGCTCCAGAGACTTCAAAGGATCTCCTGCCAGTCTAAGGAAGCCGTCTGTCAAAGCAAAATAATGTTGCAGAGAAGACCCAGTGGAACCAACAGACATTATTCAGGCCCCACCTGCCCTATTGCATTTAAAGAAGCATTGTGCCACTTTAAACATGGCTCCCCCGCCCCCCGCAAACCATCTTGGGAACTGTAGTTTCCTTAAAGGGTGCTAGAAGACTCCTCTTCTGCCTCCCAGAGCTACAGTTCCCAGAACGGTTCAACCACTGCTTTTTTTCTAAAAAAAAATAATGTTTAGGGGTTACTCTCATTTCGACTCAAGAGCACCACCATTTTATAGTTCAGATTGGGAAAATAGGGAAGCTTTTAATGTTTAATAGGTTATTGCATTTTAGTGTTTTTTTGGAAGCCACCCAGAGTGGCTGGGGAAACCCAGCCAGATGGGCGGGGTATAAATAAATTATTATTATTATTATTATTATTATTATTATTATTATTATTATTACAAAATAAATACAGTGAATGGACAAAAGTACAAAGGTTCACAAAAAGTTTAGGGGTATGCGTACCCCTGTGTCTCCCCCCCCAAAAAGCACTGGGTTCAACCATCAATCCCTCTCCTTAGGGAGCTCTGGGAATCGGGTGAAGAGGCCGGATAGCTCAGTCGGTCAGAGCGTGGTGCTGGTAACGCCAAGGTTGCAGGTTTGATCCCCGTATGGGACAGCTGCATATTCCTGCCTTGCAGCGGGCTGGACTAGATGACCCTGAGGGTCCCTTCCAGCTCCACAGTTCTGGGATACTATGAGAATTCAAGCCAGAGGTACATTTTCAAAGGCCGCAGATCACCAGATCTTCCAGCAAAGAGCATGAAAACGAACAACGTGTGAAGTCTGTTCTGTCCTTGAGTTCTGAAACATCTTTGACACATGCAACCCCTTTCCCTGTACGCTGCACTCTGCTGGCCTGTGCTGTGCAGACCGTGTCCCCGACTCCTTGCTTATCTCTGCCCCTGTTGTACAAGGAGTCACGGGATGTCCCAATGCGTGCCTTATCTGTTCCTTGTCCCCGTGGGCATCCTTGAACCACAAGGAGGCCCTTTTGGCAGGGAGGAAAGGGCTAACTGGCTCCTTGCCCGCTGGACTCTGGGACTGAGCCCCTTCCCCAGAAAATGAGGTGGGACTCCCCCTGTCCTGCTCTCCTCCAGGAATGTTGCAAGCTCTGTCTAGCAGATCTGGAATGAAATATCTCAACAACAGGTGCTTTCGATTTCTTTCTTTTGACCCCCAAGTGCTCAGTAGAAGCTGTCAAAATCTGCAGTCATTTGAAAACTAGGAATAAAAATTTAAAAATCAACATCAGGGAGTATCTTTCATGCCGTTAATGAGTCTATTTTGCAAAATTACAAAGAATGCACCTTTTGCATTTTTAAAAAATCTAAACTAAAGCAGGTTTTCTTGGATTTGCTGAAAAATCTGTTCAGCACTTCCTTCTCAAATTCCTCCTTTGCCCCCCCCCATGCACACTCAGTAAGAATCGCCCATTGAGGTCTTTACTCTCCGCAAGGTACTGAGTGACCGCTCTACAGTACAAGCAGTGCATGGCTGAGCAAGTATTCTGATTATTTCTGCTGAGCCAGTGGGAAACTGCAGTCAAACATAGTTATACACAAGTACTAGTTAGTGCATGAAGAGGTTAAGACCACAGAGGTAGAGTCCTAGACTCAGCTTCCTCTCCAATGAGGGAGGAAGTGAAGCCTTCTCTTCCTGTTCCCCCTCTCTCACCGAACTGACCAAGGCAGACATGCCTAAGCGAGCTCCAAGCTTTGAGCATCCGTTTTGTAAGTAAAGTGCTTTAAACTTACTTAACCGTTGTGGTCTTTTCATTGCAAGAGAAAGAGAGGAGCTCTGTTTGCATGTATCCAAACAGGATATGAAAAGGGTTTAGTATTCCCATGCTATACAGCTTTTGTGAGTTTAAACGCTGCTCCTGCTGGTGAGTAAATTGAGCCCCACATTAGGAATCCAGGCACCCAACCAATCCTTTTGTCACTCCCCCCCCCCCCCGTTTCACTATTTTCCTCTCCTAGAGCCATTGCAGCCACTAACCATCAATACCCCTCTTCTCCAATCTTCTTTAAAGCCATCTTGCTTGGTGGCCATTTCAGCCTCCTGTGGGAGGGAGTTCCGCAGTCTAATTTTGCACTGCGAGGTTTATTATTGTGCTGTGAACAGTGGGGACAAGGAGGCTTTCCCACCCCTCCATCATGAGGGCCACATTCCCATGAGGAAATCTTTCTGGGGGCCACTCAGCAACTCACTGCCTGGAATTATTTCTCTCATAAGAATTTTAAGGTCTTAGATATGTAATAAATGTTCATAAATGTACCAAGCAAACACGTACATAAATATATAAACCACATGTCTGAAACCCCACAGAAAAAAAGTCCTGAACAAATTGACCTCAAATATTTCTCTGCAAGGTCAAAGTGGGAAACCTCCCTATTGTCTCTTTCGTCACAAATCCTGTCTTAAGGGCACATTTAAGATATGAATAGGGTGTGAGCCTGTGACACGGCTCAGGAACTAGGTATTTATCATTACAAAAGACTGGCCAGGCTCCCCAGGCAATCCAATCAAGTAAGCATTAACAGGTAACCTGCCAGACAACGCACTCAGATTTCTGCTGTAGACAGCCCTTTCTGTGATGTAGGTATGATGTTTCTGGGGGTGGTCTTGAACTCCAGGGCAGGCAATTTAAAATGTCTAAATAAGGGCGGACACAATATTCTCTGGCTGGCCTCTGTTATTTTTCTCCAACCGATGGAGAACCTGCAAAGGACTCTATAAGGGCTCTTGTGTCCCCCATAAGGGAATAAGGGCAGATTTTCGTTTATTACATTTCCAAAGAAGATCCCTGGGGGAGAGCAAACCTGTGGCACTCTGCATGCGAGGTGGGGGCTGTACCATTCGAGAGCTATGGTACAGGCCTCTCTGCTTTGGTTTGGCTGATCTACACGCTCTAATCCTGACTCACCACTCTTGAGGCTGCAGAAGTTTGAGGTCCGTCTCATCCAGCAATTTGCTGCAAGGATCTCAACAACTGGGGGGGGGGGTCTTCCGCCTCCCCACCCCTCCTGAAATTGGGCAAAGGTTTCTCGGACTTGCTCTCCGCTTTGGGGGTGCCCCAAACCGTAGGGTGTTTGGCAGGCGTGAATTCTCAGAGCATGAAATTGTGCGTAAAATGGGCACCGGGAGCCTGGTTAATCATTGACGCAACCGAAACCAGAGGGTATCGCAAGCAAATAGCGCAGAGCGAGAGTCTCTTTCAGTCACACACAGATTTCCCTCCCTGTTGAACGTAGCAGGCCGAAATCCCACCAGGTGACGCCTTTGCAAAACAATTTAACAAGAGGTAGTGACAATTTAACAAGAGGCCAGCGACTTGCATGGTTTTTAAAAAGGATTGGCTTTCATAGAGGGAGTCTTGGGGGTTAAACATGGGACCTTGTGCACGATCGACTGTGGAGCTGTAACCTTACGTTAAAACAACATAAGTTTCTAGTCCTCATGGGAAATTTAATAGGATCAGTTGCCAATTCAGCCACTGGATTTATCTGGCTCAGCCTTGCTGATAAAAGCCGTCGAATGAGCTTTCCAGAGGTCACACGCCTCTGGTGGGCGGGGAGAGAAAGGGAAATGGGCGGAGCAATGAAGCTGGGCTGGGGAGGGGTGTGGCCTGAGGATAGGGGGTGTGGCTGGAGGGGGTTTCTGAGGGCCAGATGGAGAGATCAGGAGGGCCACATTTTAAAGAGCAAAAGAGCCGCCCTCCTAAGAATGCTGCTATGACGGAATGGGTCAGTGCACCTTGCTGCTGACCAGAAGGTTGGTGGTTTGAGCCCACCCAGGAATGGCTGTGGGTAGGATTCCTGCCTTGCAGAGGGTTGGACTAGATGACCCTTGTGGGTCCCTTCCAAATATTATTGTAACTCGCTCTACCTGGGGCTGCCCTTGAAGCTGACCCAGAAACTCCAGCAGGTGCAGAATGCCGCGGCGAGACTCCTTACGGGGTCCTCGCTGCGAGATCACATTCACCCGGTGCTATACCAGCTGCACTGGCTCCCGGTGGAGTACAGGGTCATGTTTAAGGTGCTGGTTTTAACCTTCAAAGCCCTATAGGACCCTCGTACCTATGGGACCGCCTCTCCTGGTATGTCCCACAGAGGAACTTATGGTCTTCAAACAAAAACATCTTGAAGGTCCCAGGCCACAGAGAAGTTAGGCTGGCCCCAACCAGAGCCAGGGCCTTTTCGGTTGTGGCCCCGATCTGGTGGAACACTCTGTCACAAGAGACCAGGGCCCTGCGGGACTTGACATCTTTCCGCAGGGCCTGCAAGATGGAGCTGTTCCACCAGGCCTTTGGCCAGGGCACAGCCTGACTCCCTCCTTTGGCAATCCTCACAGAACTTCTAGCCCAATGGTTGCCATTAATTTTATTGGAATTAATTTTATAATGAAATGATTTTAGAATGTTTTATTGTTTTAGTGTTGTTAGCCGCTCTGAGCCCGGCTTCGGCTGGGGAGGGCGGGATATAAATAAAATTTATTATTATTATTATACAATTCTATGGTTCCTCTCCAGCTTTTCTCCACTTGAATTCTCTACTGTCCTTTGGAAGAGGAAGGAGAGAGAGAGAGAGAGAGAGAGAGAGAGAGAGAGAGAGAGAGAGAGAGAGGAGGGGGATGCTTGGATCGTGGGGTCGTGGAAGAGCTCCTCCGCCCCAAACACAGCCCCACACTCACCCATTCCTCCACGTTGGGTCCTTCCTGGAATGCCAAGGGCTTGTCCCAGTAGACATTGGGCTTTCCGTACTGCCAGATCTTCTGACGCGTCTTGTGGGCGAAGAAGCAGATGACACACAGGAGGATCACAAGGAGGAAGCCACAGACGATGGCGATCGCCTGGTGTGTTTTTTTTGTGGGGTGGGGGAAAAAAAGTGTGTATAGCATCAAACACCAAGGTTCTCAGGCCTGGGAGATATAAGAGCACATTGGTCTCTGAGCATGTGCAGAGCGCATTTCACCCCCCCCCCATATTTGGGAGGCACACAGATGTGACTATTCTTTTACTTTTCCCTCCCTCTCTTTCTTTTTTCCTTTCCTTCTCCTCCTGCGATGAGGCTACATTTTAATATTTTAATGTTGTATTTTAATTTTGTTTTTAAGTTGTAATCATTCAACTTGTTTTTATTATTGCTTGTAAGCCGCTCTGAGACCGGCCTTGGCTGGGGAGGGCGGGGTATAAATAAAAATTATTATTATTATTATTACTTGCTAAAATGTACTCCCCACTTGATTGTGAAAAAACAAAGCAAATCTCAAAGCAGCACACAAGAAAGATGCAATTAAAACATCAATAATAATAATAATAATGACCTAAGACTTTCAGGAAGTTGAGATGATAATAAATTAAAAACAGATTAGAATTCACATCAGCTTCTCTGAATATATGGGCAGGCTTTTCTAAGCTAGAATGTTTTCAGGCGCTGAAAGGAGCACAGCGAAGACGCTTGCCTGAAATCAATCGGAAGGGAGTTTCAAAGTTTGGCTGCTGCCGTACTCAGTGGCTGAGTGCTTACAGTTGTGAAATAGGTATTTTATATGGCACCAATAATAGGGTTGGTTCCGCAGAATGAAGTGGCCAAGGGGGCAAATATGGGGCAAGGTGACCTCGCAGGTAAACAAAATGAGCTCATGACTCACAGGAATGTGAGAAGCTCTGACTGGACCAGAGTGTAGCTGGGACCCTCTGCTATTGGGAGGATGGAAAAGGATGGCAAAGGAGCCCAATAATAGGCGGAGCCAGAGTCAATGAAAGGCGGAGCCAGAGCCTGTGAAGGGCGGAGCTAAATGACACTCATTTTCTCCCACTCCCAAGTCCTCCCAGGCTGAAGACGAGGGAGCTGATTGGCTGAGAGCAGACTCATGGGACACAGCCCCATTCGCCCTAATGGTTCAGCTCCATCTGGACTGTGCAAAACTACTGGGCGACTCACGGGTCCCCCATGGCCATTCGCCCTGCATTGGGCACGGATCACACCCAGACGCTCTTATCTTATCTGCTGGGCAGTTTCTGGGTGTGCCCAGTTTAATGGACCGATTGTTTTCCTGCCCAGCCCTGAAACCGACCTCTCCGATTTGTCCTTTTGCTTTGAAACAAAATAGGTTCCTGGTGTTTGCTTTTAAACCAGCCTGGCTCCCACAGGTATGAAGTTTACGGCATGTAATGCCTTAAGAGAGAATATTATGAAAATGATATACAGGTGGTACATAACCCCAGTCAAGCTTGAAAAAATCTATCATTTGCCCGATAATAAATGTTGGAAATGTAAAGAAACTGAAGGTTCATTTTTTCACCTTTGGTGGACGTGCCCAAGGATTAAGGCTTTCTGGGAGATGATTTATAATGAAATGAAAAGGGTATTTAAATATACCTTTCTGAAGAAACCAGAGGCCTTTCTCCTGGGCATGGTCGGCCAAACGGTGCCAAAGAAGGACAGAACTTTCTTTATGTACGCCACAACAGCAGCAAGAATACTTATTGCAAAGTATTGGAAGACACAAGATTTACCCACTCTGGAAGAATGGCAGATGAAGGTGATGGACTACATGGAATTGGCGGAAATGACTGGCAGAATCCGAGACCAGGGAGAAGAGTCGGTGGAAGAAGATTGGAAGAAATTTAAAGACTTTTTACAGAAATATTGCAAAATTAATGAATGTTAGAATGATGTCAGAATGAACTTAAGTGGTTTAAGCAGCAATGTTATAAAGGTGTATGTAAAAATGGACTGTTAACAGGTTAGAATCCAAAGTTATAAAATATTAAGTTAAAGGATTAAGATAAAAACAAAGAGGGAAAGAAATTGCTGAATTAACTAACTGAATTGGAATACAAAAAAGGGAGGTGTGAGGAGGTCCGGGAAGCAAGGAAATGAATGTAAGGCATGGAAAGACTGATATATATTTTTAAGTGTTTTTTATCTTTTTTCTGTATTTTGTATTTTCCTTTTATTTTTGTATTTTTTTTCCCTTTCTTTTTATTTATGTAATTCTTTTCTTTGAAATCTTAATAAATATCATTAAAAAAAAATAAAAATAAACCAGCCTGGCTCTTTTTCCTGGGGCCAGCACCTCTGAGCAATACAGAAAAGCCACAGAGCAGAGGCAGCTGGGGCAGAAGGTATCAAGGCCTCCCCACATACCCAACTCCCCCCCATCCTTCCTCCCTGGGAATCTTCCTCCAGCCAGAAAAATGGGCTTCTGGAATCCTACAGGTGCCATCCAAGCACTCATGAGGTCTAGCAACTTGCCTGCATCAAGACAAGCACCAAAAGGCTGGGGAGAATGAATGGAGGGGGAACCAGCAGCCCCAGGGATGCGGTTGGACTCCAACTCCCAGAAGCCCCAGCCAGCTGTCCCCAGGGGTCAGGCATGATGGAAGAAGTCCAGGCATATCTGGAGGGCATCAGGGTCAGGGAAGTTTGCTTAGAGCAGGGGTGGAGGCTCTCTGGACTACAAGTCCCAGAAACCCCTGGGTCCAGCATGGCTGGTAATCCTGGACGAGGTAATCCTCCATGGGCCAAATTGGATCCCCTCTCTGTCTGTTGCTCACACCAGCTCATTCTGCTGGGAATTATAATTACAGTGGTACCTCAGGTTAAGTACTTACCGTATTTTTCGCTCTATAACACGCACGTCGTTTTTAGAGGAGGAAAACAAGAAAAAAAATATTCTAAACGAAACAGTGGATGTATGATTTTTGTGGTTCATGCTGTGGCCACAGACATGTGATCTGACAGTGAGTTTGGAGTAGCCCAATGCAAAAATCCTGAGGATCCATGTGGATCCATGCTTTGTAACCACATTTTTGCACCACTGCGACCCCAGGCAACAGTGGGTGCGTGATTTTTTTGGTGCAAGATGTAGCCATGGACATGCTATGTGATCTGATGGTGAATTTGGGGTGACCCAGTGCAAAAATCCTGAGGATCCATGTGGATCCGTGCTTTGTAACCACTTTTAAGTGGGGAGGGAAGGAAAAGCACTCAAGGGACAAGGAGCACGCATGGGGTGTGTGGAGAAGGATGCTGCTAATAATGCTATTTAGCGAGCTGAGTGGGGAGGAGAGAGGGACAGAGAGCCTGCTTGCTTTGCTCCTTTAAAGCAAGCAGGCTCTCTGTCCCTCTCTCCTCCCCACTCAGCGGCTCTTCTCCCGCTTTGCTGTTTCAAAGCGAGCCACGGAGGAGGGAAGGAAGGGGAACCATGGATCCTCTGCTCACGACTGCAGCAGATCCCCCCGCCATCCGTAGGCATTTGCTCCATAACACGCACAGACATTTCCCATTACTTTCTAGGAGGAAAAAAGTGAGTGTTATGGTGCAAAAAATACAGTCATTCGTTCCGGAGGTCTGTTCTTAACCTGAAACTGTTCTTAACCTGAAGCACCACTTTAGCTAATGGGGCCTCCTTCTGCCGAGCAACGGGAGCTCACCCCGTCGTGGGGATTCAAACCGCCGACCTTCTAATCGGCAAGTCCTAGGCTCTGTGGTTTAACCCACAGCGCCACCCGCATCCCCAAAGGGTGAGTCCCCAAAGGGCAGCCACCATTTCTAAACTACTCTTTATTTACACTATACAGTGGTACCTCGGGTTAAGAACTTAATTCGTTCCGGAGGTCTGTTCTTAACCTGAAACTGTTCTTAACCTGAAGAACCACTTTAGCTAATGGGGCCTCCTGCTGCCGTCAGGCCGCAGGAGCACGATTTCTGTTCTCATCCTGAAGCAAAGTTCTTAACCCAAGGTACTATTTCTGGGTTAGCGGAGTCTGTAACCTGAAGCGACTGTAACCTGAAGCATATGTAACCCGAGGTACCACTGCACTATTATTAGCTCATTTTATTGGTTGCTGCTTCTGCTTCTTTCTTTGCTGTAGTGACTCACAGAACGACTTACAAAGAACAACAACATACACACCTTAAAAGCAGGGAACCCCCAGGGGAAGAAGGCTCAGAGCCTGGGGATTTGTGGTGGGACAATGACAAGTGGTCAGAGGGAGAACAGGGAGAAGCCACAGGGGTAGGAGGTGTCAGAAGCTGAAAGGGTAACAGGGTTTCGTGAGCAGGGAGAGTTGGTAGCAGAAAGAAGTCCAGAATTAGAGTCAGGATGGAGAGGCCAGAGGCCAGAGATGAGACAAGCTTTCAAAGAAGTCAGGGGTCTCCCCCTCCTGCTGCAACCAGCTCCCCTCCCCTCTGCTCTCCCAGAACCAGAAGAGGCATGAAAAGAGCGGGGGAGAGATAAGCAAGGTGAAGATGTCTCAGATTGCTTTGGAAAGACCCAGGAGAGGAGGAGGAGAAGACTTAGACAGTGGTGGGAAGGCAGGGACCTTCAGTTCTTGCAGCTGACCTACTGGGAAGAGATGCTGTGATCACTAGGCCTGCGCCATTTTGGTTTCTTTGAATGAAAGAGTTCATTTCACTGAGAGTGGTGTTTTTTTAATTGCTGGCCTGACTCTGGCTGCTGACGGGATGGCGCCAGGCAAGCCACTCCGGGGAGTGTCCCACAAATGGGGAACCTCCACAGGAAAGGCCCTGTTTCCACGTTGTTGCCCTTAGGACCTCCCTTACCTCCTGCGGGTCCACCATGCAGTAGTGGTAGAGGTATTGGTTGGCGTAGACCCCCGTGGTGTAGACCGAGTTGCACATGGCCAGCATGGGGTTGACGTAGTAGTTGCTGGACATCTGAGCCCGCGGGTTGACCCCCACGACGTAGACGATGGAGGCGATCAGCATGATGAACGCCATGATGGCGCACAACACCAGCACCACCAGGTAGAACCTCCGGGAGCGAGAGCCGCTGGACTTGGTGAGGCTGGTGATGGCGAGAGCCAGGAGGGCGATGAAGCAGAGGATCGACATGGCGAGCATGAAGCCGTTGGCCGAGCGCGGGTTGGCCATGCCTCCGTAGTACCCCATGCCCATCCCGCCGTAGGTGCTCCCGCCGTAGACTCCCATGCCTCCGCCGTAGTAGCTGCCCATCGAGCCCCCGTAGCCATAGCCGTAGCCGTACTCCCAGGACAGGGTGGAGGCCACGCAGGCAAAGATGGCGACGCAGAGGAGGACCCCCACACCCTCCAGGATCCTCACGATCCCGGGGGGAGAGTTCCACTTGTAGAAGTGCTGTGGGACGTCTTCGATGTAGTAGGAGCCCGGCGGAGGGGAGTGGATGTCGTAGCCGTAGTCCTCGCCGGGGGGCCCATAACCGGTGGGCGGGCTGTTGTAGGGCTTCTTGGTGCTATACATGCTTCGGGGGGGGGGGGGGCTGGCAGCCAGAACGTCACGGACCCCCGGGAAGGACCTTCGAGGAGGAGGAGACCTGGAGAGGAACACAAAGGGATATGCTGAGCATCTCTGAGAGCTTCTCATTTGGGCAAGTGAAAGTGGTTACCAAGGCATACAGTTATACCTCGGGTTACAGATGCTTCAGGTTGCGTTTTTTCGGGTTACAGACTGCCGAAACCCAGGAACGGGTTACTTCCAGGTTTTGGCGGTTGCACATGCACAGAAGCGATAAATTGCGCTTTGCACATGCACAGAGGCACCGAATTGCAACCCGCGCATGCGCAAACATGCAGCTGTGGGTTGTGAATGTGCATCCCACACGAATCACATTCGCAGCCCGAGCGTCCACTGTATTTGAATACACAGAATAATAATAATAATAATAATAATAATAATGGCAATCGATTACAAAAGTGTATTTGAATACACAGCCTAATATTAACAATAGATTTTTCCCCAGCAGGAACTCGCTGGAACTCAGGTGGGTGCCATTGCCATTATAAGAGAACAAGGGAGGCATTCATAGTGAGTTCCAACACCTCTAGAAAATAGTAGTAGTAGTAGTAGTAGTAGTAGTAGTAGTAATAATAATAATTTATTATTTGTACCCCGCCCATCTGGCTGGGTTTCCCCAGCCACTCTGGGAGGCTTCCATAGAAACCAAAAAACACTAAAATATCATACATTAAAAACTAGTAGTAATAATATGCCACCCATCTGGCTGGGTTGCCTCAACCACTCTAGGAGGCTCCCATGAAATATATATATTTTAAAAGGTGGTGGATTGATTATTGATTATTTGTTCCCTGGTGCAGTGGGGTCAGCAAGGTCGGCGGTTCGAGCCCACCCAAGGCAGGATTCCTGCGCTGAAGCGGGTTGAGCAAGATGATCCTCTGGATCCCTCACAACTCTACAATCCTATGTTTCTATTAAGAAAAAAATCATGAACCGATGTGGAAACATGGGTAGCTGAAGGAGGTAGTCCCTCCTCCCACCCCCAAATCCCTGCTTGGAGATGCCAGAGATCAGACTCAGGACCCTTTCCTCCCCTGAGACCCTTCAGACACTGGCCATTGCCTCCTCCCACCCCCACAACAGACTAAGACCTGGGAAACCAGGGTTCAAATCCTCCCACTTGGCCATCAAGCTCACTGGGTCAGAGCTGGAGCGCCTCTCACAGCCTAACCTACCTCACAGGGTTGCTGTGGAGATGAAACGAGGAGAGAGAGAAATCCAGCCCAACTTCATGGAGAGAGAGAAAAAGGTGGGAATACAGAAGCCGCAAAGAATTGAACGGAAATCCTGACCGCTGAGTCTGATGGTTGCAAGAAGGGGGTCGATTCCCCCCCTGCGGCAGCTCAGAGCCCCCCAGCCTCACAAAAGAGTTGTTTGCAGTCTCTCTTACCCCTGCCAGCCGTCCCGCCGGCGACCTCAGCCCCAGAGTGCCAGTTGGGTCACCCCCTCGTTGTCCCTTTCCTTCCTCTCTCTCCTGCACCTGGATCTCAAGGCCGTTCCTTGCGAAGACAAAGCAGGACACCGGAGCCCGGCTCTCGCCTTTCGCCTGCTAAATAAATGATCCACTTGCTCTTGTTTGCGTCCCCTGCTGTCGTCCGCCCAGCGCATGCCAGGACGGGAGCCGTCTCTGAATGGGACGAGGCTTCCTCCCTAGGGACTAGCGGCCGGCGACACCTCCCAGCATTCAGAAGTTCCTTCCTCCCTTCCTTCCTCTCTCTCTCTCTCTCTTCCAACCCTTCACCAATGGAAGGAGGCACAATGGTGGCCTTCCACCGACTGAATCCTCGAATTCGGCCCCCAGACAATTCGTCTTCCAGAGCCTGGTTTTCGTCAAGCGAGGCTGTGCAATTAAAGGCCATTCACAAAATTGTAGCCATCAACCTTTTGGTCACCTTGAGCCAATGGCAACCTCTCCGTCTCACCTATCTTGCAGGGTTGTTGCAAAGGAAAAAATAATAACGTACGAGGGAAGGGATTATGTGCAACACCTCCCGCAGATAAACAGAATTGGATTAAAAATTTAGCGGTAAGCTGGCATGAGTCCCCGTCAAGGAAAAAAGGGGGGAAATAATAATAATAATAATAATAATAACAACAATAATGGCAGAAATTGTGAGAATGATCAGGAACATACCAGAGAAAGAGAGCAGAGATCCCGATGGTGTGTGTGTGTGTGTGTGTGTGTGTGTGTGTGTGTGTGTCACTTTGCTTGCCCAAAATGTTAGAGGGTATGTGAATTTGTCTACTCCTCTTTTAATGCCGCCCAGGCCATCACTGCCTCCACAGTTTAACTTTCTTTCAACTGCCTTGATTCTTCCAACATTGGATGCCCACCAGAACTATTCCCTATTCACTTTCTCCAGGCCACACACAATTTTGCATATTTCTATCATGTTCCCGGGGACACGGGTGGCGCTGTGGTCTAAACCACAGAGCCTAGGGCCTGCCGATCAGGTCGGCGGTTCGAATCCCTGCGACGGGGGGAGCTCCCGTTGCTCGGTCCCTGTTCCTGCCCACCTAGCAGTTCGAAAGCACCTCAAAGTGCAAGTAGATACATAGGGATACATAGATACATAGATACAAAAGGGAGGTGTGAGGAGGTCATTGAAATAAGTGAATGAAAGATAAGATATTGAAATTGTTTGATGTGTTTTAAACTGTTTTTGTTTTGTTTTGTTAGTTTAATGTGTTAGTGTTATGCAGTGTTTTTGTATTGTATTGTATTGTTCATTTTTTTTGGTAGTGTTTAAATTGCTGGAAAAGTAATAAATATTATTTAAAAAAAGAAGAAGTGGCTTAGTCATGCTGGCCACATGACCCGGAAGCTGAACGCCGGCTCCCTCGGCCAGTAAAGCAAGATGAGCGCCGCAACCCCAGAGTCGTCCATGACTGGACCTAATGGTCAGGGGTCCCTTTACCTTTATCATGTTCCCACTCACCTTTTGTCTAAAACTAAAACACTGCCAACTATCTTCATAGGGGAGTCTCTCCATTGCTGCCTAAGAACAAGCCTCACTGAATTAAATATGATTTACTCCTGAGTAGGCATGGTTAGGGCTAAGGATGGCTCTGTCGCTTTCGGCTCTCCCAGTTCCAAAGGCCACATTTCTCTCCCAGCCTTGAGGCTTCTAATTTACTGGCGTTCAGAATTTTTTCTGTTTGAGAGAGAGAGAGAGAGAGCGCAGAACATTTCCTCCACGAATGCAAACTGGCGATAAGGAATGTTTCTTTTCAGACCTTGCAAGCTGGGCTCTCTCCGCCGCCTGGCTGAGACCCGGGGTTCCAAAAGGCAACAATCATTACGCAGAGAAGGGAGTGATTTGCCAAACAATGGGTGCATTTCTGGGAACCTGAGATACGCTCCCTGAGCTAGTTTGAAAGCTGCATTCCTTGCAGTTGCAAGGAATTTTTCTTGTGTATGTGCATGCATGGGTTTTTTAATTTAATTGTTTTTAAAAGATGCCTCCCGTTCTGCTTTGCGGCCCTTGGATTTCTGAGCCGCATGAGAGCTTTGTGGTTCAGCATCAAGTTTGGCAAAAGGAAATGAGAAAAGGATAATCAAAACTCCCCAGTTTAAAAAGTCGCTCAGAGCGAAGAAGGGGCAAAATCGGGTTTTGGGTGGCTGCAACTCAGAGCGTGGCTGCTCTGTTTAGGGATTGTATAAAGCACATTACCTGATTACTTTCAAACTGGAGTCTCTCCCACTGATCTAGGGTCCTTCGCCCTAAAGAAAAATCAAGATTCTAGTCCTCATTGAGTTTAAACAGGGCTTTTTGCCCTCCTACACTGACTGGCAGCAGCCTTCCAGCAGTTCAGACTCAGATTGTGATATATTTGTATAAGTCATTGTGAAAACTCAACAGCATTTTTTAAAGCACGAATTGTTCCCAATACAGTGGTACCTCGGGTTAAGTACTTAATTCGTTCCAGAGGTCTGTTCTTGACCTGAAACTGTTCTTAACCTGAAGCACCACTTTAGCTAATGGGGCCTCCTGCTGCTGCCGCGCCGCCGGAGCACGATTTCTGTTCTCATCCTGAAGCAAAGTTCTTAACCCGAGGTATTATTTCTGGGTTAGCAGAGTCTGTAACCTGAAGCGTATGTAACCCAACGTACCACTGTATACACATTTTTGATGCAATTTCTGCCCCATAGACACATTTGTGCAAAGCAATTCCCTTAATAGAATGAATTCTAATGCTTTTTAAAAAAAATAATAAAAAAAAATTCTTTGGTGCATTTTGCCCTCATATACACATTTTTTATATGCATTACTCAGCTGGAGAAGGAAAACTCTGGTCCTCAACCTCTGCTGCAAAGGATTAAACCCCCACAAATCCAGAGTGGAGTCCCTAAAGTGTTTAGATGGTGCCTTAACTGCCTCTTTCTAGGAAATCCTGCAGCCAAACAGGTGCCAAGTGTCTTGCTCGGCTTTCCTTTGGACCCCATCAGTGAAGCTGAGAGGGGGGTCTTTTCACCTGGGGCAGCCCAGGACCTCCAGACACACAGCCCAGACTTGCACCCCAGGGACATCACTTGAGTGGTTTGAATTCACCCCCGGAGGCGCACTCCATTGTCTCTCAGATGCCAACAACAACTGAGCTGGAGAACTGCATTGCAAAATTCGGAGGTGTGAATTCTTTTGCAAGGCAATTAACCCATATTACCGTAATTGCCTTCGCACTCGGACAAAATTTTTATTCATGTATAACATTCTCTTCATTACTTTCAGTGGGTCACAGGAACATGGGCCTTGGGCCCATTGACCTTAGTATTCCCTGCACTGACTGGCAGCAGCTCTCGAGGGTTTCAGACAAAAACTCTCCTCCAGCCCTATCTGGGGATTTGAACTCGGGACCATGCGAAACAGGTGTTCTGCTTACTTTCCTCGGATGCTCCCCAAATTGTAGCAAGATGAGAGGAGGAGGAAACGCATTGCTCTGACCACTAGGGATGGGTGAGGAATCTCAGTTTGCATTTAAAGAGGAACCTACTGAATTTTCGCTTTTTTAAAAAATGCCTGAACCGAATCACAGCTGCCCTTCAAAATTAAAAACCAAGTTTTGTAATGCCATTGTCTATGGGTGCTCTACCACTAAAAAATAAAGCAAGGTCCTAGTCCTCATTGTTCTAAACAAAGGGCTGGTTTGAACAGGAACCCAGGAGGTTTCCTTCTACAGAGACAGACCCTCGGTCCATCTAACCCAGCCTTGTCCACACTGACTAAGCCACACCCTTATTCGAAAGCGTCTACTCTGAGTAGGGCTTAATGGCACGCGCCCCTCTGTGCACCAGGACCCGCAACATTTTCGCTGCAAAAAGCAAACCCTCCCTTTCTGGATCATTTCATCAAGGGTGAGGAGGGCAGGAGGGGCACCCACAACACAAGTTATTTCTCTCTCTCTTACCTTGATTTTCGTCCCTCCTGGATCCCTGGACGGCTCCTATTCCCTTGCCTCCGGGGAGCTCATGATTGCAAAGGTTACCTTAATCACCACAACTTCCTGTTACCTTTGGAGCAGTGAGTCATGTGACCCTCTCTCCCCCCCCCAACAAAAGGTGTCGGCTGCAGAGGTGCCCCCACCCTGCCCGCTCCCTGAAGCACACACCTTTCTATTTATTTTCTGCCCCTTCCTTCCCTCCTCCGAAAAGGAACAGATTAATCATTGCCAGCTCTGTGTAGTTGTTAAATCTGTTCCCGTGTGTGTACAACAACACCCCCCCATCTCCCTCCCCAGAAACACTCCTTGCCTGCTTCCTCAAGCTCCGAGCCAACTTTTCAGACTCCGAGTCGTACTTGGTACAAGACTGGACGCAGGAAGGCCTGCTGCCAAAGGGATTTAAATCTCCACTCCCTCTCCAGACTGTTTTCCAGGGCTCGGTGCCAATTCCAGACCTCACTGGGTTCTGCTTCAACCGCTTAAGGTGACCCTGGCGACCCGATTCCACCTTTCTGTCTCTGCAAATCGGTCATGGCAAAAAATGTGAGCCGAAGGTCTGCCAAACCACTGCCCAGTTATCGTTATTCTTCTTCCTTTCCCCCCCAAAAAATGTGTTATCGAATAATGCGACTGGATTCCAGGCTTCTTAATCCCCTGAATGCTTGTTCCTTGCAAGTCTTCAGCACCACGACAAGCCGGTGGGGTCCCGGAAACCTGCGTCAATGGGAGCAGTTTGTACGCTTAACATTTAAGTGCCAAAAAATTGCGGCCTAGGATTCGGGAGACTCCCCAGGTGCAAGAAGTGCTCTCGGGATCGGATCGGATTTGTTTTCTTTCATGGCACATAGCTTGTTTGTTTTTTGCTTTTTGTTTTAAATGGTTTACCAAAAGGGATAAAACAAGGAAACTATCACAATAATTTAAAATGAACAAGAATGATTTCATGGCGTTTGAAAAGTTTAAATGACCCTTTGCTTTGATCAGCGGGAAACGGGCACTTTTACTGTTGATACACACAACTGCATAAGTAAGAACTCGATAGTTTAGTTTAGCAGCAATGTAGAGCATGAGATCTTGGGGTCATGGGTTCGAGCCCCACGGTGGATGAAAGATTCCTGCCTTGCGGGGGCTGGACTAAATGAACCTTAGACCACCCTTCCAACTCTACAATTCTATAATTCTATAACATCAGGCAAGCACCATCCCTATATTACTTTTTGCACCTGCTGAAGATGTTTTTGTATAGACAAGCCTTCCCAGATGTTTAGAAAGTTTGTCAGAGTTTTAATTTGTTATCTTCTTGTGATTATAATTAAGATGGTAGGTTTTTTGGGGGGGGGGTTGGTATTTTTTTGTAAGCCACTTTGAGGTTTCCCCAACCCCCAAGCAAGTGGTATATAATGCAGGAATACGTAAAACAATATGTTGTTTGTTGTTTAGTTGTTTAGTCATGTCCGACTCTTCGTGGCCCCCTGGACCAGAGCACGCCAGGCACTCCTGTCTTCCACTGCCTCCCGCAGTTTGGTCAAACTCATGCTGGTAGCTTCGAGAACACTATCCCACCATCTCGTCCTCTGTCGTCCCCTTCTCCTTGTGCCCTCCATCTTTCCCAGCATCAGGGTCTTTTCCAGGGAGTCTTCTCTTCTCATGAGGTGGCCAAAGTATTGGAGCCTCAGCTTCAACTAAACAACAAAAGGCAAGCCAAGGCCCAGGGGCCGGATGTGGCCCAATCACCTTCTCAATCTGGCCCACGGACGGTCCAGGAATTTTACATGAGTAGAATGTGTCCTTTTATTTAAAATGCATCTCTGGGTTATTTGTGGGGCATAGTAATCTGTTCAGTTTCCCCAAAAAATATATTCTGGCCCCCCCCACATGGTCTGGGGGATGGGGGACCGGCCCCCTGCTGAAAAAGTTTGCTGACCCCTGCATTAAAGCATAATGAAATAATAATAATAATAATAATAATAATAATAATAATAATAATACGTTCAGAGGTCTGAAACTGCAGCGGATTTCCCGCTTCCAATAACGGCGGCTTTACAGCCAACATGGGAACAGGGCTCCACCGACTGAGGCCCCTTGCTCAGGAAGGAGGCCCCCAGGGCCTTTGCCAAGATCATTCCCGCCCCGTAAGCTGTGTGACTTCAAGGCTGGAATGTACCTTCTCTGCGGGGCACCAGCTTTGAAGACGGAGAGAGAAATTTGGCAGGGGAGGCACTGACCCTGCCAGGGCTCTCTGCCAAGCAAGATGGCGGCATTCTGTTTCCCAAAGGCTGAAAGGTAGCTTTTAGCTTTCAGCTTTTAGCCCTCCCCACGATTCCTGAGACAGCCTCTCACCTGAGCGTAACAAATCCCAGCCAAACTTTCCCTTCAAAATGAAGCCCCCACAAATAAAGATTCTAGTCCTCTTGGTTCTGAATCACATACTGCGCCATGATTTAAGAAGAATCTTGGCAAGCTGGAGGGTGTGCAGAGGATTCAAGCAAGACGATCGTGCGTGATCATCACCATGCGTGATGAGGAAGGGTTGAAGGAGCTGGGGATGTTCAGCTTGGAAAAGGGGAGACTGAGAGGAGATATGAAAGCCATTTTCGGATATCTCAAGGGCTGCCACGTGGAAGAGGGAGCCACCTTTTTCTCCTGCTCCGGAGGGTAGGACTCGAACCCGTGGCTTCAATTTACAAGAATGGAGATTCCCACTAAACATCAGGAAGAACCTTTTGACAGTAAGAGCTGTTTGACAATGGACCCGACTCCCTCAGGAATGGACTCTCTTGTGGAGTCTCCAGTAGCAGTTTAGTCATGCTAGTCCCATGGACTGCAAGAAGATCAAACCTCTCCATTCCGAAGGAAATCAGCCCTGAGTGCTCACTGGAAGGACAGATCCTGAAGCTGAGGCTCCAACACTTTGGCCACCTCATGAGAAGAGAAGACGCCCTGGAAAAGACCCTGATGCTGGGAAAGATGGAGGGCACAAGGAGAAGGGGACGACAGAGGACGAGATGGTGGGACTGTGTTCTCGAAGCTACCAGCATGAGTTTGACCAAACTGCGGGAGGCAGTGGAAGACAGGAGTGCCTGGCGTGCTCTGGTCCAGGGGGTCACGAAGAGTCGGACACGATTAAACGACTAAACAACAACAACAAAGCCATATGGCCCAGAAAGCTTTCTGTGGACAAACACCGGCTCCCTTTGCCTGAAAAGCGAGATGAGCACCTCACCCCATTGTCACCTTTGACTGGACTTAACCATCCAGGGGTCCTGTACCTTTTGCCTTACCTTCCTTGAAGGTTTTTAAGCAGAGGTTGGATGGCATTATCTGTCATGGATGCTTTAGCAGAAATCCTTGCATTGGGGTTGGACTGGATGACCTTTGGGGTCCCTTCCAACTCTCCGATTCTATGATCCCCAGAAATAATAATAATAATAATAATAATAATAATAATAATAATTTTTATTTATACCCCACCCTTCCCGGTTCAAAAACCTGGCTCAGGGCGGATAACAACAAATTTAAATCAATAGGAGTATAGCATCTAGATCAAGGGAAGTAATAGTGCCACTGTATTCTGCTCTGGTCAGACCTCACCTGGAGTACTGTGTCCAGTTCTGGGCACCACAGTTCAAGAAGGACATTGACAAACTGGAACGTGTCCAGAGGAGGGCAACCAAAATGGTCAAAGGCCTGGAAACGATGCCTTATGAGGAACGGCTAAGGGAGCTGGGCATGTTTAGCCTGGAGAAGAGGAGGTTAAGGGGTGATATGATAGCCATGTTCAAATAGATAAAAGGATGTCACATAGAGGAGGGAGAAAGGTTGTTTTCTGCTGCTCCAGAGAAGCGGACACGGAGCAATGGATCCAAACTACAAGAAAGAAGATTCCACCTAAACATTAGGAAGAACTTCCTGACATTAAGAGCTGTTCGACAGGGGAATTTGCTGCCAAGGAGTGTGGTGGAGTCTCCTTCTTTGGAGGTCTTTAAGCAGAGGCTTGACAACCATATGTCAGGAGTCCTCTGATGGTGTTTCCTGCTTGGCAGGGGGTTGGACTCGATGGCCCTTGTGGTCTATTCCAACTCTATGATTCTATGATTCTATGAAAACACTTAATTGTAAAAGCAGCATAAAATACAGTATAAAAACATGAATAACAATAAAATTCAAAGTTCAGAAATCAATTTAGGGGAAATAAGCTCAAATTTCGCTCTCTTCTCAATTTGAATTGTAAAACTGTTCTTAACTTAGAGTGTATCAGCCCGGTGGCCCTACCTCCAATTAAAAAGAAACTACAGCAACTTGACTTCTCTAACACAGCTTCTTGTGCAAGAGGACCGTGTTCAGGCCTAGCCCTAGCTATTCCACCCCCTGAAGGGATCCCTCTATACTGCTTCACAATTTCTTCGGAGGCTAAGCGAAGGGCCTTTACCTGTGCCCGTCTCAACTGTTTTCCTATAGCAGTTCTGTCGGGTCGTTATTCCAGAGTTCCCATCGCAAACAGAACATGCTCCTGTAATGACACGGCCCTGGAGACTATGGAACATGTAATGCTCTTCTGTCCCAATTGGACAGATGAAAGATCTCGGTTTTTAACTCCCCTCGTGAATAAGTTCCATCTCCCAATCCAGCCTTGGATAGTGTCCCTCTTTTTGCAGGATTCTGATTGTTGGATTACCAGGATGACAGCTAACTTCCTGCTTAGTGTGATGAAGAGGAAAGCGGCACTAACTTCTTCCTTAACACCACAGCTGCAGTCGATACGCCGCACAACCGAACGAAGTTCCAAGTAGCCTTATTGTACAAGGACAATCGAGTTAGGACTAATCTGAGGAGCTGAAGGACCCTTCAACGGTCCTCCTCCAGCCTCAGCAGTTTTTGTTTTTTTTTCTCTTTCTTTAAGTATTCGCCCAGGACGATATCTACCTCTACCTCCCCACCCCCATTTTATGTTGTTATTTCAATGTATATCATGCTATGGCCACACGGCTAATGCAATAAATCTATTATTATAACTTCCTGACAGTAAGAGCTGTTTGACAGTGGAATTTGCTGCCAAGGAGTGTGGTGGAGTCTCCTTCTTTGGAGGTCTTTAAGCAGAGGCTTGACAACCATATGTCAGGAGTCCTCTGATGGTGTTTCCTGCTTGGCAGGGGGTTGGACTCGATGGCCCTTGTGGTCTATTCCAACTCTATGATTCTATGATTCTATGAAAACACTTAATTGTAAAAGCAGCATAAAATACAGTATAAAAACATGAATAACAATAAAATTCAAAGTTCAGAAATCAATTTAGGGGAAATAAGCATTAGATAATCCCCAGGGCTAGCTGGCTGAATTGGTCCTACTTGGGCCAGTGAGGAGGCCAGGGGAGAATTAGCTGTGGGGTCTCAGAGCGGGTAATCTTCATAAAAGGGGAGGGAAGAGAAGGGAAATAAAAGATCAGGCTGAATTCAAATTAAAGGCCAAATAAAATTGCCACCCTATTTGGAAAACCTCAGAGCAGGTGTTATTTTTCAGCAAAAACTTAGGAACGCTAACCAGTTCAGCCCTTGTTCCTCCTTGTGGAGTTTTGTGGGATGTCCAGGGATTTTGCAAGAGACCAAGGAGAAGACCTGGACCACCCCTGTAAAAAAAAAAAAAACCACACCCAAGGGATGCTGCCGTTTCCTTGCAGAAGAAACTGCAAGTCAAAGATGCAGTTCGTAGGCATCTTCGAACACTCTTTAGAAGTAAACAGAGCCCTGGCTGGTCTTCTGGTCGTAGGCTTGGATCTGGGCCTTGATGTGGGTCAGCTTCCTCTTGAGGTATTCGCAGCGCTCCTGCTTCTCCAGGAAAGCCGGGTCCTGAAATTTGCAGGGCGGGCAGAGAGATGGGGGAAATGGAAACACGTCAAAATGCATTTGCAGTGTGAACCAAATACCCACCCAGTTTTCCAGACACAGTTATGGAGTTACGAAAGCCATCCCGACTCCTGATTTGATTCCAGAATGTCAGGTTTAAGGTGCTGGTTTTGACCTTCAAAGCCCTTTGTGGCTTAGGGCCCTCGTATTTACGGGACCGCTTCTTCTGGTCTGCCCCGCAGAGGACCTTAAGGTCCATGAATAACCATAGTTTAGAGGCCCCGGGCCCTAAGGAAGTAAGATTATCCTCCACCAGGGCCGGGGCCTTCTCAGTGATGGCTCCAACCTGGTGGAATGCTCTGTCCCAGGAGACCAGGGCCCTGCAGGATTTAACTTCCTTCCACAGGCCCTATAAGACAGAGCTATTCCACCTGGCTTTCAACTTGAACTTAGCCTGATCTTTTATTCCCCTTCCTTCCCTCCTCCTTCCCCTTTTTATGAAGATTACCCGCTCTGGGATCCCACAGCTCTGGGATCCCCTGGTCTCCTCACTGGCCCAAATAGGACTAATTTAGCCAGCTAGCCCTGGTGATCATCTAATGTTTAGTGGATGGATTTCCCCCCTAAATTGATTTTTTAATTCTGAATTTGTTGTTATTCACGTTTTATACTGTATTTTATGCTGTTTTTTTGTAGCATCAATTAAGTGTTTTAAATTTGTTGTTAGCCATCCTGAGCCTGGTTTTCTGAACTGGGATGGGCGGGGTATAAATAAAAAATTATTATTATTATTATTATTTCCCCCACCAGTGCCAAGCTTGGGGAGGAGGATAAGAAAGCTGTGGCTGAAAGGGAGCACCCCCTTGTTTCTCTCTCCATAGCTGCTGCTGCCAGCCTCTTCCCTCGGGCAGCTTGTACTCATGCGTCCCCCCCCCCCCAAATAATCCGGGGAACTATAGTAGGTCAGAGTCCTCTCACAGAGCTACAATTCCCAGCGCTGCCTGGGAAAGTGGGATTGACTGTTAAACCACTATGGGAATCGTAGCTCTGGGAGGAGAAGTTGTCGGGAGCTTGTCCTACACTCGAGTAGGACCCATGGCATGTTCTCTCGCTCCTGGTCGTTCGTTCGGGAGCTTCAAAAGCTTTCTTCTGCCCGAACATCACAGCAACTGATGCCAACAGACACTGGCACACTTAGGGATCTGCAAAGTTTGCTCATCATGCATGACAGACCTCAGCAATTCAGCATTTTGGCTAATCTACTTTATTTACACGGAGTACTGCAACATGGCTCCCTCTCTCTCTAACATCAGACAGCAAAGAGAAAAAGAACAAAGGTCAATAGTCCCACTTCACGGAACACAGTAACACAAACATCCTGTCTCCGTCACTTCCCACTCTGTGGAGTCAAAACATACACCATTGTGTGAAAGACAACAATCCCATGACTGCAATCACGGAGCAGGAATGCTAACAGAAATGAGGGTCTCCTAGCAAATCTCAGCATCCGTACCAACTTACAGTTCCCACCAGGGCTGCTGACAGGGAGGAATGTACACATGTACAGGGCCCCATTCCAGCAGGGCCCCCAAACTGATAGCTCAGTCAGTAGAGCACGAGTCTCTTAAACTCAGTGTTGTGGGTTCGAGCCCCACATTGGGCAAAAGATTCCTGCATTGCAGGGGGTTGGACTTGATGACCCTTGTGGTCCCTTACAATTCTATGGTTATTATCTTTCAATCAAATACCTGAAGGGCTGTCCCATGGAAGATGGAACAAGCTTGCTTGCTCTTGCCCTGGAGGGAGGACCTGAACTGATGGGTTCAAGTTACAAGAAAGGAGACTCCGAATAAAAATCTGGAAGAACTTTCTGGTGGTCTGAGCTGTTCGACAATGGGACGGTTTCCTTCGGAAGGTGGCAGACTCCTCGGAGGTTTTTAAGCAGAGGTTGGATGGTCATCTATCAGGGATGCTTTAGCTGAGATTACTGCATTGCAGGGGATTGGTCTGGACGACCCTTGGCGTCCCTTCCAACTCTACAATTTTAAAGGTAAAGTAAAGGGGCCCCTGACCATTAGGTCCAGTCGCGGACGACTCTGGGGTTGCGGCGCTCATCTCGCTTTATTGGCCGAGGGAGCCGGCGTACATGTGGCCAGCATGACTAAGCCGCTTCTGGCGAACCAGAGCAGCGCACGGAAACACCGTTTACCTTCCCGCCGGAGTGGTACCTATTTATCTACTTGCACTTTGACGTGCTTTCGAACTGCTAGGTTGGCAGGAGCAGGGACCGAAGAACGGGAGCTCACCCTGTCATGGGGATTCGAACTGCCAACCTTCTGTTCGGCAAGTCCTAGGCTCTGTGGTTTAATCCACAGCGCCACCCGTGTCCCTTAACTCTACAATTTTATAACTATATTAATTAGAGATTCCTAAAGAAAGTTATAAAACAAAAGGTGGAGAAAACACCAATGCTTTGGTACCTGGCAGGCAGCACCATTGGCATACGGTGTGCTGGGCTCAGGAAATCCTGTTGCCACAACTGGTTCTCAGGATATTTTGAGGGAAGCCTTTGCTGTTTAAAGTGGTGTGAGGCGGCTTTAAATAGGACTTAGGGATTCATTTGCAGCCTTAGGGAAATCTTGAAACGACACTCACTTCTGACTTTCATTTACCTCCTTCTTGCTTTGGTAATCTCTCCAAACAGTGGAAACCCGGCTTTCCTCCTGTAGAGAAAAGAGAAGCATTTAAATCCCCTCACTGAAACAAGCCAGCAGAGGAACCTCTCAGAATCATTGCTCCAAGCTAAGCATGGACAGATCTTTCAGTTTTGGTTTTCCTTCCCCTCCACAAACTTAAATTCAGCTCTCCACATTTGCAACAACAAGCTGCATATATATATTTTAAACTTCATGAAAGTTCGCCATCATTTAAGTGCGAAGTTTGCATGCAATTTCACCTCCTATGCACATTTCCACCAATACAATGCATTTGCAGTATGTTATCTTCATTAATAAATTCATTCTCCTGGACCCTTTGCTCCAGTAGATACACTTCTCATTATTTGCCTGGAGAACTGCATTGCAAAATTCAGAAAGGGGTTGTTGTTCGACATATTTTGCAAACTTAATGCCTGGTTAAGGTTTGTTGTTTATATATATATTAAAAATGCATCACTGTGTATTAAGAACTACCTTCTTGTTCTGATAGCGGCGAGGAAGTTTGGAGAGCATCGCCTCCAGTTCCTTGAATTTCCCCAGCGCTGTGCGGACCTCATCGTACAGCTCCTTGTATTCTGCATACTGGTCGTTGAAGACGGCCTTGTATTTTTCACGCTCATCCCTGCTTCCGATGGCTGGGTACTTCCTACGCCATGCAGCAAAAAGTCAAGAAGAAGAAAAGAAGTGGGGAGGAGAATCAAAGCCAGACTCAGAGTAGACCCACTGAAATGAATGAACACAAATCACTTGGGCCTGTTAACTTCAACATATTGTGTCCAACTCAGTCAGAGGAGACCCAGTGAAATGAATGAGCACAATTCTCTTTGGCCTGGTTAAAGAGGAACGTTTTTGTCAGGTGCCTAAAATATATATAATGAAGGCACCAGGTGAACCTCCCTGGGGAGAGCATTCCACAAGCGGGGAGCCACTGCAGAAAAGGCCCTGTTATCATGTTGCCACCCTCTAGACCTCCGGCCTGGTGGAACGCTCTGCCTCATGAGACCCGGGCCCTGCAGGATCTGATTTCTTTCCGCAGGGCCTGTAAGACAGAGTTGTTCTGCCTGGCCTTTGGCTTGGAGTCAATTTGATTCCCTCCCCCTCTTTCTTTTTTCCTTTCTCCTCCTGTGATGAGGCTGCATTTTAATATTTTAATGTTGTATTTTAATCTTGTTTTTAAGTTGTATTCATTCAACTTGTTTTTATTATTGGTTGTTAGCTGCCATGAGCCCGGCCTTGGCTGGGGAGGGTGGGGTATAAATAAAATTTTATTATTATTATTATTATTATTATTATTATTACAGCAGCGGTTCTCAACCTGTGGGTCCCCAGATGTTGTTGGACTACAACTCCCATCATCCCTGAACTCTGGCCTTGCTAGCTAGGGGTGATGGGAGTTGTAGTTCAACAACATCTGGGGACCCACAGGTTGAGAAAGGCTGCTCTAGACCTTTTGTGAGACAGGCACCCAAAGAAGGGTGTTGGAGGATCTCTGGGTCCGGGTACGTTCATATGGAGAGAGGCGATCCTTGCGGGATTGCAGTCCTGAGCTGTTTAAGGCTTTATAGGTCAAAAGCAGCACTTTGATTTGGACCTAGAGGTTCCCGGAACATAGACAACAGAAGTTAAGATATCCCTGTCTTAAATAGGGGTGCAGAAAAACCTCTTGAGCATTCCTGGACCATTGCTGCTTACTTACGACACATAATCCGGGACGATGTGAGGTTTTGGGTGGTGGCCTGTCGGAATGGCAAAGTTTAACACCTCTGGGTCCCCGCCCTTCTCTGAGAACTCAACGCGTCTTGCAACTTTCTCCTTGGGAGTAACTTCATCCTGGTCTATGACTTGCTGAGGCGTACCTCGTAAGAGGATGGGCTTTCGCTGAGACGAAGGGAAGGAGACAAGGCAAGAGGGAGGCTCGTAGTTCATTCGCCCAACCTTCAAGGGGGAAAGAGAGTGTTGTGGACATCATTATTGCTGAGGGACTCAACATGTCATGAGCACAAGAAACTGCCTTTTATTAAATCCAGTGATTGGTCCTAGTATCCCAGCAGTCCCCAACCTGATGCCCTCCGGGTGTTGCAGGATTACAGCTCCCACCAGCCCTAGCCAATGAATGAGAAAAATAATCTAGAAGAGGCTGGGTACGCCCTTCCTTTTCTTTGATGGGGTTCCCACTTCATGCTAGCAGTTTGAACGGCAGCAAGGTGGTTTGCATTTCTAATTTTAAAACAAACAAACAAACAAGCCCCAAAGTCTGCATTCCAGCTTGCCGAAGATATTTTGTGAAAGCTCAGCAGGCTGAGAGTCAGACTCACAGTAGACCCATTGCAATCAATGGACTTAAATCTACTTTTGAGTTTGACTTGGCCAAAGACAACACACTGGGTGGAATTCAACATCACACTATGGCAAAACATTTCGCCTGCACGAGCATTTCAGCTGGTCAGGGGCAACGATTCCTCTCTCCTCCTCCAGGGTGCTGTACTGGGGGGGTTCTTGTTTGTCCCATTAGCCAATTTTCAGTGGGGGGAAGCATGGGGAGGAGGGGGGAAAGTCCCACGGTGCAAGTGTCCTTGCACAGAGATTCTGCTGATGGGGCTTGTTCAGTGAATCCTGCCCATTGTGTTTTGCAATACACACACACACAGCTGGAGCATAGAACCACAGAAATGTAGAGTTGGAAGGCAACCCAAAGGGCATCTAGTCCAACCCCTTGCATTTCAGGATCAACACAAACAGAGGAGCTAACTCCTAGGAGCCGAGGTCCCTTTGCCCCCCCATAAAATATCTGAGGTGCAGGTCCCCCCCCCAAATTTGATGGGCATTGCCATTCAAATGATGTGGGTGTGCCGTGTCATGTGACACATTATGTGGGGTGGGACTTACCTGCCCCCCAATATTTTATTCAACACAGCTGCCTTTTTTTTACTCTCTTGTGGGTCATAACTCTTGACCATAGGTAGGCAAACTAAGGCCCGGGGGGCGGATCCGGCCCAATCGCCTTCTCTATCCGGCCCGCAGACGGTCCAGGAATCAGCATGTTTTTACATGAGTAGAAAGTGTATTTTTATTCAAAATGCACCTCTGGGTTATTTGTGGGGCCTGCCTGGTGTTTTTACATGAGTAGAATGCGTGCTTTTATTTAAAATGCATCTCTGGGTTATTTGTGGGGCATAGGAATTTGTTCTTTTTTTCCTTCTTCAGCCCCCCACAAGGTCTGAGGGACAGTGGACTGGTCCCCTGCTGAAAAAGTTTGCTGACCCTTGCTCTTGACTGTTCTGGAGGCCATGACTATAGGGGAGGTCATAAGGAGCCTCTGCGTGCCAACATTGCCTTCTCCCAATGGTGGGGTCTTACCAGAGCTCTTGAGTTCTTCTGGACAGCTTGATGTCTCCACATTCTGAGACAGACGAGGGAGCCGACCAGATACAGCAGCATGGTGAGGAAGAGGAAGGCGATGGCGGCCACCTGCCCCCCTTCGACTCGGCACAAGGCAACAACGAGCGGATTGTTGGCAAATACAGAGTAGCAGAGTCCTCCACGGTTGACGTCGTTGACGTAGGCGATTGCAGCAGCCATGTATAGGAGGGACATGACGAGGTTGAGGCCAAACTCTGCCAAAGGCCACCAGTGGGAATCAAGAAGGATCGTCCTGTAGTACATGGTGACCCCGAGGCCTAGCAAGATCACGGTCACCAGCCACACCAGGCTGACCACCACCAGCACGAATGGGGTCATTGGGCCGTAGTAACTGTATCCATACCCTCCGCCCAAGACACCGTTGTAGGGCAGAGAGTTGCCACCATAAAGCGCCGACCACTGGTAGTCCTTCTGGATGTAAGCGGCTGTGCAGGCAAAAACCATCCCACCTAAGATCAACTCCAGACCTGCCATCAGCCTCAGGAGGCCAGGCCACGACTTCATGTAGGAATATTTGTGGTCGTAGGTCTCCAACTTCTCCTTATAGCTAGGTGGACCACTCGACAAGGCACCCTGGCTCTCAGCAGTTAGCGTCTTCCCAGGCGCCAAAGGGGTGGTGGGAGCTGAGAGGGGTTCCTTAAAATCTCCATCGTTCCCATTGTCAGTGGAGCTCCCCTCACCATCGAAGGTGGTTCTTTGAGGGTGCTCGGAAAACTGGGTATTTTTGAAGTCTTCTGGAGCATAGGTCAAGAGAGAAGTCTCAGTCCAGGGCTGTCTCTGCCAGCGGTGGAAGAAGTTCTTCCAAGATGGAGGAATGAAGCGTCTAATGGGCTTCATGGAAGAGGACTCTTGGTCCTGAGGTGTGCCAGTGAAGGCTGGTTTGGCTGATGGAGATGAGCAGAAGCCATCTGAAGACCTAGAACCCAATGACTTCCCAGAATTCTCTGACCAGGTTCCCATTGGATGAAGCTGCCTGGAGGTGTTTAGAAGTTCCTCCCCTCCATCCATCTCAGGAGGCCTCTTCTCTCTGACTGATGTCTCCTCAGAGCTCATGTCCACAAATGGCTGGCAGAGAAACTCTTATCTGCAGCCTTCTATGGGCACCTCTTGAGTGGGTGATTGAGGGGCATCCCCCATTCTCCTCTGTGCCGTTTTGCCAAGTCTGGTGGTTGAAAGTTTGGGAACTGAAGGTGGAAGAGAATCAAGTGTCTTTTTTTAAAACGGGGTCCTTTTTAAAAAAATAGAGAAAATCGACAGCAGTTTAGTTTTTACAGTAATGAAATGTGGTGACAGGAGAGGTCTACAGCACTTTAGGAAGGGACTATACCACATCAATGAGACCTTTCATGCCCCTCCCACCTTAAGACTAACCCAACAGCGCAGAAACTAATCTGTACAAGAAGTGATGTCACCTTCAAGAAACATTTTGAACAGGTTATTTCCTTCAATGTAACTTAAGAGCTTAACATGGCGGGAACAACCAAAATTGGTTTGAGGTGGTACAGTCCCACCCTGAAATGTTCCACACACCCTTTTTTTCAACTTCCCTTGACCCTGGCTTTTGATGCATAGTTTTCGGACGAACCTCATTCCTGTAGTTCTGAGTTGTTTTAAACTGTCTTTTAACATTGTGTTTTGATTGTTGTAACCCACCCTGGGACTTTGGGGTGAAGGGTGGATAAAATAATAATACAGTGATACCTCTGGATACACACGTCTGCGCGTGCACGGGTCGTGATTCACCACTTCTGCGCATGACATCATTTTGACCATCTGCGCATGCGTGAGCGGCAAAACCTGGAAGTAAGACGTTCCGTTACTTCCAGGTCGCCATGGAGCGCAACCCGAAAACACTCAACCTGAAGCAACTTCAACCTGAGGTATGACTGTAATAATAATAATAATATTAATAATAATAATAATAATGGCTATTTTTCTAGAAAAAGAGGAGCTGGAACTCACCATGAACCCTTATAATGGCAATGGTGCCCACCAGAAAGGTGCTGAAACAGAATGCCAGTGAATTCTGATTGGAAAAAAGCCAGAAGAAGAAGAAGAAGTCTCTCCAGTGGTGAGACTCTGTTAGCCAACAAGGGTCCTTCTTGTCCATCTCAGGCATTCTCGACACCCGAATCCTGCCTCCACAAGCAGTCATCTGATGCCTGGAAAGATCACCTACTGAATCTCCCAAACCCTTGCATTGTTTTCTGCCACCCCATCTTTTCATCTCCCTTGTGCTTGCTTCCCAACGAACCCCGCACACCCAAGGCGTTGGCCCTTGTCCACAATCCAGATGGAAGTTCTCGATCGTCACACATCTCTCGCCCTTCCCAGAAATGCTTTTCACGGTACCTTCAACGGCCACGAAGTCCGCAGCGTAGGCTGCCTTCCAGAGAGGGGAATCTGGCTCAGCCAGGTTCAAAGCCTCTGTCGAAGGAAGCGGGTCATTTCCTCCGGCTGGTCACAGCGTGGTCTCCAAAAGACGTCGGGATCTTGGTCAGCCTCTGCTGGGAGGTTGCAAATGACCACGGATGGGCGGGGCAATTGATCTGTGGCGTACAGAAGGCTCTAGGCTCCGAAACCAGCCCGTTATCAGCCCCTGGCACTGTTAAATATTAACTGTGGAGCGGGCAGGAGGAGAGAAATGTCACACGCAGATCGCATTATTAGTAAGGCTAGATACCCAGCCGGCCGGCTGTCTTGCAACAGATGTCTAATAGCTCAAGCTACAGGGCCGCCTGGAATAATGGCTGCTGATATCTATCAGGCGGGATATACCGTATTTTTCCGTGTATAAGACTAGGTTTTTTCCCTAAAGAATAATGTCGAAAATTTTGTTGTTGTTTAGTCATGTCTGATTCTTCGTGACGCCATGGACCAGAGCACGCCAGGCACTCCTGTCTTCCACTGCCTCCCGCAGTTGGGTCAAACTCATGCTGGTAGCTTCGAGAACACTGTCCCACCATCTCGTCCTCTGCCGTTCCCTTCTCCTTGTGCCCTCCATCTTTCCCAACGTCAGGGTCTTTTCCAGGGAGTCTTCTCTTCTCCTGAGGGGGCCAAAGTCTTGGAGCCTCAGCTTCAGGATCTGTCCTTCCAGTGAGCACTCAGGGCTGATTTCCTTCAGAATGGATAGGTTTGATCTTCTTGCAGTCCATGGGACCCTCAAGAGTCTCCTCCAGCACTATAATTCAAAAGCATCCATTCTTCGGCGATCAGCCTTCTTTATGGTCCAGCTCTCACTTCCACACATCACTACAGGGAAAACCAAAGCTTTAATAAAACGGACCTTTGTTGGTACGGTGATGTCTCTGCTTTTTAAGATGCTGTCCAGGTTTGTCATTGCTTTTCTCCCAAGAAGCAGGCGTCTTTTAATTTCGTGGCTGCTGTCACCATCTGCAGTGATCATGGAGCCCAAGAAAGTAAAATCTCTCACTGCCTCCATTTCTCCCCCTTCTATTTGCCAGGAGGTGATGGGACCAGTGGCCATGATCTTTGTTTTTTTGATGTTGAGCTTCAGACCATATTTTGCGCTCTCCTCATACACGGGGCCATCTTCCCCCATTTTCTTAAATCTGAATCCCCCAAAATACATGGGGGCATCTTATAGATGGAAAAATACGGTAAATAGAATTAACAAGGGATTCTCCTAGATTTTCACAGGGAAAATGCAGGAATCTTTTGCCCAACGTGGGGCTCAAACCCATGATCCTGAGATGAAGAGTCTCATGCTGTACAGACTGTGCTGTCCCAGCTACAAGGTAGGAAGAAGCAGACCAGGCAAGTGAAGGGCCACCCTCTCCTGCACCACTTGTCTCCCAGAACCAGAAGGGGACTGAAAAGGGCAGAGCAGAGGCAGCTGCCATGCAGGCACAGTTCCCAGTGTGCAGCCCATGGCAGGGGGGAGGTACATAAATTGGTGGAGGGAGAGTGATCCCCAGTTGCTGCAACTGCTCCCCAGAATATGGACCTGGGAACAGCTGCCTAGACACTAGATTGGTGTGCTGTAGAAGGGACTGTACAGTCATACCTTGGGTTGAATACGGTTCAAGTTGAGCATGTTCGAGTTGCGCTCCGCGGCAACCCGGAAGTAATGGAGCGCGTTACTTCCGGGTTTTGCCGCTTGCGCATGCGCAGACGCTCAAAATGACATCACGCGCATGCGCAGAAGCGGCAAAAAGCGATGTGTGCATGCGCAGACGTGCCGTCGCTAATTACATTGACCTCTACATGCGAAAGGGGCTCCGGAACGGATCCCATTCGTATCTAGAGGTAGCACTGTATATGTTGTTTTTGGTAATAAATTCTTAACTATCTGCCGTGTGCATTCCATTGGCTGGGAAGTTCCCTTAAATTCTGATGATGGGAAGGCTTTTTTCAGAATACAGTGGACGCTTGGGTTGCGAACGTGATCCATGTGGGATGCACATTCGCAACCAGCAGCGGCGCGTCTGCACATGTGCAGGTTGTGATTCGGCGCTTCTGAGCATGCGCAAAGTGCGATTTAGCACTCTGTGCATGTGCAACTGCCGAAACCTGGAAGTAACCCATTCCGGTACTTCCGGGTTTCAGCAGGTGTGTAACCTGAAACAACGCAACCTGAAGCTTCTGTAACTCGAGGTATGACTGTATTTAAAGAAATATAGTCTGGTGAATTCATGAGCAGGAACTGAACTATCAGCAACAGAAGGAATTTGAGATTATTGTGTGGTGGTTATGATATAAGAGACAGAAAACTGGGTGCAGCAAGGGAGAACAGGAGGGGAAGTTGAAAAAACAAAAGGAAAGTTTATTATGTTTTGGAGTGTATGTGCGATTTTTTGTGTGAAATTTCATAAAATATAATAATGAAATGAATTCTGATGATGCCTCCTGCTTGTAAAGATGCAGGATACAGGTGTGTTGAAAGTAGTACCAAGTGAATTTCACCTGTGATGCCCCGCCCACTTTCCCCTCAGGCCACACCCACCCAGGCTTCCCACGTGACTCCCCTCTCATGCTTCCCCCCACTGGTCAGATTTAAAGGAGACGTCCCAGCAAGGCGGGTGCAAGAGGCCAGGCAAAAAGGCTCTGAGGGCCAAATTCTGACCCCCAACCCTGGCCTGAGGCTCCCCATCTTTTGGTCTGGAACGATCCAGGGGGCCGGTAGTCTCCTCGGGTGCAATTCGCGGGCGTTGAATAGAAATAAAGGGGCTATGGAAGCATAAAGAAGAGAAGAGAATTTAGAAAAACCATTCATACATGTTGCATCTGTTGTGTAACGCAGAGTTAAAGTCACGGTAATTATTTTCCAAAATAATTTGATAGCTGCACAGCAGGTTCGTAATCCTTCTCTTTAGGATTATTTTTAAGGTTACTCATAATGTTAATTTTAAAATGATCCTAATTTTTGCATGTAATGTGAATGTTATCAGGGTTTAGTTTAATAAATAATTTTTAATTTCAAGCTTCTTTTTTAAAAAATATTTTTTATTGATTTTCCAATAAAAAAAATCCAATTAATATATCCAATCATAATACAGCCATACCTCGGGTTGAATGTGCTTCAGGTTGAGCGCTTTCGGGTTGCGCTCCGCAGCAACCCGGAATTAACGGAGCATGTTACTTCCGGGTTTCACCGCTTGCTCATGCGCAGACGCTCAAAATGACGTCACGCACATGCGCGGAAGCGGCAAAACGCGACCCGCACAAGCGCAGATGCGCCGTCACGTCTTACTTTCCATTCAGGATGCGACTGGGGCTCCGGAACGGATCCCGTTTGCATCCGGAGGTACCACTGTACTCCAATTCAAATAAAAAACTAAAATAAAAAAAGACCAAATTATAATTATTAATTTTTCGGGGCTCCCCACGGTCTGGATCTCGGAAGCATATCTCCACATCTCAGTCCTGCCTCTCCTCATAATTTCAAGCTTCAAGGTCTTCCTTGACTATGTTTCAGGACGTAGGTAGAAATACAGATGCGTAAAAGAATGCAAATTTGTTGCCCCATCTTTCTGCTTTATCTTGTAAAGAAGGTAGATTTCGGTTGGGGGGGCGCGCTGAGTAATATATTTTTTTCTGAAAAGGGGGCAGTTGGCCAAATAACTTTGGGAACGTCTCGTCTAGAGGAAAAGGCTGTTCTGATATGGTTAGACCACAAGATGGCAGAAAAGAGGCAGGGAAAGGCTGGAGGCTACCAGCAGAGGATTAAATTCTATAGCATCCTTTCCCTGGTCTCCCCTCTCTGTGAGTTTGGAGGAATTCCCACTACTACCACAATAGGCCACAAGGGTGGGGAGAATGTCTGGAGAGACCTCTAAGGTCCCATTCATCAAAACGGCCACTAATTTGGCTTAACCATGTCTGGAAGTAGAGCAAAGTCATACACATTACCATCTGTGTAGCAGCCTGCATCAGGCTGGTGCCCTCCAGGTGTGGTTGGGTTTAGGAATGGCGGAGTCTGGAATAGTAGACTCATAGAAGTTGGAAGGATCCCAAGTATCATCTGATCATAGGATCATAGAATTTTATAGAGTCGGAAGGGACCACGAGGGTCACAAAACTGAGAAGATCTATAATTGAGAAGATCCATTGGGGCTCACCAAATTTTGGGCTAGCATAGGGTGCTATAGGGACGTGGGTGGTTCGAATCCCCACAACAGGGTGAGCTCCCGTTGGTCAGTGGTTCGAATCCCCACAACAGGGTGAGCTCCCGTTGCTCAGTCCCTGCTCCTGCCAACCTAGCAGTTCAAAAGCACGTCAAAGTGCAAGTAGATAAATAGGTACCACTCTGGCGGGAAGGTAAACGGCGTTTCCATGCGCTGCTCTCGTTTGCTAGAAGCGGCTTCGTCATGCTGGCCACATGACCCGGAAGCTGTACGCCCGCTCCCTTGGCCAATAAAGCAAGATGACCGCCTCAACCCCAGAGTTGGCCACGACTGGACCTAATGGTCAAGGGTCCCTTTACCTAGGGTGCTATATTTTGAAAAATTGGCAAAGTCCACCCTTGCTCTGAGTTTTGCTGAAACTCGCCTTAACTAAAAGCGAGACCGGGGAACGCTCTACGAGCAAACAAGAGAAACAAACGGAAAGTTTGCAGCCTAAATAAATGACCAACCCTTTTATCCATTTATCTTTCAAACGTTTTATTGAATTGTCTGCCTAATACAAAAGTATCCATATCCCCACAGCTGAGCCCTTAAAAAGGCGTCCCCAAAATTGCATACATGAAATATAAAAGACAGAAACAACCCCACCCCCAATACACACACAATGACGATGACGATGAAGGTGCTTCATCACACATATTCTCTTGTTCTAATCATTACAATGTTCCTGTAAGGTAGGATGGTGCTATCACTCCCATATTATGCTCAGGGGAAACAGAGGCTGAGAGAGCGCGGCTTGCCAATGTTGCTCCTTTCCAGGTGTTGTAGATCATGGCTCGCATCAGGTGCCAGAGATGATAGGAATTGTAGTTCAACACCTCTGGAAAGGGTAGCAGATGAGACTGCCACCCTAAGCCCCATTGACCTAGAAGTTAGCCCCACCAAATTCAGTAGGACAAGCTTCTCAGTCGGCATGGCTAAGATTCAATTGTGAGGCTTTTCTGATCTCTGGCTCATCTACGGATGCTCCCTTGACATTTGCCTCAGATTTTGGAGTCCCAGATGATCTGGCCTCGTTTCCAAAGTGGAACAGGCCTGGAACGTCCCTTCTTTGCTATTTCCAGAGTTTGTGTGTGTGCCTTGCTTGCAACCACGTACGGTTCTTTCCTGCCCTGTTCATCCCTCCCTTCTCCATGCACACTGACCGTGAAACACTACAATAAAGCAATCCTGACGCAATTGTGTGTTGCTTGTTTTGGGGGGGTGTGATTCTCCTCTTACTGACACGCAGGTGCAGTCTGAGCACGCTAGAAAAGCGCCGCACCGAAAACCATCTCAGTGCAACGGCACTCACGCCTCCTCTGCAATGTCTCGGTGGAAGGGGTGCAAATAAACTGGGGCTGAGCTTAAAGATGCACTGGTCCCAGTTCCGAATTGCGGAGGGGCTGAATGCATAGCAGAGCAGGGAGAAAACAGGGGCCACGCAGGCAACTGATTCTTTTTTTTTGCCCCCATGTTACACCCAGCTTTCAAAACAACTGTTTTGCAACACCGTTTGCAGAAAAGAATAAAAACGTGAAGGAAAATCTCCTTGACGTATCTAAGAATAGCCCTATGAACTAAACCACAGTGTTAAATGCTAAATTCTGTAAAAGTCTGGATGGGGCGTCATTTCATATGATTTATTATTTTGTGGTTTTATATTACGGTTTTATGTTGTAACTGCGCTGAGACCTGCAGGTATAGGGCAGTATACAAATTTAATAATAATAATAATAATAATAATAATAATCAGTGCTTTTTTTCTAAAAAAATGTTTAGGGGTACTCTCATTTTCCTACTCATACTGAAATACTGCCCCTCAATGAGGCCAAACGCAGATTCACAAAATGTTTAGGGGTATGCGTACCCCTGCGCAGCCCCCAGAAAAGAAGCACTGAGAAGGAGGAGGAGGAGGAGGAGGAGGAGGAGGAGGAGGAGGAGGAGGAGGAGAAGAAGAAGAAGAAGAAGAAGAAGAAGAAGAAGAAGAAGAAGAAGAAGAAGAAGAAGAAGTTGGGAGCCCTTAATAACCAAAACAGCTTTCCACGGTCTCTCTCTCTCTCTCTCTCTCTCTCTCTCTCTCTCTCTCTCTCTCTCTCTCCTTCTCTCTCCATAGCTGTCAACCTTTCCCTTTTCTTGCAAGGAATCCTATTCGGAATAAGGGAATTTCCCTTTAACAAAGGGAAACGTTGACAGCTATGCTGTCTCACATGCAAGCAAGCAGGCAGGCAAGCATACAGGTCTAAACAGAGCTCTTCTTCTAAGGATCATATCCAAATTCTTCCCAGTTCTTTTTAGAGGACCCTGGCCAATTATGACTATTTTTGGGGGGAACATAAGTTTATCTGCAGAGCTGGCGAACTCCGAGATGCCAGACGAGTGCAGGGATCGCCAATATGGCGTCTTCCCAAAATGGTTCAGCTACAACTCCCATCAAATGGCTTTAAAAGAGGATTAGACAGAGGAGGCAGAGACATCACCTTGCCAACAAAGGTCCGTATAGTTAAAGCCATGGTTTTCCCAGTCCTGATGTATGGAAGTGAGAGCTGGACCATAAAGAAGGCTGATCGCCGAAGAATGGATGCTTTTGAATTCTGGCGCTGGAGGAGACTCTTGAGAGTCCTATGGACTGCAAGAAGATCAAACCTCTCCATTCTGAAGGAAATCAGCCCTGAGTGCTCACTGGAAGGACAGATCCTGAAGCTGAGGCTCCAATACTTTGGCCATTTCATGAGAAGAGAAGACTCCCTGGAAAAGATCCTGATGTTGGGAAAGATGGAGGGCACAAGGAGAAGGGGATGACAGAGGACGAGATGGCTGGACAGTGTTCTCGAAGCTACAAACATGAGTCTGACCAAACTGCGGGAGGCAGTGGAAGACTGGAGTGCCTGGCGTGCTCTGGTCCAGGGGGGTCATGAAGAGGCGGATACGACTAAATGGCTAAACAACAACAGACAGAGGAGGGGGAGGAGAGGCCCAAAGAAGGCTCCTGGCCATAACAGCTGTGCTCTGCAATGCTTCTGAAGACCAGTTACTCTGCACCTCACGAGAAGAGAGTTGCTCCTGTGCTCGGATCGTGCTTGCGGGTTTCCTACATGCCTCTGAGAAGAGGATGCTCGACTATTTTAAAGTAGCGGTTTCCTAGAAACCTGAGGCCTTTCTGTTACGTATCATTGGACCACAGCTTCCGAAGGAATTGTTTAATTTGTTTATGTATGCCTCCGCGGTGGCAAGAATAGTCTATGCACAAAATTAGAAAGAACAGGAAGCCCAACGGAAGAAGAATGGCTTATGGCTTACTACCCTTGGGATAGTAGGTACTGAATTGCCCCCAAAAGATGTGAAAGTATTTTTGTATGCCACAACAGCTGCTAGGATTTTACTAGCCAGAAAATGGAAAACACAAGAATTACCAACGGTAGAAGAATGGCAGATGAAGATGATGGAATTTATGGAGCTGGCTGATCTCACCGGGAGAATCCGTGACCAGAAAGAAGAGGACTACCAAGAAGACTGGAAGAAATTTAAAAACTATTTGAACAAATATTCTAATATTAAAGATATATAACCACTTGAAAGAACCAATCAGGCCTAGGATTAAATTAGACTTAAATATATAAATAAGAAAATGTATTATAAGAAAGGTAAAGAAATTGGAATACGACTGTAATATTGTTTTATGAAATAATGATATTGGAAACTGCTACATTCAAATTAAGAGGAAATTCAGATGGAGGAGATTAGAGGAAGTCAACCAAAATGTTTATGAAAATGGATTCTAATTAATTAATTGAGTTTCTTTTTTTTCTATTTAGGTATTTTAAGTTTGTTATTTTTTCTAATTCTTTTTCACCTTTCCATTGTGTTGTTGTATATTTTCTTTTTTGTTATGTCTATTGATGAAAATTAATAAATATTATTGTCAAAAAAAAAGAATGGCTTATGAAGATGGGATATGCTGAGATGGTTAGATGAACCGTGAGAATTCAAGAACAGAACAAATAAAACATTTCTTGAAGAACGGCAATGTTTTGTGGAATATTTGGAAAAAACATCATGGTTATGTTAAAGCGTATGGTTGATGGTTGGGTGGGAAGTCAACAGAGATGAGATATGTATTCTGACGGTTGTGTAAAATAATTTGTAAAATTTGAAAAGTTAATTTTAAAAATGTGGTTTTTTTAATAGATGGGCCCTGATCCAAAAGGCTCTTCTCATGTTCTTACGGACTGCACTACTCTGGACAAAAGTTGTGCATCTTCAGCCTTGACGAAAAGCTGTGGTTCATTCAGGGCTTCTGTTCTCAATCGTGTTCTTGTGCAATAGGCACCTCGGAAACGGGCTTATTCAGAGATGCCCTTGTTGCATCCAGTTCAAGCATGGTCTGCACTGTCTTGAGTGGCTACAACTTCAGACAAGAGCGTCTCTCAGCCCTAGTGGCGTTCAAGCTCCTTGCACAGGTGGGCTTTGCTGTGCCTCTGTGGCAGTTGCTCCTAATGGACGTCACCTGCCTGTTGCCGCGTTCTCCCTCTCGTTTCATTATTAGCCTGGCGCAGGGCCTTCTTGGTAGTGGCGCCCTCCCTGTGGAACGCCCTCCCTTCAGGTGCCAAGGAGATAAAAGAGCTACACAACTTTTAGAAGACGTCTGAAGGCAGCCCTGTATCGGGAGGTTTCTAATGCTTGATGCTTTTAGATTGTGCTGCAAGCTGCCCAAAGTGGCTGGGGAAACCCAGCCAGATGTGCGGGGTATAATAATAATTAATAATAATAATAATAATAATAATAATAATAACCATCACCGGTTATATTAACTATTGTTCATTGCACACCTTTGCCCCCCTTTCCACCAGTGGCAAAATTGCTCTGGAGATCAATGGTGGGTTGGTGATGTTACAGGTACTAGCCATGATGTGCTGAGCTCTGCCCGCTCTTCAAATGAACACAGGAAGCCGTTAGAGCACAGGTCCAACTAGCTCAATATTGTCTCTCCCACTCCTACCACCGGGTATTGAGCCTGAAAACTTCTACCATGCCAAACGGGTGATTTGCCACTGAGCTACGAACCTTTCCCTGATGGGAGAAGCCTATAAGGCTGAATCGTTCTTTTCTAGCACTCGCACTGGGGCAGAAAATGGTCCATGTGGTTTAGGTTGGCAAAAGCTCTTTCCAAGGATACTTAAAAACATGGAAATCTCCAGTCTTCCTTTCCAAGTGGGTCACTGTGTTAGCCCATGACAAAGAATAACAGGGGCTGCTGCAACTATGATGTCTAGAATAAAAGGCGAGAGGGTGTGTGTATGGGAGCCCTGAACCTTGGTCACAAGGGGCACAACTGAAATTTGAGACCCCAAGTCTGCCACTACTCCCTGTTTATAAGTAGTCTACCACTGATGCTGGAATGAGTTGAGGACAACAGGAAGGGAGGGCTACTGCCTGCATTTGCCCTGAGGCCACTTTGGAAGACAGGATTCTAGAAGCCAAGCCTGATGAGGAATGGTTGAAGGAGCTTGGGTATGTTTACCCTGGAAAAGAGAGGCGATATGAGAGCAATCTTCAAATATCGTCAAGGCTGTCACATGGAAGAAGGAACAAGCTCGATTCTCCTGCTCCAGAGGGTACGACTCGAACCCATGGCTTCAAGAGATTCTGACTAAACATCTGGAAGAACTTTCTGACAGTCAGAGCTGTTTGACAGTGGACTGGACTCCCTTGTGGACTCTCAAGATTTTCAATCAGATATTGGATGGCCATCTGTCATGGATGCTTTGGCTGAGATCCCTGCATTGTAGGGGGTTGGTCTAGAAGACCCCTGGGGTCCCTTCCAACTCTACCATTCTGTGATTCTATGATTCCAGACCAAATGGTGCTTTGGTCTGATCCTGCAGGACTCGTCTTTCCAAAAAGGGGAGTGCGCAATATCACAGAGCAGGAAAAGTCTTGCAATGGTTGCCAGCCGTGACAGCTGAGTAGAGCCTCTTCATCCAGAGAGGGTCTACCCTGAGATAAAAGGGGAGGTTTATCACCTTTGTGAACCTCCCCAGATCCCACTGGTGGGACATGAGAAGACTGATGTGGGTGTGCCTTGCCCCACACCAGAAAGTCTTGTCTTATGTTCTCCAGGTAGCTCAGCAGCAGACTCTTAATCTCAAGGTTGTGGGTTCGAGACCCATGTTGGGCCGGTTTCCTGCGTTGCAGGGGGTTGGAACAGATGACCCTCGTGGCCCCTTCCAGCTCTACATTTTCCCTATGATTCTATGTTCTTAAAGCTATCCTTAAAAACCAATCCCAATTTGAAATCAAGAGAACCTTTAATAGAAAAACAAAACAAAACAAAACTTTGATCATCCTCCGCGCTTTCCTAATTCTTATAAAATAGGTTGGGTTGCAATCCTCCCCCCCCCACCAAATTTCAGCCTCTCCCCACCCTCCCCGCAAAACACACACACACACACTCACGATCGATCGATCAATTCAAGAGCTAGAAAGATGCACAGTGTTTTAAGAGATCAAACCGGAAGTCTTCGAAACGAAAGCAGGAGGAATGTGCTTGTGTGCGTATGAGAGGAAACAGGGCGGTTAGATTACAAAATCTAATTTTTTAGAGGAGGAGAACCCATGTTTGGAAGACCCCAGAAACATGTTGTGCGTCCACTGAGTCACAAAGGCAGAAGGACACCAGAGCCTCGCAGCCACTGCTTTCTGCCCAATGACCTTGTACTGGAGACAGGAGACATGACTTCCCCCGGTTCAGATGGGCTGATTTCCAACGTAACATCGCTTCAACTGCCCATGTGCAAAGCGCTGCTGTCACCCCACCTTTATATTACATTTGGAATTGCATCAGCAAAAGTTCCCTTTGGTGTGTTGCTGCCACGGATTTTATAGGATCTTACAAGAGACAGTGAGCTTGCTTGTCGTGAGTAAGGAGAGGCCTGTAGCCTTATTATTTGATTTTACAGGTTTTTCAAACCCAGAAGCCATTCACTCTATTGTTGGAGGAAAGTGGAATGTTCTGTCTCTTTCCGACATTAGATTTCACCCTCTTTTTTCAGTGTCTATCATCTTACTTAAAAAAAAATAATAAGTAATAATAAAAGAACCCTTTAAAAGCTGTTAACAAACCTGCTATTGTGCGGTTGTGGGGATCAGATTAGGAATTGTGTGCCACTATTGATGTTACAGGCACTAGCCAATAGGTGCCTGGTGGGTCAGCTCAGTGGTGTAGTGGCAGTTGCCAGTGCCCGGTGCCTGGGGCTCACGCAACTGCAACCCCACCTGAGCAAATGGGGTCACACTGAGCCACCTGCCTGACCACGCAGCGGGGAGCCCAGCCAGCTGACGCAACCCTTGTCAGGCACAGAGGAGTGCTGGGCCAGGCCACACTGCCTGCATGGGGGTGCCTCGCTTGTGCCCCCTCAAAAATTGTGCGCCTGGGGCAAATGAACCACTGGCACCCCCACGCTACACCCCTGGGTTGGCTCCAACTATCTAGACCTCTTGAAGCGAATGGGCTTGCTCATTAATTTCAGTGAGCTGGATTAACATTAGATACAGCCCACAATATTTATTTCTTTATAACAGGGGGTGGAGAACCTCTGGTCCAGGGGATGGATATGGCCCTCCAGGCCTCTCCATTTGGCCCCTGGAACTCTCCCCTCATTGACCCTCGTTCTGCACCTTGCTTGAGTGTTTTTGTCTGTCTAGGGTGCATCCTTGAATTCTGATGAGGCCCCTTGCATGTCTGGATGACAGGTGTAGTGTGCGTAGAAACCAGCCAATTGCATAAAAGTAAACTTTGCATCAATTGCTCTATCCACTCCCCCCCCCGGCCTCACCCAACAGTGGCATGTGGCCCCAGAAGTCCTCCCAGCAGCAAATGGGGCCCTCGGGATGAGGTCTCTGCTCCTGCTTTAAAACAGGTCTTATTCTTTCTTCCAGGAGACAGAACGGGATTTGGAAGGAGAGCAAAAAAAAAAAGCACACATGTGCCACTGGTCCCAGCTGCCTCAGACCCCCTTGCACTTATGTATGGCTCCAAAACATGTTAAATCCATATATAGTTTTATGAGAAATGGGCATTTGCCAGCATTTCTCTCCAGTTTGGGAAGAGAAAAGGCGAACGAGCGAGTGGAGTGGGAGACTGTCGCCTGAAAGGTCCCCATTTGGAATCACAGGACGATAGAACCGTACTGTTGGAAGGGAACCAAAGGCCCATCTAGTCTCACCCCTTGCCAGGCTGAATGTTGAGACCATGGTGCAAGATGGCTCCCGTGGAGGGCATGGCTAAGGACCAAATGGCTGGCGTTGGAAGGGAGGGAAGTGATTCTTTTTTTAAAAAAGGGATTGTTGTGAATTTGCGCAATTTCTACATGGGATTCCCCTCCCACCCAGTGCTATTTTTCAAGAAAAAGAGGTGCCAGCACTCACCATGAACGCCTCCCTTGGTCTCTTAGAATGGCAATGGCGTCCGCCTGAGAGGTGCCGGAACTGAGTTCCAGCAAATTCCGGCTGAGGAAAAAAAGCCCTGCTCTCACCCTCTCCTCATACAAACAAACAAAAGAAACATCCCCAGCTTTGCATAATGTTACATTGGAACCGGGTTCGGAATCCGTTTTTTGTGCCCGACGAGTCTTCCGCGGCACGGGCCCATCTCAGCGGACTTGGGGAGGTTTGTGTACAGGGCTTTCCAGAAAAAAGCTCAGAGGGGAATCGGCCACACAATGGCCATATATGAGTCCATGGGTGCCCCTGGTGCGTGAGCCCGCCCCCCTGAATCACCCGCTGTCCGAGGATGTGTGAGGGGCAGTGGAGGGAGACTTCCGCCGGCGGGTGGGAGTCCAGCAGGAGCGTTCGGAGCTGTTGGAGGTGCCGCAGGTGCGGGGCAGGGCCCGCTGCTGCTGGCGTATGGCTTGGCTGACGAGGCTGGGGAGCGCGTGCAGAGTCAGGCCCAGCATGTCGATCTTCCCCTCCAGGGCGCTGATGCGCTTCTCAAGGTCCTCGTTGCGCTCCTGCAGCTCTGACACCATGTCATACATGACGTTCTGCGTCTGGAGAGAAAGGGAGGGGAAAGGGGGAACGGGTTGGTGGTCGCTGCACTGGAAGAGAGCAGGGTGGCTCCAAACCTCCTCCTTACCACCACCCCGGCCCCGCTTATTTATAGTAATACAATATAATAATTTATTATTATTATTATTTATACCCCGCCCATCTGAGTGGCTTGCTCTAGCCACTTATTTCATTCTGGGGGACCAGGGGAGAGGGGAGCTGGTCACAGCAGGAGGGGGAGACCACTAGGACTCTTCATCCACCTCAATCATCTCAGCCTCTTGGCCTCCCTCCTCTCCAGCCTCCGCTTCTGATTCTGGCCTTCTCTGCGGGGGTCAGGTGGGATTGCTACGAGGAATTATGAAAATACCGTTTCCCCAAAAGTAAGAGATCCCCTGAAAATAAGACCTCCCCGATAATAAGGCCTCCCCCAAACATAAGGCCTCCCTGGAATATAAGGCCCCCAAAGCTACCGTAAGGCATCTGACTCCTCTGGACCGTAGCAGCGGGCGCCACCGCGCAGCTCACTGATTGGCTGCAGCGCAGCCGGAGCTGTTCAGGCAGTGCGAGGACTCTTTAAATCAGAGAGCCCACGCCACTGCCAGGATAAGCCTGCTGTTTGCTCTGCCCTGACAGAGTCTGGCTGACTCACAATTAGACAATAAATGTGTATCATATTCTTCTTCATGGAAAAATAAGACATCCCCGGACACTGAGGTCCAGTGCTGAGGGCCTTCTGGTGGTTCCCTCACTGCGAGAAGCCAAGTTACAGGGAACCAGGCAGAGGGCCTTCTCAGTGGTGGCACCCACCCTGTGGAACGCCCTCCCACCAGAAGTCAAAGAGAAAAATAACTACAAAACTTTTAGAAAACATCTGAAGGCAGCCCTGTTTAGGGAAGCTTTTAATGTTTAATCGGTTATTGTATTTTAGTGTTTTGTTGGAAGCCGCCCAGAGTGGCTGGGGAAACCTGGCCAGATGGGCGGGGTATAAATAAATTATTATTATTATTATTATTATTATTATTATTATTATTATTATATAAGACCTAGCGCATCTTTGGGAGCAAAAAGATCTTAAGCGCCAGGAAGAGAGTTCACAAGGAGATGGTAAATACTGCCATCCTTCCTCTCCTGTTTACTGCCGTTTATGACCTCTGGGGTTTGCTGGATGCATTCCTCCTTTAGTCCTATTTTATTTACTCTGAACTACATATGCATGCTCAAGTAGGAAATAGTTTCTTTGTAGTTAAAATAATTTCTTCTGATTTGACTTTGTCCCACGTGGGGTTTTTGAAATGCTCAGAGGAAATCTGATTGGTTCTTACGAACACTGTGTAAAAAGTTCTTTTGTGAATAAAACGACCTGGGCCAAGGGGTGGACGGAAGATTACTATTGGCACTTCCTCTCTGCCACACTCTCCCTGCTCACTAAGCCCTGTTACCTCTTCTGCCCCCTGGTTATGAGCCTTCTTCCCCTGAAGGTTTCCTAGTGTGTTCTAAAGCTGGTGTCTCTCATCCAACCAGTCCCCTCCCTCCCTCCCTCCCTCCCTCCCTCCCTCCCTCCCTCCCTCCTTCCCTCCCTTCCTCCCTTCCTTCCTCTGTCCGCTTTGGGAACCACTGATCCAGTTCAATAATATTTCCACTGACAGGTAACAGCTCTCCAGGAACCGAGCCGCCCGCTTGGGGAGTCCCCGCGCCCTGCGCTAAACCAGTGCAGTGTGGCATGGGGACTCGCTTAGGCAGCGCCGGAAATCACATCTGCACATGTGCAGACGCCAAAAATTGTGTCTGTGCAAACACAGACACTGGAAATCACAGAGATCGTGGATTAAACCTTGCTGACCCCTGGCCTAGAGCCTCTACCCCAACCCAAGGTGATTACTTCAAGCAGAGACCCAAACATTGCTTGATGTTTCCATCACCCAGGCGTGGCTCACCTTTGACAAATCCACAAGGGTGTTTGCCTGGTCGTTGAGCTTCCGCTGTTCCATTTTCACGCTCCTCAACCTGGAAAGCAAAAATGATAGCGGGAATTAAAGATGAGGGGAGGCGGGCAGGACGTTGGGGTTGCACGAAGCAGCGGTCTGCAGGTGGAACAGACAGGAGATGAGAGAAAGAGTTTCCACCATCACCGTAGACAGACATGCACACAATTCCAGATCCCGCCTTGCTGGATCCAAACACACACACACCCAGGCATGCAGGGAGCCAATGACACGAGACCATTGGCTTGGGTGGAGACAGCTTAGAGAAGAGCCCTCTCTCAGTATGGAGCGACCCTCCACCTCTAGGTTTTGGGGGACAGGAGAAGACCTTCCTGTCTCAGCTGAACCTCGGAGGTCAGCCACTCAGCTTCTGAGAAACCCTGTTGGGTTTTCACCCCACTAGAAAATTTAGAGGCCCCTTACCACTTTTAGGGATATGGTCTGCTTTTAAATATTAGTCTGATTCACCCTGAGAGCTGTCTTCTTGGCTCGCATATTGGTTTTGGGGCACGGATCAGGTCATATTTGCATGAAAATGCAAACTGGATGGATGTATCTTCTAAAGCATCCGGAAGGCATCAGGGCAGGGAAGGTGCTGCAACCAGATCTCCTCCCTGCTTGTCTCCCAGAACCAGTAGAGGCATGAAAAGGGTGGAGAAGAGGTTGGCTGATGACAGGAGCAGTCTCTGATTGCTTGGGGGGAAAGTCCTGGAGAGGAGGGGGTGGGGACTTTCAGTTTCAGCAACTGAATTTTATGGAGGAAGACCACCGGAAATGAGATGCTCTCCTCATCAGGCCTGGAACTCAGCCAAGTCTGTGGAGATGGTGTTTTTGCTAATAACGAGTTAACTCCACCTTTGATCTGTGTGATTACTGACTGGCATACTCCTGTGACAGTCCGAAGGATGGATTCAATGGACCTTTCCCAGCCTGGCTTATCAGGAAATTGGGAAAGTAAGGGTGGAGTGGGGGAGAGAACCATCTCACATTCCCTGAGTTATTTGAAGATGCTCACGCTATGTTTACAGCCCTTAAACGACTCAGGTCCCAAATATCTGAGAGACTGCAGACTCTCACGTGTTAAGAACATAAGAAGAGACCAACCAGATGCCCATTATGGGAGACTCTCAACCAGGACTCGAACACAGAACCAACTCGCCCTTCCCGTGGGTTTCTAGCAACAGGCATTGCTGTCTAGGCATTGAATAGCCATTGTTGCTAGCGGAAAACACAGCAGAGGTGGCCCTCTTGCCTGCAGAAGTCTTTTTTTTGGGGGGGTGGCAGTTTGGGGAGAAAGATTGCCTTCTCTGTGGCAGCCCCTGCATTGCGTATATCCCTCCCCACAGAGATCTACAAGGCACCTTCATTGCGCAGCTTTTGTCACATGCGGAAAATGTGCTGCATGATCCTGACACCCCAGTTGCGGTTTTGACTGTGGTTTTTTTAATGTTGAGTTTACATGTTGTGGCCTGTGGAAGGGAGAGCTATAATAATACTAATAGCAATAGCTAAAGGTAATCGAATTCGACTATGGGGTTCGGCGCTCATCTCCGCTTTCAGGCCAAGGGAACCGGCGTTTGCCCACAGACAGCTTTTCCAGGTCATGTGGTGAGCAGGATTAAACCGCTTCTGGCGCAACAGGACACTGTGACAAGTGCCAGGGCGCACGAAAATGCCGTTTACCTTCAGAATAATAATAATAATTCAGATGGGATCTGCCAGGCTGATGGGCAGTGCAATGATGACATTGGAGGGAGCAGTTTAATAATAATAATATAATTTTATTATTTATATCCTGCCAAGCTGGCTGGGTTCCCCCAGCCGCTCTGGGCTGCTTACAGCACTTATGGAAACATAGTAAAACGTCAAACATTAAAAACTTCCCGATACAGGCAGGAGGGTCCATGTGGGTGCTGTGAGATGGAGACATAATGACGCTCCCACTTATGGATGGGTCCAGAAAGCCCTTCCGTTGCTTGGCCTCTAAATCAGAGCAACGTCGCGAGACACAGGCAAAAGATGGAAACAGCTTGTGCTGAGAGATGGGAGGGAAGAGAAACACGGCATTTGCAAGTTGGCAGTGGACTGGCATGCTACGAACCCCCAAATTTCTGACTCTCACTCTCTCTCTCTCTTTTCTCTCTCTCTCTCTCTCTCTCTCGCTGTCCACATTTCGAAACGGAGAGAAATTTGGGTTAGCCGAGGGCTGGCCGGGGTGAAGCGCGGTTGGGATGTGCACCTTTGCGTGCGTAACTTGGGCATGCGTGTGTGTCTGAATGGGGTCGGCGTTGTGGCCTCCCGGAGGGGTGGAGACAAAGACGGGCAAACCATGCAGTCAAACAAAAGTTCTGGCGGAACAGTAACTTACTTCTGGGCTCTGCAAGGGCGGGGCGGGGGGGAGGGGGGGAGGGAACAGAGACAAAACAACAGCACAGGTTTAAATAAACATGAGAGATAGGAAGGGGGGGGTCACACCGCCAGGCACCGCCTTCTCTGCTCCCCAGAACCCATAGATCCCCACCCCGGAGTGGTCAAATTGTGGGTCAAAGTTATGAGGATAGCCGAAAACCCAGCACACACTAACGGGGGGGGGCACTGCCAGCGACTCCCTCTTATGCGCAGGAACATAGGAATTCATCTTATACAGAGCCAGACCCGCTTCCCCACTCCATCTAGTTCAATACTGCCTGCACTGACTGGCAGCCAGAGATTTCCATCTCTTCCATGGCGATGCCATGCAGACCCTCCAAGTGTCCCTATTTCCTTTTCCTTTTTTAAAAATGCTTTTTATTAAGTTTTCATTTCAAATACACCAACAAAATACACAAATATTTCAAATCTTTTTACATCTGCCTTACTTTACGCTCCGTAGAGCAGTTGACATCCCTTCCGCAGGTTTTCTTATTCCAATCACTAATCCACAGTCCCTTAATAATAACTAAACCATGACCTAAGATTTATTTCAGTCCTGCTAACGTCTTCAAATTTCTACCGTTCTCACTTATATGGACCATAAATTTCCTCCATTCTTTTTGGTACTTTGTTTCCTCCTGACTATGAATCCTATGGGTTGGTTTTGCTAATTCTGCGTATTCGACCAACTTTGTCTGCCACTCCTTCACAGTTGGTATCTCTTGTGTTTTCCATTTTTGGGCTATCAAAACTCTGGCAGCTGTCGTAGCATACATATATAATCTTCTTAACCTTCTTAATATCCTCTCCTATTAAACCTAGCAATAGTTCTTCAGCCTTTTTTGGGAATGTATATTTAAGCATCCAAATGTCCCTATTTTCCAGGGACAGTCCTGGGTTTACAGAAGCCGTCCCGGTTTCTGATCTGACCCTGGAATGTCCTGCTTTTCCTTAGGACGTCCCTGTTTTCATCGGGGAAATGTTGGAAGGCATGCGATAGAACTTGCATCCTACTGTATGGAAGACTACTGAGCTGGGGGACCATGTAAGATTCAGGTCCTTTGTTCACAAAGGAAGTTGCCTTCCAGTGAGCTAAACCACCAATCCGTCTAGGTCAGTATCACCGGCACTGGTTGGCTGAGCTGGGAAAAGCGTTGGACTCTTGAGAGCGCCACCGATTCCGGTTCTGTCAGTTTGGTTACACCTCTCTCTCTCTCTCTCTCTCTCTCCCTCAGCCACCCACCCTTGCCCCGACATTACTTGTTATGTACTGAAGTTCTCACCCTGGGCCAGCAGGGGGATACTGTAGATAGTTATGCAAATAAGGGATCGAAAGTGACGTTCAGTGATTGGATAGTATAAGAAAGTTGTTACAGTAACGTTGTACTGGAGCTCTATATAAGCAGGCTGACTGAACCCTTCAGTTCAGTTCTGTCCTGGCCTGTGAATAAACAAGAGCTGTTTGAAGAATCGCTGTGTCGTCTGATATGTTCACCCACAACTTAACATTACTGATAACACACTGCATGTAAAACACAGTAAACGAAAGCCAGGGACCCACAATTTTGTCGCCTCAAGGTTATTTTGATGGCACACAGCTCTGCAAGTTTACACACTCTGGTTCGCTGACAAACCATCTCATCGTAGATCGCCTTCGACGCAAGGGGAAGCGAGGGAACCTCGACGTGCAATTGTGCGTGCCGCCACACCAACACATCTCCCTCTCCTCCCCATGTTGCATCGATGCACACAAGCAGATGGTTAACACGGATATGGGAGGGGGATTTGAAAAACACAAATGGTTTGAAACACATGAAAGTCTGTGTGGCGAAGGCGGCAGCTGTCCTTGACCGAAAATCTGGCAAAGGTGCTGTCCAGGATCTTGGAAGGTAAACAGAAGCTGCTCTTCTAGACTTGGGTTGGGTTGGGAAATCTAGATATGGGGCATGTGGTTTTTTTTATCAGACTCGCTGACCATGATGCAGAATAAGCTTGCAATTTCTTGCATGTATCTATATCCTTGTCTAATGTCACACAACCAGCAGTAATATTGCCTTACCCCAGATACAGCTACTTTCCCAAACCAAGTCTCCTATGTATATTTTGCTCTGAGAGGCTATGTTTGGTCAGAATCGAGTAGATACTTCCAAAGTTAACACTAAACACCAGACCCTCCAAGTCCCCCTATTTTCCAGGGACAGTCCCAGATTTACAGAAGCCGCCCTGGTTTCTGATTTGATCCCGGAATGCCCCGCTTTCCCTTAAAGGTAAAGGTACCCCTGACCGTACGGGCCAGTCGTGTCCGACTCTAGGGTTGTGTGCCCATCTCACTTAAGAGGCCGGGGGCCAGCGCTGTCCGGAGACACTTCCGGGTCACGTGGCCAGCATGACGAAGCTGCTCTGGCGAGCCAGCACCAGCGCAGCACACGGAAACGCCGTTTACCTTCCCGCTATAAAGCGGTACCTATTTATCTACTTGCACTTAGGGGTGCTTTCGAACTGCTAGGTGGGCAGGAGCTGGGACCGAAAGAAGGGAGCTCACCCCACCGCAGGGATTCGAACCCCCGACCATACGATCAGCAAGTCCTAGGCGCTGAGGTTTTACCCACAGCGCCACCCGCGTCCCTTAGGACGTCCCTATTTTCATGGGAGAAACATTGGAGCGTGTGAAATGCATTACTTCTGGTAAATGAGCCACCATATTCACTAGAGGACCGTGAAAATTTGTGTCCTGGACTTTTTAGACTCGTCTTCCCATGTACTATCTGAAACCAAAGGGACACATTGCTTACCAGATGTGATTTTATTTTTAAACTCTCCCACCCCGCTATTAGTGGTTTGTGCAAACCGCTGTTCTGCTTTTTGTATGGTAGAGGTAGGAGGCCCTAAGGGTGCATTTGTGGAAGCAAGTGGGTGAGGTCCCCCCCCAAAAAGTTTGGCAACCGTTGCTCTACATTGTTATATTTGGATGTGTGGGATGTGAAACACAGAGCAGCCAAATACAACATTCCTAGAGTGAACATAAAAGGGGATGTCTGGACCAGCCAGTTGGAACTTCCTGTTTCCTCCTGGGCTGGGATAGTCTTCCTCTGCATGTGACCAGAGGTGGGCGTGACCTCACCAGTGCAGGTAACAAAACAGCACAGGGGAGGCAGCCATCTCTATCTCTGACTCCATTCCTTGAAGAAGCAACATCTTAGCCTGAGATGCTCTCTTGGCATCTTGGCTTGCAGCCATGAGAGGACAAAGGAACTATCTCCTTATGGGATAGATTCCAAGTGTATATATTTTGTAACTTAAGTCTGCCTTCTGGGATCCATCTGTGAACAGAATGTGTGTGAGTAAACTCTTTTATAATTTTATACAATACTGTGTTGTGCCTAATGTTTTATGAAGGAACAAAGGGGAATTACGAGGAAACTTATTTTAGAGGCTTATACAAGCCTGACAAATACGTTATCTGCTGTACAAATTTTAGAAGGGGATGTTACTCTGCTAAATTATAGAACTTGCTAACACAAGTTGGGAAGGAAATAATTAAACAATATATCCTCTCCTGCCTCCCTGAACATTCCCACAGAATGAACCTAACCTTTCCCATGACAGGTATGGATTCTTGAGTCTTCTCCAAGGGAGCGATGGCAATACCTAGATGTGGACAAGGCCTGTATGTGGCTCCAAATCAAAGCAGCACAGACTGTAGGATGTAACATCACAGAAAGCAGTCAAATACAACAGTTCCTGTTTGCCCAGAGTGCACACACAGGGGGATGTTGCTCCAGCCAGGAGGACTTCCTGTGACCTGGTCTGGAGCATCCTCCCCCTGCGTGTGACCAGGTAGATGGGCGTGGCCCTAGGAGACCCCATAAAAGGGCTGGTCACACAGCCATCTTCCTTCTCTTGCTTCTCTTGATGATGTTCTCTTGATGTCTTTTTGTTTTCTGCTGGCTCTCAGCCAGCAGCACATATGGGATAAACTCTCTTCTGCAGCTAAAAGCTAAAGCCTGCCTTCAGGATCATACAGTGAACTGAATGTAAGTAAACTTCTTATCATTACTTTTAAAAGAAGACTGTTGTGGTCCTTATTGTTGTAAGAGGGAATAAAGGGGAATTTACCAGGATCAAACTCAACCTGGACAAGCCAGATTGGACTGCTTAAGTAAAGAGATCCAAACGAATCTACCAACTAGCTTCCTGATGTATGCTGGGGGAAATGGACTCTGCTACTAACTCACTAGCGTGAGTGAGGAAGGATAATATTTAATCAATATATCCTCTCCTACTATCCACAACATTCCCACACAGACCTCCGATATGTGGGATGTGAAACACAAGAGCAGTCAAGTACAACATTCCTAGAGTGAACATGTTTACACATGGGGAGGAATATTTGTCCAGCCAGCAGGTCAACTTCCTGTTTCCTCCTGGGCTGGACTTCTGCATGTGACTAGAGGTGGGCGTGGCCTCACCTGTGCAGGTAACAAGAAAAGCACAGGGCAGGGCAGCCATCTCTCTCTCTATGACTACTTTCGTCGAAGAAGCAACATCAGCTTAGCCAAAGATGCTCTCTTGGCCTCCAGCCAAGAGAGGACAAAGGGACTGTCTCTTTATGGGATAGTTTCCAGGTGTATGTTACTTTTCTAAGCTAAGTCTGCCTTCTGGGATCTGATTGTGAACAGAATGTGAGTAAACTCTTTTTATACTTTTATAGAAGACTGTGTCGTGTCTTATCTTTTATGAGGGAATAAGGGGAAAATACCAGAACAGTTATTATAGAGGCTTTAGCGAGCCTGAGCAAACGCATCCGCTGTGAGTTTAAACAGGGGAATGTTACTCTGCTAAATTGTGAACTTGTTAACACAAGCTGGAAAGGCTATAATCAGACAATATATCCTCTCCTGCATCCCTGAACGTTCCCACACGATACGGGTAGGTTTCGTATAACAACCCAATGCCACCCCCAGCTAGCAGCAGATTTTTGCAACGATTGAACGGTGCATCGTATTTAGTGGGGCGGATTCCCCTCCTTTCAGGCAGGGACCCCCAAGTCAGGGAGAGACCTGGACAACAGAACAGGGGGATGGAGGGTGGGTGGGTGGGAGCAGGAAGCAGCAGGCACTGGGGGGGGGGGGGGGTTGAAGCAGGTAAACATGTTTGACTTACTGATGGATGGCTTGGAGGAACTTACGCTGGTGTTTCCGTACTTTGGCATGGTCAATCTTCCTCACCAGCTTGGTATGCTTATAGATCAGCCACGTTTCCCTGAGTACGTTGGCGGCAGAATTCTTCACCTGGGGGGTTGGGGAGGGGAAGGGGTTAAGGGGGAAAGAAAAGGAGATGGGCCTCAGACAGGCAGGAGAAATCTGAGGAGGTGAGCGGCGCTCTTCCCAAAAAATAGGCTCGCTGGAGTTCGTGATGGCACAGTCTCTGACCAATCCTACCTTGCTCCCATTGTGATAGCTCTCGATTATCACCAACCAATCCAAGTTTGACTCTGTGAAGGATTGTTTGTGAAGATGCTAAGTTGCACCCGTGTCTTAAGAAAGCTAACTATTCGGAGTTAATTAAGAACTCGGTCTTTTAGTGTGGCAGCATCTACACTTTGGAACTCCCTGCCTTTTGATACCCCTGTACCCTTATTGGCGTCTGCTAAAGAGATTTTTGCCATCCAGATATTTAGAAAGGTGGTGTGAGTTTTAATCTGTTTTTAGTTTATTTTTAACTTTAAATCATTGCTATTAATTTTCCTTATTGGATCATTTTATTGTGATATACACACACATCTCACACTGCTCTGAGGTTTTTTTTAAAAAAACAATTAAGGGGTGCATGCATATTATGAAATAAATAAATATTACTGTTTTCACAGAGTCAAGTCTTGATTCTCTGAATGGCCGCTACAAGGAATTACCGTATTTTTTGCTCTATAAGACTCACTTTTTCCCTCCTAAAAAGTAAGGGGAAATGTGTGTGCATCTTATGGAGCGAATGCAGGCTGAGCAGCTATTCCAGAAGCCAGAACAGCAAGAGGGATTGTGCTTTCACTGCGCAGCGATTCCTCTTGCTGTTCTGGCTTCTGAGATTCAGAATATATTTTTTCTGGGGCGCCACTAGGGGGCGCATTGGAAGATGGCCGACAATACCATCTCTCCGACCCACACGGGGTAATTAAGAGGCTGTTATGGGAGTAGGCAGCCTCCCTTGTTGCCCCAAGGAAATGGGGAACACTGCCCTTGCCTGCTGTGCCCATAAATCACCCCCTAATTCGAAAGAAGGGGGTGAGGGCCCTAGGCAGAATGCCCCCGTGTGGACCTTGGCTCTCCTGGCCGCTGTCTCTGATCGCGCACTACTTGCAGCAATTTGGAATAATTAATTACAAAAGAAGCAAATGCACATATTTCAAGTGAAGAAGGGGAGTGAAGTCTGCTAATTTAAGTGACCTCTGCAAAAGAAGACGACGGGCTGGAGAAACAGGAATATTTTACGATGAAGATACACCAAAGGCGGGGTATGTTGACAACGGGGCTGAATGGGGGGGGGGAACCTTTTTTACTTTCCTTCTATGTGATTTACAAGAACCCCTCCTCATTAGAACCGTCGGTTGAACTGACCCAAGCAGGATGATTAAGGTCTGTGTGGAGATAATCTTTAACCAAAAGGATGCTTTATGGAGACCGAGAAGCAATAAGAGCTTTTGGGAATGGCGCAGCAATTAATTCGGAGTCGCCATCTTGCCAAAGGATTTATAGCCGGGAGGAAGAACAGATTTGTTTTCAGACTGCATTCCTAGTGAATCTCCTCAGAGGTTTTGAGAAAGGAGGCAGATTGGTGAAGATTAATGACGCTAAGACTGTTTTGATGTATGGAAGTGATGTTATATGGAAAACGTCTGGATATGGCTACTGGATAAAAAAAATAATATCCACGCAGGATTACAAACTGTTCTAACCAGCTTGCGGAGACTATCAGAGTTCACAAAGAGAAAGGAAAAATATATGAAAATAACAACAAGAGATGTGGAAAAATAATAAGAAAGGACTGGATAGTACTGTGAACATCATAAGGTTAGATTTGTGGACATTAAAACAGCAGTAAGAAGCAAGAAGTTGATTGGATCCCTTCGGAACTTGAAATATGGGTACCCCCAACAAAAATTTAAAATTCGGCTGTGTAATTTGGAATTTACGTAATTTGGTTTGATTTGATGTGATTGGTCGGTTCATAAAAAAGTATTCTTAAAAAGAATATATTTTTTCTTGTTTTCCTCCTCCAAAAATTAGGTGTGTCTTGTGGTCTGGTGCGTCTTATAGAGCGAAAAATGCGGTACCTCTGGAACAGCAATCCTGTGCATTTTATAAAACAGCGGTAGACGAGGTTGTTCCTTGCATTATCCTCAAAGTAAAGATCTTCCGTGTAGAGACCCATTGAAATTCATGGTTCTCAAGTTCTCATGCCCATTGAATTCAATAGGTCTACTCTGAATATGACCAGCGTTGGAGATGACCCATGGAAAATGGATTGGCCCAAGTTATTCATGTCCATGACCTATGATGGGTTTACTCTTGAGCAGGACAAGGGTTGACTACCACCCACACTCTGTCTATGTTGAGGATCGGGGCTGAGGGTGTTGCACCTCTTACCCGCTTTGATAGCTGTGTATCCATCATGAAGTTGTGGACGTGCTTTTCTGCTTTGGTCAGTTCGAGCTTCCGGGCGACCACGGCAACCACAAGAGCCGTACAGCCTGCACCCTGCAAGACAGGGAAGAGGGTGGGTTAGAATAGGGAAAGCCAAACCAGTTGGATGCCTGCCTGCTGAAGGAGGCGGGAGAAGTGAGCCATATTCAAGGACACTGCAGTGTGCTCCATATTTTCATTTAAGTTAGTAACATGCCATTCAATTACCAAAATCTCTAAGGGGTGGACATATATATATATAATAATTTTTTTCTTAGTTTTTCAACATATCGTTTTCAACAGTAATTAAACATACTTTCATATCTTATATCATATTTTTTTTACTTCCATCAATCACATCTGAAAATTTTCCAATCTATTCACTAAATACACATTTCTTACTTCCACAATTACATTTAATTCATAACTAATATCTCTATTCTTCCTCTATTTTGCAATGCTTCGTACATTTCTCCTTACAAAACTTCTTGCAGTCCTGCTAGCGTAATTTGTTGATTACAGTTGCTCTTCAAATAACCCATATGTTTCTTCCAATCTTCTGTAAATCTTATACAGTGGTACCTCGGGTTAAGTACTTAATTCGTTCCAGAGGTCCGTTCTTAACCTGAAACTGTTCTTAACCTGAAGCACCACTTTAGCTAATGGGGCCTCCTGCTGCCGCCACCGCCGCACAGTTTCTGTTCTCATCTTGAAGCAAAGTTCTTAACCCGAGGTACTATTTCTGGGTGAGCAGAGCCTGTAATCTGAAGCGTCTAGAACCCAAGGTACCACTGTATATTTCTAAGCAGTGATTCATAGTCTGGGAACAATTCTGGCTTCTAGCAGAAGAGGCAGGAGAGGAGGGGGGCCAAGAGGCAGCAATGGGTTCGGCTGCTGAAGAATCCAGGGAGGCTCCCCCTCCTGCTGCAACCAGCTCTCTCCCCCCCCCCCCCCGGCCTCCCAGGGCACTCAGTGAAATGAACGGAGCACGTTAGAGCTCTGTTGTGCACAGACTCAGGGCAGATCTACACACATGGTTTTTAATGTTAAGGAAGCGTTATGGAATGGTTTTGATACCTATATGGACACATGACGTCCTACTTTTAACATTCATAGGGCATTATTAAAATGTGACACTAGAGGGTGTTGCAGAGCGCAGATGGGAAACAGCGTTTTGATGAAAGAAAGAAAGGAAGGAAGTGTCAGGGGACTGCCATCAGTGCCGGAGGGAGAGAGCAAAATCCAGAGGGATTCCGGAGAGCGTCCCGGGATTGGGAGAGGCAGCCCATCTTCTGGGGAAGAGAATCAGCGTAGCACCAGTGGAGAAGGGGGGCAGATGGGGGAAGCGGCGAGGCGGTCCCATGACTGCTTGCCGGGGACCAGCGGGGAGAGTAGGGGTCCTCCGCTGCCCACGCCCTCCTTGCGCAGAAGGCTTTCGCGCAGAGAAAGTAGGAGGAGACTAGGCGTCAAAGAGCTTCTTTGCTGGAAGAAGTTTAAGAAACGCCCACTGACGGATTCGGCCAGCGATTGAGACAGCCACGGGTGAGTGGCTGTCCGGACAGAAAAGGTTCACTCAGGCAATCCAGCCAGGTGTTTGCACCGGCTTACACACGAGCAACCCCTAGAACCATTACAGGAAGGAAGGAAGGAAGGAAGGAAGGAAGGAAGGAAGGAAGGAAGGAAGGTTTTTTTTAAAAAAAATCCAATTTACAAGTATGCCCTGTGACGTTATATATTTATGCCACTACGGCGGCCCGTGTTTTGTTAGCTCAAAAATGGAAAATGAGCGAGGTCCCAACCAAAGAAGAATGGCAACTTAAACTGATGGAATATGCGCAGCTTGCGGATCTAACTTATAGAAAAAGAGAACAAGAAGAACATTCATTTAAAGAAGATTGGAAAATGTTTATTGAATATATGGGGGGGGGGATTGTGTACACTTGGAGACGTTGGCAGAATTAAGAGAAATCCAGCAGTGTAAATAAGTTTTGATGGAAGTAATAATGGAATACTGAATGGTTTAGTTTATATAAAATATGCAGGGATTTATGCTGTGCAAAATGAACCATGGAAAGAGAAGAAGGGAAGTCACTGGTATTTTAAGGTTGTTTAAATGAATAGTCTAAATTGTAAAGGAGAAAATTTAATAAAAATTGTATAAACAAAAACAAAACAATCCAATTTACATGTATGCCCTGTGATATTTTAGAAAGGTACAGTGGTACCTCGGGTTAAGAACTTAATTTGTTCTGGAGGTCCGTTCTTAACCTGAAACTGTTCTTAACCTGAGGTACCACTTTAGCTAATGGGGCCTCCTGCTGCCGCCACGCAATTTCTGTTCTCATCCTGAAGCAAGGTTCTTAACCCAAGGTACTATTTCTGGGTTAGCGGAGTGTGTAACCTGAAACATCTGCAACCCGAGGTACCACTGTATATCTAATGACAGGTCAGTGTCAATCCAGCCTCAGTTTGCAACTGCTTGAGAAAAACCCTGGAGAGGACTTAGATGGTTGTGGGAAAGTGGGGACCTTCATTACTTGCAACTGCCTCATTGGGGCAAGATCTACTGGGAAGAGTTGCTAGGATCACCAAGCCTGCACTGTTTTGAATAAAGAGTTAACTTCACAGACACCATGTTGCTTTTTTAAATCGCTGACCTACACCTGAAATTAAAGCAAGGCAGTCTCTGAAAGGCAATCTGAAAGGCATGGCATGAAAGGAAAGAGGTACAGGGAGGGAAGAGGAAAAAGAAGACATACAAGCTGAAAGGCAGAACGCACAGGGAAGGAAGAGCAGGGAAATGTAAGAAACAAAGGGTGATCTGTGCACCAGCAGGAAAGATACAGGCGGCAGATGGAACCTTACCATAATCCCAGTGAGCAGGCAAACTCCTTTCCCGCAGTAAGTGTGCGGGACCATGTCCCCATAGCCGATGGAGAGGAAGGTGATGGAGATCAACCACATGGCCCCCAGGAAATTGCTGGTCACGTCTTGCTTGTCATGGTATCTGGGCCGAAAAAGAGTAAAAGGAGGGGGGGGGAAGTCTCCATCAAAACCGTCTTGGCTTCTTCCCGTCCGCCCTTGGCCTGCCCCACACATAACCGGAGTGGGTGAGGGTGGGGCTACAGTAGGACACCCCCCCACGTGCCCAATCTCTGCCCACTGCAGGCTGCCACAGAGGATGGAAGAGTTTTGCACTGGACTGGGTGTATTTCAGTTGTGAATCGTCGCCTTAAATGTGGATCCAAAACGGATGAGAATTTGTTGATTTTGGTTTCTCGTTTTAAATTCAGTTCTCCTCATCTGCCCAGCGATAGATGTATATCCTCGTGAAAGCTGGGCAGCATTTCTGGTGCAAATTTCTCCCAATATACCAATGTTTGCATGGGGTTTGACTAACGGACACATTTTCTTGCAAAGCAACCTTTTGTAATATGATAGGGCGTCAGGTTGTTTTCACCAGTGCATGCACCGCAAAGCACACACTGCCCTAATTTTTTTCGCACACAATATTTCTCGGACAACTGCATTGCAAAATTCAGATAAGGGCAATTCCTGCCCTCCCCGTTTGAAGGATAGCTGTTATTTCACAATGCATATTTGCTCCATATTTTACTGTGAATGAAGCATTGATCGTAGCCAACAGTGGTTTGGAAATTCAGTTTTGCAGACCCGGGGAACCCCTTTCCTGCCCATATTTTGCACTGATTCTAAATATGGCTTCTCATTCTATCCCTGTGGCAGCCTTGGAACATTAGCAGCACCATTCAAAGTGTCCATTCCTGCATTCTCAAAGCTGTGGTTGCAAAATTGCTCTCTGGGTTTCGAAGCAGAGAACTCCATCGGATGAACACCCGCTAACTTTTTTTTTTGCAGCTCAAAGACTGAAGGGTTTTGTTTGTTTCATAAAAAAAAACAAGTCAAGATTCCTCTTTGGGTACAACATTGCTTTCCCCCCAATCAGTATGTTTGATTCTTTTACTTCCATTCTCTTTGAAGCTGGGTCCTATGCAAGTTTACTCGAAAGAAAGTCCTACTGTTCCTCCTCCTCCTCAAAATACTGTTTCCCTAAGCTTTTTCAGTCTGTGTCATCATACACAAGGGAATACAGTGGTACCTCGGGTTAAGTACTTAATTCGTTCCAGAGGTCCGTTCTTAACCTGAAACTGTTCTTAACCTGAAGCTCCACTTTAGCTAATGGGGCCTCCTGCTGCCGCTGCGCCACTGGAACATGATTTCTGTTCTCATCCTGAAGCAAAGTTCTTAACCCAAGGTACTATCTCTAGGTTAGCGGAGTCTGTAACCTGAAGCGTATGTAACCTGAAGCGTATGTAACCCGAGGTACCGCTGTATTCCATAAGAAGGGTCTCAGCTAGGAAGAAGAAGAAGAAGAAGAAGAAGAAGAAGAAGAATGCTGTATTGTTTTTAACACTCAATTGGAAGCTGCCCAGAGTGGCTGGGGAAACTCAGCCAGATGGGCGGGGTATAATTAATAAATTATTATTATTATTATTATTATTATTATTATTATTATTACCTGTTGGATCAGGCCAGTGGCCCAGCGGCATCCTGTTCTCACAGTGGCCAACCAGATTGCCCAATGAGAAGTCTGCAAGCAGGATCCTAGCACCAGATCTGTCTCCCTTCCTGCAGAGCATAGCGCTCCTGGCTAGTAGCCCTCGACAGCCCCCCCTCCATGAATCTGTCCAATCCTCTTTTAAAGCCATCCAAGTCTGATGGCCGTCACTGCCTCCTGTGGCAGAGAGTTCCACAGGTTAACTGCACTGCGTGAGTAAGTTCTCCATCGTTCCTGTCCTGGATTCAGCTCCGTCGCGTCCCCCACAAGGTCAAGTGATCTTTACAGAGGTCATCGCATATATCTCATCACAATGAAGTCAGGATTGCTGGTGGGGTTGTGAGCTCTGAGGAACATTCTCCCCATCCTTAGTGGAAATGCCCTCAGGCCTCATTATTCTGGTCCCCTGAAATACCAAGAGGGACTCGGGTGGCACTGTGGGTTAAACCATAGAGCCTAGGAATTGCTGATCAGAAGGTCGGCGGTTCGAATCCCTGCAACGGGGTGAGCTCCCGTTGCTCGGTCCCTGCTCCTGCCAACCTAGCAGTTTGGAAGCACATCAAAGTGCAAGTAGATAAATAGGTACCACTCTGGCGGGAAGATAAACGGCATTTCCGTGCGCTGCTCTGGTTCACCAGGAGTGGCTTAGTCATGCTGGCCACATGACCCGGAAGCTGTACGCCGGCTCCCTCGGCCAATAAAGCGAGATGAGCGCCGCAGCCCCAGAGTTGATCACGACTGGACCTAATGGTCAGGGGTCCCTTTACCTTTTTAAAATACCAAGAAATCTCTAAAGTCATTAGACCACCTGCTCAGGCTTTCCCTCAATTGCAATGACTGAACAGGTCACAGAAAACCTCTCCTCTTTCCAGAGGGGAGGTGCTGTGAGCGGGAGCCGTTTCCTGCGTTAGCAGGGGGGGTTCCGGCCCCTGCTCAGGTGTCCTGGCTGCTGTGCCACGCCCCCTGGCAGCCAACCAATCAGGCGGAGGCTTGGGGGTGGGGTTTAGCCACTCAAATGTGGCCTCAGCAGCGCTTCCCCCTCATTGCGCCACTTGGTTTCGTCGGGTCACCCACCCACCCTACCTTTAGTTCATTGTTTTGTTTTTGACCTTGCTATGGACCTGTGGTTGGTCGCGTTGGTGGCCTAAGGGGCCTGGTAGGAATTTTATCCAGCTGGCAAATTCACAGTGGCCACTTGGTTTTTCGCCTAGGTAAAGAGACCCCTGACCATTAGCTCCAGTCGCGGACGACTCTGGGGTTGCGGCGCTCATCTCGCTTTACTGGCCGAGGGAGCCGGCGTACAGCTTCCGGGTCATGTGGCCAGCATGACTAAGCCGCTTCTGGCGAACCAGAGCAGCGCACGCAAATGCCATCTACCTTCCCGCCGGAGCGGTACCTATTTATCTACTTGCACTTTGACGTGCTTTCAAACTGCTAGGTTGGCAGGAGCTGGGACCGAGCAACGGGAGCTCACCCTGTTGTGGGATTCAAACCGCTGACCTTCTTATCGGCAAGTCCTAGGCTCTGTGGTTTAACACACAGCGCCACCCGCGTCCTGCCACCCACGTTTTTCACCTATCTCGTAGCAAATCGCCACAACTTTTCGGGTATTGGCGGTTAGGCATTGGAATATGTTTGTGTATTGGAGGGCAGGGTGTGGCCATCACCCACCCCCCCACTTTTTGGGTATTCCATTAAAGGAATCCGGCGGTCGTGGATCCTGTCCAACGCCCTTGCTGGTGGCTAGGGCCATGGCACGACCCCCGGTGACATCAGAGGGAGCTTACAGTTGTATTTGCATCAACAGGCTCCTCCTACTGGTGGTTAACCCTTGTTAGACTCACCCCTTCCCGAGGGGGTGGAGTCACGCTCTGTTGTTTTAGCCAATGCCTAAGCCAATACCACTCACATGCTGTAACCAATAAAGTTGTGGCCTTTTTTAGCCCATTAACCTAATATACTGCGTCCTGGTGTCTTTCTTATCCTCAAGCGGGTCCTCGACTCACAACAGTGGAATCAGAGCGATGGAAGGAACCACGAGGGTCAACAGCCGGCAATGCAGGAATCTTTTTGCCCAGTGTGGGGTTCGAACTCATGACCTGATATAAAGAGTCTCATGCTTTACCAACTGAGCCATCCTTTGTCGATGGATGGCACGAATGCTTGTCACTTTGAAGAGGTTGTGACACGGCTGCAGCTAGGATTTTAGGAGCCTGGGAATGGAAAACCTAGAAAAATCTGCATTTGGCTGTGCGGTATATAAGAACATATGGGCTTTAGCTACCGGGGGGTGAGGAGAGGGGGGAGGAATACATGAAAACTGTGTGTTTCTTTTGGAAGATCCAGAATGCTTTTAGGTCAAGCTGGAAGGCGTGCAAAGGAGGGCAAACAAGAAGATGATGGGTCTGGAAACCAAATCTTATGAGGAACGGTTGAAGGAGCTGGGGATTTTAGCCTGGAAAAGAGGAGACTGAGAGGAGATAGGAGGTAAAGGTAAAGGGACCCCTGACCATTAGGTCCAGTTGTGACCGACTCTGGGGTTGCGGCGCTCATCTCGCTTTATTGGCTTAGGGAGCCGGCATACAGCTTCCGGGTCATGTGGCCAGCATGACTAAGCCGCTTCTGGCGAACCAGAGCAGCGCACGGAAACGCCGTTTACCTTCCCGCCGGAGTGGTACCTATTTATCTACTTGCACTTTGAGATGCTTTCGAACTGCTAGGTGGGCAGGAGCAGGGACCGAGCAATGGGAGCTCACCCCGTCGTGGGGATTCGAACCGCCAACCTTTTGATCGGCAAGCCCTAGGTTCTGTGGTTTAACCCACAGCGCCACCCAGGTCCCTAGGGATAGGATACCCATCTTTAAATATCCGAAGGGCTGTCACATGGATGATGGAGCAAGCTTGTTTTCTCCTGCTCCAGAGGGTAGGACTCGAACCCATGGCTTCAGGTTACAAGAAAGGAGATTCTGACTAAACATCAGGAAGAACTTTCCGGCAGTTTAAGAGTCATTTTACAGTGGAATGGTCTCCCTCAGGAGATTATGGGGTCTCCTTCCTTGGAGGTTTTTAAGTAGAAGTTGGAAGGCCATCTGTCAGGGATGATTAAGCTGAGATTCCTGCATTGCAGGGGGTTGGAATGGATGACCCTTGGGTTTCCCTTTCAACTTTACAATTTTAAGATTCTGTGATGTAACACTTCTGGGTTGTTAAGAAAGGCTGCTTTGTTTTGTTTCAACCAGCGGCTGTTGAGTGCCAATCCTGAGCATACAGACCTACAAGCCAGAAAGGAAAAAACGGGAAAGCCCCCTGTGAATATTTGTAGGGTCCTGGGGGAACAGGGAAATGTCAACAACGCTTTGCAAAAGAAAGAAAGAAAGAAAGAAAAGGGCTTTGCAATTTAACGCCCGACTCAAACGCACACAGCAAATTAGCGCTAATGTGAGATGAGTGGAGTGATACCCGCAGAGGGATTTATTCTGCTGAGCTGAGCGTCACTCCTCTCCGGAGACTGGAGGAAAGCGAAGGAGCGTTTAAAGCTGCGCAGATTAGTTTTGAAGAAGCGCTATGGGGGGGGATGGGGGGAAGTGTGACTTAATTGCTCGTGGTGCTAATTAGGATTGCTATTGATTCGCTGGAAGGTGGCAGCGCCTTCAGGGCAGGAGCCCAGGGCTCCTCTCACCAGGGTGGGCAAGGAATGCGCAGGCCTTGCAATGTTGCAGAACTAGGGTTGGTATATTCAGAAGAAATGGGGAATAGTGCATCTGTCCTGACCAGACAGAAGGACTGTTTCTGGGGGACAGGGGGCGGGCAGGTGTGGGGGACTTCCTGGTCCTGAGTGGGGTAATTGTGTCCCTGAAGGAGCAGGTGCGCAGCCGGGGGGCCATTTGGGACTCAAAGCTGTCCATGGAGGCACAGGTCATTCTGTGTCCAGGGCAGCTGCTTACCAGCTCCATCTGAGACCCTACCTGCCTGCTCCCTGTCTCCCCAGAGTGGTCCATGTTCTGGTCATAGCTGTCAACTTTCAGATTTGAAAATAAGGGGTCAGCAGCCTCAAAAATAAGGGATCAGCAGCCTCACCTGTCCCGGGGACAGTCTACAGGATATCTAACAATCTGGGATAGCAGCAGGAAGTGGCGCTGGAATAAGGGGATTTCCTGCAAAAAAGGGAAGGTTGACAGCTATGGTTCTGGTTATCTCCCTCTTGGACTACTGCCATGCGCTCTACATGGGGCTACCTTTGAAGGTGACCCAGAAACAACAACTAATCCACAATGCAGCAGCTAGACTGGGGACTGGGAGTGGCCGCCAGGACCATATAACACAGGTCCTAAAGGATCTTCACTGGCTCCCAGTATGTTTCTGAGCACAATTCAAAGTGTTGGTGCTGACCTTTAAAGCCCTGAACAGCCTTGGCCCAGTATACCTGAAGGAGCGTTTCCACCCCCATTGTCCAGCCCAGACACTGAGTTCCAGCTCTGAGGGCCTTCTGGCGGTTCCCTCACTGTGAGATGTGAAGCTACAGGGAACCAGGCAGAGGACCTTCTTGGTGGTGGCCCCCTCCCTGTGGAATGCCCTCCCATCAGAAGGCAGCCCTCTATTGGGAAGTTTTAAATGTTTCAACTGCCTTGGCCCCATATGCCTGAAGGAGTGTCTCCACCCCCATTTTTGATGGCTATCCTAGCTGCTCTCAGTCTAGTCTTTTCCAGGCTAAACATCCCCAGCTCCTTCAACTGTTCCTCATAAGGCTTCATTTCCGAACCCCTGATCATCTTGGTCGTTCTCCTCTGTACACCTTCCTGCTCGTACACACACTGAATTGTTTTTTTTGGGGGGGGGGGGAGGGAGCCATGAATGTTTAAAATGGTGCTTTAAAAGGATTGTACGAATGTGGCCTAAATTAGAAAGGTCTATTAAGTTCAATGAGTGTGACGAGTCTTTAATACAAGGGAGCCTGGCTGGATCAAACCACCTGGCAATCCAATAGATAACTTCTGACATCCTTGGGGGGGGGGGGGACGACAAAACTGGGCTTGCATGCCAGACCTGCTTGTTCCAGCAATTACTACTTAGAGATAGACTGTTCCTGATCAAGGAGGTTCTATTAAGACACCATGGCTACCAGCAGTTGACTCCTCCTCTTCAATAGTCTACCAATTTCCACTAAAATAAGACCCACAACTGTGCTCTCTGAGTTTTGCCTTGTTAAATTGTACGGTTTTCCCGAAGAGATCAATTCAGCATGGCAAAATTTTATCTGATCACTTGTGTCTGTAATCAATGCACAAACTGCAGCGTCCCCTGCAAATACCTATCTGCCTTCTGCCCGCCCTGCTTCTATAGCTGACTAAAACAGTGGCCACCGCCACATCTTGTGGCACTGAGTTCCGCAGGTGAACTGTGTGGCCTGAGTAAAGAAAGTTCACGGTTTTCAGCAAAACCCTTCAGTGCGAATCGCTGCAGGCAAAAAAGGAAGGGAGAAGGAAAGGAAAAGAGAGAGAATAACCTCCTCCCCGACCTTGGAAAAGAACCGGCATGGAGCGTGGTGGATTTCGGAAGATGCACTGGAAGTTAGCGAAGAAGAGGGTGCTTTGGAGTGGCATGCAGGGAGTAAGACTGGGATAGAGGAATGCAGAAATTTGTCCCCCAGGAGGGGAAAAAACTAAAGGAACAGAAAGACCCAGACAAGCCTGACTACGCCAAGCAATGTTAAGAGGAGGAATTTAGGATTGCTGCTTTCTTTCTTTCTATTCACCCTGCAAAGCTCAAGCTAGTGGACCCCCAGACCTTCTCCGTCCCCCATAGGTGTATCCAGCCCTCCTTGCCCAGGGAAGGGTAGCGGCGGTTGTGAACCGTTGAACATTTTGCTCGGAACATCGGAAAAGGTTGCAAGGGGTGGCGGGGGAATCTGCAGAGTCAGAAGCATGGGCCACCCCAGAGTCATCTAGTCCAACCCCACAACTGCAATGCAGGATGTGCATTGTGGAAAATCTGACTGCTTCCCAGGAAAGGACTTTCAATGGCGCTATGTTGCTTTCGCTAGATCAGCTTTGCTAGCTTGCAAAGATGCGGTTTTATATTGTTCTCAGTTCTGTCATAGTTTAATTGCTTTTTTCCCCCTAACTGCTATCTCCGATAGATCTTTAGCTTTCTGCATTTTCTCTGCGTTGGTTTTAATTTTGAGTCCCGGTCCCAGGGGAAAAGTTGGGCCATAAATAATGATGGTGATGCTTTAATTGTGATTCCTGCATTGCAGGGGGTTGGACTAGATGACCCTTGGGGTCCCCCTTCCAATTCTATGATTTGAGGATGATGATGATGATGATAAACAGGGGTGGCATGATGTAATCCCTGCATTGCAGGGGGTTGGACTAGATGACCTTTGGCGTCCCCCTTCCAATTCTATGATTCGATGATGATGACGATGATAAACAGGGGTGGCAAGATATAGCTGTCTGGCAGTTCTGTCTCTCCCCCCCAACCCCCCAAAACCTGTGGTTCCTGCATGTCAGGGGTTGGACTAGATGACCCTCAGGGTCCCTGCAGTTCTATGATCCTGTGAAAAGCAGGCATCACTGGGCCAGGAAGGGATCAAAGCCTCCTCTGGCTCTCCTCTGGCAGTGGGTGTGCATGTGCGCTTGAATCACGCAGCCTTCTCGGTTCCCTTCACGGCTGAGTGTGGCCTGACTCACTGCTTCCTCGCACAGAGAAAACCAGGCAGCCCTGAAAAAAAATCCATGGCGCGCTGGCTGAGCTCCTGGTGTTCACGAAAGGGCTTCCGGGGTGCTTCTCCATCTTGGCATCTAAGGGGGTTCTTCCTCAACCACCAGCCACTGCTGCGCCAAGAAGAGAACGAGGGCGCAGGAGACCGGGCCACCCCCCTCCTCGCTCCCCTCTCAAGGTTGAATGCTTGTCTGGCAGCCGTGATAAATTTCCAGGAAATGACGCCGCCGCCTCGGGACAGCTTAAAGGCTGAGGATTTATGGGGGCACCAGCTTTTGTGGACGAAAGGATGTGGGGTGGGTTTGGAGGAGGTGGGCAGGAAGGGGGAACTGGGTTTTAGCCCATGTTTGCCATGCTCAGAGTAGGCCCATTGAAATTGAGGGACGTGGCTACTCTTCCCCTCCTGCAGTTTCCAGCATCTGCTATTCAGGAGCTCAGACACTGGACACAGAACATTGCCAACGTGGCAGGGTTTCAGCATTAGCCATCTCCTGCTCTGTGATTTTTTTCCTAATCCTCTTTTCATAGACTCGTAGAGTTGGAAAGGATGCTGGAATCTCAGCAAAAGCATCCATCACAGATGGCCATCCCCATAAACCTTCAAAGTCAACCACTTCCCAAGGGCAATCGTTCCACTGTTGTACAGCTCTTGCAGTCAGAACATCTCCCTGATGTTTAGCTGGAATGTCTTTTCTTGTAACACGAATCCGTTGTTTCAGTCCTACACTCCAGAGCAGGGGAAAACAAGCTTGTTCCCTCTTCCATGTGACAGCCCTACAGATATTTGAAGATGGCCATCATATCTCCTCTCAGTCTTCTCTTTATTGGGCTACATACATTGGATATAATTCCCTCAACCGTTCCTCATATGGCTTGGTCTCCAGACCCTTGATCATCTTGGCCACCCTCCTCTGCACACCTACCAGTTTGCCAACATCCTCCTCATGTTGTGGCACCCAGAATTGCACACAGGATTCCAGGTTGTGGGATGTGAAACACAAGAGCAGTCAAGTACAACATTCCTAGAGTGAACATGTTTACACATGGGGAGGAATGTTTGTCCAGCCAGCAGGTAAACTTCCTGTTTCCTCCTGGGCTGGGACAGACTTCCTCTGCATGTGACCAGAGGTGTGCGTGGCCTCACCTGTGCAGGTAATGACAAAAGCCCAGGGCAGGGCAGCCACCTCTCTCTCTTTGACTACATGCATCGAAGAAGCAACAGCAGCTTAGCCAAAGATGCTCTCTTGGCCAAGAGAGGACAAAGGGACTGTCTCTTTATGGGATAGTTTCCAGGTGTGTGTTACCTTTCTAAGCTAAGTCTGCCTTCTGGGATCCGATTGTGAACAGAATGTGAGTGAGTAAACTCTTTTTATACTTTTATAGAAGACTGTGCCGTGTCTTATCTTTTATGAGGGAATAAGGGGGAAATACCAGAGCAGTTATTATAGAGGCTTTAGCGAGCCTGAGCAAACGCATCCGCTGCGAGTTTAAACAGGGGAATGTTACTCTGCTAAATTGTGAACTTGTTAACGCAAGTTGGAAAGGCTATAATCAAACAATATATCCTCTCCTGCATCCCTGAACATTCCCACACAGGTGTAGTCTGACCAAGGCAGAATAGAGCAGTACTGTTTCTTCCCTCGATTTGGACACTTGACTTCTCGTTATACAACCTAGAATAGCATTCCCTCTTTTTTTGCTGCTGTATCACACTGTTTACTCATATTCAGCTTGTGGCCTGCTGAGACCCCAGATCCTTTTCACAGGTACAACCAGGAACCCCCCATCCTGTTTTTGTGCATCTGGTTCTTCCAGATGGATAATACCTAAGAAATATATCCTCTCTTAGTTTCTATACCCATCCCTACAGCCAGCCAGGCAAGAACACCCAAGGGAGGGAGCAAAGCAGTGGTGAGTGATTGGAGTGGTCTGAGGAGAGGAGGATGTGGCCTAGAGATTGTCCTGAGGGTCAGACAGAGAGGCATTTATCCCCAGGACTAAGGTTCACTGCCTTTGCAGTAAGGTTTCCTAAGTTGATGGACATCTTTCATTATCTGGTGTTCTGGAAGGTTTCATCATGATGCAGTTTTGAAGGGAGAGGGTCTGGGACAGATCCTCCATTGCACACATCACAAATGAGGAAGATGGGGACGAAACAATTTAAGTAAATTGCATGTGTGTGCCATGCACAATTTAGACGCGAAGGATGACAAGGGCAAGATCTTGCATGCACGCGTTGTTTCCTCTTGAGAAAGAAGGACCAATCAGCTAGGAATGCAAACATCTTAAGATGGGAGGGGTTAAATGGGGAGAATTTTGGGAGATATAAAGCTTTTGGGAGGAGTAAATTCTCTGGACGGGAAGGTTGAGGTGGTGAAGTGGAAGGAAGGAAGGAAGGAAGGAAGGAAGGAAGGAAGGAAGGAAGGAAGGAAGGACATATGGATGAATGGATAGATGGACAAAGCTTCCTTCCGAAAGCTAGATTAGCTTTGGGATTCTGTTCAAAGTTCACAACCACCACCAGCACCCAGGGTTTCCTCTACCCCAGACCCCCCCACAGACGACACCCCAAACTGCTAATCCCGCAAGCTGCAGCTAATCTTAAATTCTGAGCAAGTCTTGGCCTCCGTGCAAGGGTTGTGTCTACCCAGCTGCTAGCCAATCGGAACTCACAGTTTGTCCCTACGAGAAGCACAGCGGTTTGGAGAGGAGGAAAAACAACAACAACAACAACAGCACGTTATTGAGCAGTTTCCAGGCCGGAGGAAAAACAGGGCAAAAAGTCCAGAAAGCAAACGACACACACGAATGGCACAGAGACAAACACGGTGGGGGGGGCTGCTGGAAAGTGTGGGGCACCCTCTTAGGTCTGACACAGCCGAGGGGAAAGCCCAGATCTGGCGCAAAGAGGGAGAGGTGAATTTGTTTCTGTTTCCCTCGATTTCTCCCAAGACTTAAGCTCAGTTCTCCAGGCATTTGACACCTGAGATGTGTGCTTTCAGGGCCTCATTCCTGTGACCATAATCAGATTTAGCTGTTTTTAATCAGATGTCAAACAGATAAACAATATATGACTTTTGGAAGACACCTGAAGACAGCCCTGCACAGGGAAGAGTTTAATGTTGTGTTTCCAATATTTTGTTGGAGCTGCCAAGAGTGGCTGGAGAAACCCAGTCAGATGGGTGGCAAAATAATAATAATAATTATAATATTTCTGAATTTTAAATGGCTGGAACCTGCCCTGGAACTTGCTGGTGAAGGGCAGGAAATAAATAAATACTATTAATATACTACTAGTAATAATAGTTTAGTTTTTACCTTATTTTTAATGCCCTCATACCAATTTGCCAGTAAAGGGAACCCTGACCATTAGGTCCAGTCGTGACCGACTCTGGGGTTGGGGCGGTCATCTTGCTTTATTGGCCAAGGGAGCCAGCGTACAGCTTCCGGGTCATGTGGCCAGCATGACTAAGCCGCTTCTGGCGAACCAGAGCAGTGCATGGAAACACCGTTTACCTTCCCGCCAGAGCGGTACCTATGTATCTACTTGCACTTTGACGTGCTTTTGAACTGCTAGGTTGGCAGGAGCAGGGACTGAACAAAGGGAGCTCACCCCGTCACGGGGATTCGAACCGCCAACCTTCTGATCAGCAAGTCCTAGGCTCTGTGGTTTAACCCACAGCGCCACCCGCGTCCCTAATTTGCCAGTACTCTAGTATAAGGAGAAATTTGCACTAGAATTTGCCAGTACTCTAGTGCAAATTTCTCCTTATACACATTTTCTTATATGCAATTTTTGCCTGATCCACAAAAGTTTTTGAGAGGACTTTCCTGCAATATTAATGAATCTTATTTATTATTTTCACTAACTTTTTCTCCCCCCCCCCCTTTTGCATGCATTACTAGGCTGGAGAGCTTCACTGCAAAACTGCGATAAGTGCAAATTTTGAAGGATGGTTCTGTGCTCATGTTTGCTTACTGTTTCCGAAAGGGTGAATTAGATATAGGCTTGCATTAAAAGCCTAACAGCACCAAAATTCCTCCTCTGACCCGCTGTTACTGTATGCATTAGATAATAGGCTGAATATATTGAAATGTGCCAAATTCACCTCGGCTTCCATCCAACAGCGTTGCCTGTTATTTTTGAACAGTATCACAAATTTTAATCTATGTGACGAACTTTGTGGGGAGTTTGGGGGGCCTTTTCTGTAGTTGTATTGCTTTAAACTGTTTTTAATATTGCATTTTAATATTACTGTTGTGTATTAATTGTTACAACCTGCCCTGGGACCTTAGGGAGAAGGGTGGTAATAAATTGATAAATGATGAGATAATAAAAAATGTTTGATTATACCAAAACAACAACCCTGAAGCTTTTTTTTCTGGAGATTATAGGGACAGAATTTTCCCCCCAAAAAGACGGTTGAGTTGTTTATGTATGTAACTACAGCAGCTAGGATTCTTTATGCACAGAAATGGAAAGATGAAGGAGTTCCCACCGAAGAAAAATGGATAAGAAAAGTGATAGACTGTGTTGAATCAGAAAAGCCAACAGCTAAAATAAGAGAACTTAATGACGACTGCTTTATGGAATTAGAGACGCATTTTCCAGGCTATTCAAAGAAATATTATAATTCAATGAATTCGTGAGCAGGATTTGAACTACGAGCAACAGAAATAATTAGACATTATTGTATTACGGTTAGGATATAAAAGATGCAGTAATGAGATAGAATGAAAATCCCCTACAGAAAACGGAATGCAATGTTGATAAAACAAAAGGAAAAATTAATTTGCATTGGAACTTTATGTGAAATTTGTGGACATTTAATATTTTATATATACTGCGTCTACTCATACTATTAAAGATAGTGGTGTTATTATTATATTTTGTTTGTGATAATGTAGGTCTTTGAGTGAATTAATGCCTTATTATCCCTTTGCAGCCACACTGCATCTTTGTACTTCCAGGCTGCGATGCTTTGTGGTTTGCATTTTTTAGTTTTCTTTATTTCACACGGCCTTCTTTCTTTTTTGTTATGCTTGCACTTGGGATTTTTGGGTTAACAAATCAGTAAAAAGCAAAAGCCAGGGGGGGCAATGATGGGATATCTCCATCCTGGAGAAAGCGCAGAGACTCGAACTCAGCACCAAGCAAACCCAACGAGCTCAACGGGTGCAGGAACCTGGTTTTCCCCTCGGCTGCGAAAGGGGGCACCAAAGACCCCCTGGGTGAGTGCCATCCTTTCCCCTGCTACGCCCTCCTCGGCGGGAGTAGAAGAACCGGGACTTACCTCTCACACACGCGGACCGTCCAGGCGGCGATAATCCAGGAGGAGATGCTGAAGACCAGAAGGACCGTCCCGGGGCAGATGGTCATGAGGGTCTTCATGACGAAGCGGGTGTTGAAGTTGATCTTGTTGAGGGCCCCAATGCTCCGCGAAGAGGCGTCGGTGAAGAGTTTGCTGTGGAGAAGCATGACCCGCCCAATCAGGTAGAGCCGGAGGAACATAGGGATGGAGAGGATGATGTCCACGTCGGTGTTGGCCTCCGAGGTGGCGTACGTGAACGCCAGGCGGGTTGTCCACGTGAAGAAGTACTGGCCCGGGATGGGATGGATGGCGCAGACCAGGAGCTCCAAGGTGATGAAGAAGATGCGCTCGTAGGTCATGGCAATGCGCCAGTCGTCCGCTCCGTTGTCCACCATGAAGAGCTGCAAAAAGGGAGGGATGGCGTTCAGGCCAGGTTTGTGGGTACAGAAACCGCACACCCGCCATGGTCCAAAACAAGGAAGGCGGGCACTTACTTGGCAAGGGCCCTTCGTAGCCAAAGGAATGCGCATGGCACAAAGCCAATTCTAGATCTTACTTAATGGTGGCTCTTGAGTCTTTTATACATTTTATGTGTTTAATAGGTATTGATTTGCAACGTTTTGTGGATGATTGCTTCCCCCTCTTACGATTCTATTGTCTAACAAAGAAAAAGGGTAAAGGACCCCTGGATGGTTAAGTCCAGTCAAAGGCGATTATGGGGTTGCAGTGCTCATCTCGCTTTCAGGCCGAGGGAGCTGGCGTTGGTCCACAGATAGCTTTCCGGGTCATGAAGCCAACATGACTAAACTGCTTCTGGCGCAATGGGACACCGTGATGGAAACCAGAGTGCACAGAAACGCTGTTTACCTTCCCACCAAAGTGGTACCTATTTATCTACTTGCACTGGCGTGCTTTTGAACTGCTAGGTTGGCAGGAGCTGGGACAGGGCAACGGGAGCTCACCCTGTCACGGGGATTCGAACTGCTGACTTTCTGATCAGCAAGTCCAAGAGGCTCAGTGGTTTAGACCACACCGCCAGCTGCGTCTAAATTGTCTAAATTATGCCAATAAAGGCTGAATTAACAACAACAAGAAGAAGAAGAAGAAGAAGAAGAAGAAGAAGAAGAAGAAGAAGAAGAGCAAGACCAACAACAACAACAACAACAGATGATTGATAGATATTAAATAGATATCCCCCTCCGCCAAGAGTGACACTTACAATTTTGTGATTTGGATTGAGGGGCATTGGCCTCCCTCAAACTTTTCCTGCTACTCCCTCCCAAATATTAATAACTGCAAGACACCATGCTCTTCTTTCTATGCGGTTGAGACGCTCACATTCATCACAATCTCATTGATTTGTTTGTTAAGGGCTCAATCCTTCCTCCACTCACCTGGGAGTGAAACCCATTGAATTTCGAGGGATGTACACCTGAGCAGGTGTGGAAAGGATGGAGCCATAAATCAGAGTGGGACTGGGAAGGAATGGATGATCAGCTCACTTAAAAAAACCCTTTAACAGGTCTGGTCGTGCAAATTTTGGACACGCAGAAGCATGAAACTCAAGGGATTTTAAGAACGCAAACAGAAACCGAGATGGAATAATGTTGTTTAGTGTGTGTGGTTTTCAAGGTCTGCCTGGCACCTCAGAACGTTGAGTTTCGTCGAGTGCAGAGTTGTGCTCTCTCCATCTATCAGTGAAGGGCAGAGCAAGGTCAAAGACCCTCTCAGCCCTTGACCCAGGATCTGTTCATTCCAGGGCCCACCTGCTTCCCTTTGAAAATGTCCTCCTCTTCCGCCTCACCTCTGCAGGGCTGAGGGTCAGTTCCTCCGCCCTCTGACGCAGCCCATAAAAACATTTTAATGGGAAAATTCTCCCTGCTGTTCAGTGGCGGGTGCTAGATGCCTGTGAGGTGTCACAAGCGGGCGCCTCGCCATTCGGCAACGGCACTGGCGCCAGCTGGGGCTGCTCGACTGAGTAATGGCTCCAGGCAGCAGCAGCCCCAAAGTCAGACCTGCCCCATCTGTTCCTCGTTCAGAGAAAACAGCAACAGCACCCAAAGCAAACCCTTCCGAATTGCTCCCACCTATGGACAAGAAAATCTGTTGATGATACACCTTCTTGGTTTCTCCCATTCCAGACCCTCCCAGTGTCCCTATTTTCCAAGGACAGTCCCAGATTTTCAGAAGCCATCCCGTTTTCGGATTTGATCCTGGAATGTCCCAGTTTTCCTTAAAGGTAAAGGGACCCCTGACCATTTGGTCCAGTCGTGGCCCACTCTGGGGTTGCGGCACTCATCTCGCTTTATTGGCCGAGGGACCCGTTGTACAGCTTCTGGGTCATGTGGCCAGCATGACTAAGCCGCTTCTGGCGAACCAGAGCAGTGCACGGAAATGCCGTTTACCTTCCCGCCAGAGTGGTATCTATTTATCTACTTGCACTTTGATGTGCTTTCGAACTGCTAGGTTGACAGGAGCAGGGACCGAGCAACGGGAGCTCGCCCCGTCGCGGGGATTCAAATTGCCGACCTTCTGATCGGCAAGTCCTAGGATCTGTGGTTTAACCCACAGCGCCACCCACGTCCCTTAGTTTTCCTTAGGACGTCCCTATTTTCATCAGAGAAATTTGGGAGGGTATATGGTTTTGCTCACTCTGTTTTAGCATCCTTGAAAACCACAGCCACCTTTCTCCTAATACAGGCAGGTTCCCGTTGCCATTTTGCTTAGTATATTGTTTCATAGAACTATAGAGCTGGAGGGGTCCCCAGAGGGTCATCTAGCTCAACCCGCTGCGATGAAGGAAGATTGTTGTTGCTGCTGCAAATGACTGTCGCAGACAGCTTTCCTCCATCATGTTACTAGAGTTCTACGGCGTTATCCAAGGAGGAGCTGAATGCTGGACAGTTCAGGGTAGGCGAAAGAAAATGCTTCTTCACACAGACACAGGGCATAGTTAAACTGTGGAACTGCAGGAGACAGTGATGGGTGCCAACCCGGGTTGTTTTAAAAGAGGATTAGACAAATTCACAGAGGGGAAGACTAACAATGGCAAGGAGCCATGATGCTTGCTGTGTTGCTGTCTCCATGACCTTGGGTGAAAGATTCCTGCATTGCAGAGGGTTGGACTAGATGACCGCTGTGGTCCCTTCCAACGATTTAAGAACCCTGGGTGATACATATTCAGTGCTAACCCTACTCATGGTAGACCCGTTGAAATGTCTAACTCCAGTTTCGCTTCCCAAGAGAGGCATGCATACAAAACCCTAAATGTCTCAGGCCCCTTCCTGACAGATCAGCAGAGAGGGCCCTCTTGGAAATCCCTCCACCCTCAGAGGCTTGAGGGGTGGCAGCCCAGGAGAGGGCCTTCTTTGTGGTGGTCCTAAGGTGTGAGATCCCCCCCCCCGTGTGTGTTTGGTATCTAAATTGCACAGCTTCCAGCAAATCCTGAAGACACACCTCTTTAACCCTGGATTTTGACATTTGAGGCTCAATCAGCAGAGCATGGGACTCCTGATCTCAGGGTTGTGGGTTCGAGTCCCATTTTGGGCAAAGGATTCCTGCCTTTCATGGGGTTGCACTAGAAGCCCCTTGTGGTCCTTTCCAACTCTGCAGTTTGTGATTCTATGTTTTTAGGACCCACCTTATTCCTGGGATTGCAAGTCATTTCAAACCATTTTTAACATCGTGTTTCAATTGCTCTTGGACCACAGGGAGGAGGGCAGGTAATAATAATAATAATAATAATAATAATAATAAATAATAAATTTTATTTATACCCTGCCCTCCCCGGCCAGAGCCGGGCTTAGGGTGGCTAACACCAATAAAATCAGAGTAAAAGCATAATAGGGGAAAGAAAAAGAAAATTAAAATGCAGCCTCATTTTAAAAGTAGCTGATAAATCAAGACCATAAGGGGAGGGAAACATAAGGGTCAGACTGAGTCCAAACCAAAGGCTCTGTCTTGCAGGCCCTGCGGAAAGATGTCAAGTCCCGCAGGGCCCTAGTCTCTTGTGACAGAGCGTTCCACCAGATTGGGGCCAGTACTGAAAAGGCCCTGGCCCTAGTTGAGACCGATCTAACCACTTTGCGACCTGGGACCTCCAAAATGTTGTTATTTGTGGTCCCATGGGTACATGGGTCCTAGGCCGCATAGGGCTTTAAAGGTCAAAACCAGCACCTTAAACCTGACCCTGTACTCCACCGGGAGCCAGTGCAGTTGGTAACGCACTGGGTGAATGTGATCCCGCGCCAAGAACCCCGTAAGGAGCCTCGCCGTGACATTCTGCACCTGCCGGAGTTTCTGGGTCAGCTTCAAGGGCAGCCCTGCGTTAACAATAATAAGATATTTTCGGCTTTCGTACAAAACCTAGATTCTCACCTGGATCTCTCTCGCGTGGTACATGATGATGAGCCCCAGAAGTATCATCGTGGACAGGCTGATGAGGCATTTGAGGGCGAATGAATATGAAGACTCCTAGAGGGGCGAACGGAGATGAGACATGGTGCATTGTTAAACTGAGGAACTCACTGAGACAGGATGTGGGGATAGACACCAACTTGAATGGCTTTAGAAGAGGATTCGGGAGTGGCGGGGGGGGGGGGGAATCTACAAAGGAGAGGGCTGTCAACAGCTGCTATGTCCCACCTCCTACATTGGAATAATACCAGTTGCTGGGAAGAGAGTTGTGCTAACTTGGGGGCTTCCCTCCCAGGCCAGATGAGCCGTTTTGAATTCTGATTCTGCCTTCTGCGGCATTAGCTACCCCCCTCTCCCGGATTGGTGTCGCCTACAAACTGAATGAGCAACCCCCCTCATCAAATTTTAGTTAAATCTTTTAATTGCGTATATTAAATCATATTAAATATATTGCAAATACTTTAATTCACGATGTGAAATTTTAATTCAGCGGCATGGACCATGGGTTCTGTGTCAGAAGTTCACCTGCAGACCACCCGGTATGAAAAGTTGGACTATCCTGGACTAAAATTCCAGCTTGTCGATATCTACATTAAAGTGGGGTGCCCAGAACAGAAGATGCGTCTCTTTATCCTTTGACAACTGGTATGCATATCATTAGGATCATATGTGGTGGGATTGTAATGTAATTTAAAAAAATTGGGAAATGATATACAACGAATTGAAGATAATGTTCCATTTAACATTTGTTTTAAAACCTGAAGCATTTTTGTTAGGGATTGTAGGGAAAGATCTGCCTAAAAAGCTGAAAAACATCTTCATGTATGCAACAACGGCCGTGAGAGTTTTAATAGCACAAGGATGGAAGACTGAAGAAACCCCAACTAAAGAATCATGGTAAGAAAAATTGATGGACTATGCAGAACTGGCAAAACTGACATATAAGCTATGGGACAAGGATAACTGTGACTTTAAGGATAAATGGGAACCCTTTACAAAGTATCTGAAGACACAACAAAGCGAACTGGACTCCTTGGCTGGTTTTGAATAAACATTCACAAACTTTTCATTGATAATTATTACTTAAATAGTTTGAGGATCTATACAACTTTGTAACATGCAGAAAACAGCATTCTTAGAGAAACCAAAGACTGGAACTGAGGGAAGCCGCGGGTGGGGGTGGGTGGGTTTTGTGTGGGAGGGTGGGGGGAGGGAGGAAAAATGGGGGGGGGGAATAAGGATGATATGTTTCTGGTTAATATGTGCTGTTTTAACTTTGAATTAAAAAAAGTTTTTTTAAAAAAGGATCTACCTTGTTTCTGTAAGTCATTTTGAATTGCTTTATTGTTGCAGCCTGCCCTGGGACGTTAGCATTAAGGGCAGGTTGTAAGCTGTAACGATAATAATTAACAGTAATAGGAATCTGGAGGCCCTTACCTTGGTGTAGACCCCCCACGACAGCTCCGTCTCCGTCACCATGACCACGATCCCAAACATGCCAAAGATCAAAGCGTAGTCGCTCAGCCGCTTCCTCTTCTCGAACAGCGCCCTCCGGTGGCCCAGCCGGTAGCCGATGTTCTGGTTCTTCTTGTGGCTGCGTGGCCTCTCCTCGGCCTCGGGGTCGTCGTCCAGGCGGGGGTCCGACCCCTTGCTGCGCTCAGACTTGGAGACCACCACCTCCAGGCCGGAGTCGTGGAAGGTCTGCAGGGGCTGGGTCTCGGCGTCTAGGTCGTGGAGGTTGTGGCGGGAGGAACTCAGGCTGCTGAGGGGCCGGATGACGCCGCCGTTGTATTTGCAGCTGTTCATGGCTATCTCGGCAAAAGGGCTGGGCTCGCTGACCGTGCTCCTGGACCCAGCATGGCTCAGAATTTGGGAATCAGCATTCACCTGGAGAGAGGAGGTGCCAGCAGTGAATCACACTGTGCAAGTTGGAGTCAATTCTTTACTGGCAAAAACATGATCTGCACAGGGATGTCAAGCCTAATGAGCACAGCAGCCCGTCTCTGGTAGGTCTTAGCCCCATGAAGCAGTTGCTGAGAGTGAAGGTCCCTGTCTCCCCACAGCTGCCTAAGCCTCCTCTTCTCCAGGGCTTTTCCCCAAGCAATCCGGGACTATGCCTGCATGCAGCCAACCTCTCCTCTGCTCTTTTCATGCCTCTCCTGGTTCTGGGAGACAATGGGTGAGGGGAACTGGTTCATAGCTGTCAACTTACAGATTTGAAAATAAGGGACCAGCAGCCTCATAAATAAGGGATCAGCAGCCAAAATAAGGGATTTTCCAAGCACAGGTATGTTCAACTTCTGAGCCCCTCCAAGCCAAAGGCAGAAAGCCCAGCCAGCAGCCAAAACGAAGCCTCACGTGGTGGTTCCCACAGCACAGCAACCCGGCAAAGCGGATGCAGCAAGGGAAACCACCGTCACCTCTCCGCTGGGAAGTGCTGAGCAAAGGCGAGTCCCCAGGCAACGCGGCCGGTTTGATCAGCACAAGGCATGCAAGCTCCACCTCCCAGTCGTTCTTAGACTCCTTATTGGGTGAGCAACGCAGCCAGGCAACACAGTTGGAGCCTCCCTCCTCCCTGGCCGGCAGGGAGGGAGGGAGGGAGAGGAGCTGCTTCCTTTGAAACCCGGGAAATTTAAGGGACATCATCAATAAGTGACAGCAGCGGGACACAGGGCTGGGATAAGGGGCTTTCCCGCCAAATAAGGGACGGTTGACAGCTATGAGCTGGTTGCAGCAGGAGAAATCCATGACTCTTCCCCAGCCAGATCCATCTCTGCCTCTTGGCCTGCCTCCTCTCCTGCTTCAGGTTCTGCCTCTGATTCTGGACTGCTCTCTGCCACAGACTCTCCCTGCTCACTAAGCCCTGTTACCTCTCCAGCTTCTGACACCTCCTCCGCCCAGGCTTCTCCCTCTGGCCACTCACTGTTGTCCCACCACCACTCCCTGGGCTCTGAGCCTTCTTTCCTTGGGGTTCCCTCAGTTGGTTCCCCCCGCCATTCTTCTGCCTCCAACCAGTTACTGGTTCCTATTAACCTTATGATACCTGGAGACCTGATCATATACAGGTGAAACTCGAAAAATTAGAATATCGTGGGAAAGTTCATTGATTTCAGTAATTCAACTTCAAAGGTGAAACTAATATATGAGATCGACTCATGACATGCAAAGCGAGATGTGCTTCTACTTCTCAGAGGTCCAGTCTTGCTCGATTTGCAATCCTTGTTTTGCTGATTTCCTTGAATGTTCTAATTTTCTGAGATTGTTAATTTGGAGTTTTCACCAGCTGTACGCCATGATCATCGCAATGATAACAGATCAAGGCTTGACATATCTCGCTTTGCATGTCACGAGTCGTATCTCATATATTAGTTTCACCTTTTAAGTCGAATTATGGAAATCAAGGAACTTTTCCACGATATTCTAATTTTTCGAGTTTCTCCTGTATAGGAGAGTTTTCCCCAAGCAACTGGAGCCTGTGCCTGACAGCAGACCATAGCCATTGCTCCATCATGAATTTGTCCTATCCTCTTTTAAAGCCATCTAAGTCGGCGGCTGTCACTGCCTCCTTTCCCCCCAATTCCATTTTATTAACTATCAACATTTTTAACACAGCCAGTCAAAACACAGTTTTGCCTCTTCTCTTATTTTTGTCACCTTCCTGTTTTCCACAGAGTTGTCGTTTCTCTCCTTCTGTTGCTTCTATCTATCACATCAGACCCACAATATTATACTCTAATCACTTCGGCTGCTTGTAGCTAAAATCCTGCTTGCGAGTTCATCATACTATAAAATTTCTTTAAGTAGTCCAAAAAAACAGGCACCAGTTCTTCCATAAAACACTCATCGTAAGGTCCCCTGGCCAGAACCCCTCTGACATGATTTTCTATCTCCTCGCAGACACAGATAAGTATGTGACCTGGCGTGTAGCACTCTTTGCAACTGCCGCTAAGAAAATTAGAGCAAACTATATAGCCAAGGTAGCCACCGACTGTAAAAGAGATGAATTTATTTGACCCTATCTACATCAAGCTATATTCTATCTTTATCACCAAACTCCGAATATAATTGCACATTGTATCAATTAACATTATTTTTTAATATATCAGTGGCCATGTGATAATTTTAGCTTGTAAATTTTATTGTTTAATGTCTTAACTTGTATATTAAGGTACTTTTATAGCTCTGTTTAGAGTAGGTAATGACTTGATAATATAAATCTTTAAAGTTTTGTGTATTAATCCAGTGTATTTTCTTTTAATTGTTGAATGAATCTGTGTATATTGCGGCAGCCTTTGGCTATGTGCAATAAAACTGACTGAGTGACACGCATCATTAGATTCTCTTAATTTTGTTGTTGATTTTGCCAGTTCTGCAGGTTCCTGTGGCAGGGAGTTCCACATCTCAGCTCTGTGCTCCGTGAAGAAGGTCTTCTTTTTATCTGCCCCAAATTTTCCAATGCTCACCCTCATTGGATGCCTTCGAGTTCTAGAGTTATGACAGAGGAAGCAAAGACAGTCCTCTAAAATATTCTGCCTTCCATGCGTGTTTTCCTCTATCCGGAGCGAGCGATGTAGCTGGTTCAGTCAACGCACTGGACCAATGGACTGAGTCAGTGTACTACCTTCTTGTGCTCGCTTTGGACAGGCACCCAATTAACCCATCCGCGGACGCCTTTACCCAACCCCTTCCCCCAGTCGTGAGCGTTTAGCGGCTCTGGGAGGGTCCCGTGTGCCAATCAGACATCGCACCCTCTCTGCCAGGCTGCAATTGTACCTGCCGAGTCCTGCTTTTGTGACGGCCCTCCTCTCCCCCGAGATGGCGGCTTTGTTCCCCTGCCAAGAGGTTCCTTGCAGCCTCAGCGCAATGTTCGCGGTGTGGCTAATTACACCCTGCGGGGCTCAAAAGCTTTGGCACCAATATTTTCCTGTCCTGACGCCCTCCGAGATGTTCCCGGGACTGGCAGGCTAATTGCAAGGCAAGGTGACTCAGTGGCTCCCAAGGAAGGGAAGAGAGAGAAGGAAGAAGTGTGTGATGGAGCCGGCTTGTTTTGCTCCTGCTCAGGAGGGTAGGATTCGAACCATTGGCTTCAAGTTGCAAGAATGCAGATTCCAACTAAACACCGGGAAGAACATTCTGACAGTAAGAGCTGTTCAACAGTGGAACTGGACTCCCTTGGGAGGTTGTGGAGTCCCCTTCCTTGGAGTTTTTTAAGCAGAGGTTGGATGGCATTATAGCTTGAGTTGAGATTCCTGCATTGCAGGGGATTCAATTCTTACCCTTACAACTCTACAGTTCTATGACACCGGGAATTAGTAGCCTCAGGAGAAGAGACTGGGGCCTTGCAAGAAATGACCAGCTCATTCCGAAGTTACGACTAGAGGTGGAAGGATCAGAATGAAAGAACACCATTATTACTTATTCCTTATATATATATATATATATATGCCCTTCTCCTCCAAGGAGTTCAAGGTGCTGTAGATGTTTCTGCCCCGGCCTGCTTTGCAAAGTGTTGCTGCTGTGTAGCGTTCTGGTCTCCTCGCCTCCAAAAGGAGATGGCAACGTGGGAAAAGGTTCAGGAAAGGACAACCCAAATGATTGAGGGGGTGGTGGAGTTTAGATGGTACATGATAGAGGGTTACAAAATCATACATCACATGGAGAAAGCAGATAGAGAGGTTCTCTCTCTCTCTCTCTCATGTAACACTAGAACTCATGGTGGCTTCCAACATACCGTATTTTTCGCCCTATAGGACGCACTTTTTCCCCTCCAAAAATGAAGGGGAAATGTGTGTGCGTCCTATGGGGCGAATGCAGGCTTTCGCTGAAGCCTGGAGAGCGAGAGGCGTTGGTGTGCACTGACCCCTCTCGCTCTCCGGGCTTCAGGAGAGCCCCACCGCCAGCCCCACAAGCTCGGGGGACAGCGGGGAGGTGCAGCGCGCACGCAGCTTTGGCATCAGTCTGGGTCCCGTTCTGGGGGCTGGGGGAGGGGGAAGCTCGGGCTTCCCCCTCCTCCAGCCCTGCAAGCTCCCAGAGCGATGCCAAAGCTCCGCGCCTGGGGGGGGGGAATAAATTTTTTCCCCTTTATTTCCCCCCCCCAAAAAAAATCTAGGTGCGTCCTATGGACCGGTGTGTCCTATAGGGCGAAAAATACGGTATTAAAAACATAATAAAACCTTTAAAAGTTTCCCTATACAGGGCTGCCTTTGTATGTCTTCTAAAGGTTATATCGTTATCTCCTTGACATCTGGTGGGAGGGTGTTCCACAGGGTGGGCGCCACCACCGAGAAGGCCCTCTCCTGGTTCCTTGTAACCTCACTTCTCGCAGTGAGGGAACCACTAGAAGACCCTCGGAGCTGGAACTCAGTGCTGGAAGATGCGGGTGGAGACGCTCGTTCGGGTATACAGTGGTACCTCGGGTTAAGTACCTAATTCATTCCGGAGGTCTGTTCTTAACCTGAAACTATTCTTAACCTGAGGTACCACTTTAGCTAATGGGGCCTCCTGCTGCCGCCGCGCCGCCGGAGCACAATTTCTGTTCTCATCCTAAAGCAAAATTCTTAACCCGAGGTACTATTTCTGGGTTAGCGGAGTCTGTAACCTGAAGCGTCTGTAACCTGAAGCGTATGTAACCCGAGGTACCACTGTACAGGGCAGAGGCTGTTTATAGGGCTTTCAAGGTCAGCACCAACACTTTGAATTGTGCTCAGAAACATACTGGGAGCCAAAGTAGGTCTTTCAGGGCCGGTGTTATATGGTCCCGGTGGCTGCTCCCAGTCACCAGTCTAGTTGCCGCATTCTGGATTAGCTGCAGTTTCTGAGTCACCTTCAAAGGTAGCCCCACGTAGAGAGCATGGCAGTAGTCCAAGCGGGAGATAACCAGAGCATGCACCACTCTGGTGAGACAGGGAGCAGGCAGGGAGAGTCACTACCGGCGTTCCAGATGGAGCAGGATCCTCGTAGAGCAAGATAATGGTAGGGACATTGCCTACCACGCTTGCAAGGTTCCTGTTTGAGCATCTGGTTGGCTACTGTATGAACAGGTGGGCCACTGGCCTGATCCAGCAGTCTCTTCCTATGTCCTGTATCCTCGCTCTAAGTGGGGCTGCCCTTGAGACTGACCCAGAAACTCCAGCGGGTGCAGAATGCCGCGGCGAGACTCCTTAGGGGGTCCTTGCCGCGAGATCACATTCACCTGGTGCTATACCAGCTGCACAGGCTCCCGGTGGAGTACAGGATCAGGATTAAGGTGCTGGTTTTAACCTTTAAAGCCCTATGTGGCCTAGGACCCTCGTACCTACGGGGCCGCCTCTCCTGGTATGTCCCACAGAGGAACTTACGGTCTTCAAACAAAAACATCTTGAAGGTCCCAGGCCACAGAGGGGTCGGGCTGGCCTCAACTAGAGCCAGGGCTTTTTCGGCTGTGGCTCCAATCTGGTGGAACGCTCTGTCACAAAAGACCAGGGCCCTGCGGGACTTGACATATTTCCGCAGGGCCTGCAAGACAGAGCTGTTCCACCAGGCCTTTGGCCAGGGCACAGCCTGACCCCCTCCTCTGGCAATCTTCACAGAACTCTAGCTCAATGGTTGCCGTCAATTTGATTTGAATTAATTTTATAATGAAATGATTTTAGAATGTTGTATTATTTTATTGTTGTTAGCCGCCCTGAGCCCGGCTTCGGCTGGGGAGGGTGGGATATAAATAAAATTTATTATTATTATTATTATTAAGGTACGTGATCCGTCAAAAAAACCCCCACCACTTTTAACAATTTCTTTTAAATGGGGTGGGGTGGAATTGTTGAGGTATAAAGCCAATGAGCTTTCAAGGAAAACCCAGGTGATTGGCCCTCATCCCTGTGCATATAAGTGAATGTGCCGGGTACAGTATTTGGATAGGGCTCCAGGGCAGCTGTGCCACCCCCCCTTGAGGCATCTTTCACGGGCTGGTTTGGAAGTTGTTTCAAGGTGAGACAGGCCACTGTTCCATCTACTTCAGCATTGTCTACACTGACCGGCAGACATTGAACGTGGCTTATTCTGCACGCAAGGCAAATGCTTTGCTGCTGAGTTATGGCCTTTCTTCAAAGAAAGACGCTAGTCCTCAATGTTTGCGGGGTGGGGCAGACCTATATTTTGGGGGCCCTGAAGCTCAAACTGTCATCAGGGCCCCTTCTCAACCGGCAGTGAAATCTGGGCAACCACTGAAACCATCTTCTTCAAGGAGGGTTCTCCACAGCAGATCACCAGAGCTTTACAACATCTAAGCTACTAACACCAAACTTTTGGGATATTGAAATATATACAGCAAAAAAAAATCAATACATTTGACTCAAACCAACACGGCTCTAATTGGGTCTATGAGGCCCCCCAAATTAAGTGATGTGGGGTCCTTTTACCTAGAATCATAGAATCATAGAATCATAGAGTTGGAAGAGACCACAAGGGCCATCGAGTCCAACCCCTTGCCAAGCAGGAAACACCATCAGAGCACTCCTGACATATGGTTGTCAAGCCTCTGCTTAAAGACCTCCAAAGAAGGAGACTCCACCACACTCCTTGGCAGCAAATTCCACTGTCAAACAGCTCTTACTGTCAGGAAGTTCTTCCTAATGTTTAGGTGGAATCTTCTTTCTTGGAGTTTGGATCCATTGCTCCATGTCCGCTTCTCTGGAGCAGCAGAAAACAACCTTTCTCCCTCCTCTATGTGACATCCTTTTATACCTTGTGGGGGGCAAGCCCCATGTTGGGCGAAAGACTCCTGCAGTGCAAAGGGTTGAGCTAGATGGCCCTTGTAGTCCCTTCCCAACTCTACAGTTGGTCCCTTACCTTTCCCGCCCTGACCTGGCCACAGTGATCCATGCGACGGTCACTTCCAGGCTTGACTACTGTAATTCGCTCTATGCGGGGTTGCCCTTGAAGCTGACCCAGAAACTCCAGCGGGTGCAGAATGCTGCAGCGAGGCTCCTCACAGGGTCTCTGCCATGGGAGCATATTCACCCAGTGCTTGAGCAGTTGCACTGGCTCCCGGTGGAGTATTGGGTCAGGTTTAAGGTGCTGCTTTTGACCTTTAAAGCCCTTTGTGGCTTAGGGCCCTCGTATTTACGGGACCGCCTCTCCTGGTCTGCCCCGCAGAGGACCTTAAGGTCCATGAATAATCATAGTTTAGAGGTCCCAGGCCCTAAGGAAGTCAGATTCTCCTCCAGCAGGGCCAGAGCCTTCTCAGTGATGGCTCCGACCTGGTGGAATGCTCTGTCCCATGAGACCAGGGCCCTGCAGGATTTAACTTCCTTCTGCAGGGCCTGTAAGACAGAGCTATTCTGCCTGGCTTTCAATTTAAACTTAGCCCAATCTTTTATTCCCCTTCCTTCCTCCCCCCCCCCCTTTTATGAAGATTACCCGCTCTGGGATCCCACAGCTAATTCTCCCCTGGTCTCCTCGCTGGCCCAAATAGGACTAATTTAGCCAGCTAGACCTGGGGATTATCTAATGTTTATTGAATGGATTTTCCCCCTAAATTGATTTTTGAATTCTGAATTTATTGTTATTCACGTTTTATACTGTATTTTATGCTGGTTTTTTGTTGCATCAATTAAGTGTTTTAAATTTGTTGTTAGCCGCCATGAGCCCTTTTTTTTCAGAAAACCGGAACCGGGAAGGGCGGGGTATAAAATAATAATAATAATAATAATAATAATAATAATTATTATTATTATTATTACTATGAACCTATGGCCTTGAGCTCCCCAGAAATACTGCAGAACTTTCATTCTTCCTAGACTTAATTCCTTCCATAATTTCTAGACTAATTCCTTCCTTAATTCTCAGTTTGTAGGTGCCAAGCTAAATCTGTCTGGTTCAGCGATGTTTCTGAAACCTTCCTATTTATCAATGGATGTTGTTGCTGTTAAAACAGAAGATCATAGAATCGTGGAGTTGGAAGGGATCCCTGAGGGTCATCTAGTTCAACCCCCTCCAATGCAGGAATTCCCCCCACCACCGAGGTGGGGCTTGAACCCACAACCCTGAGATTAATAGTCTCATGCTCCGCCGACAGAGCTGTCTTAAATGTCAGGCAAAATTGAAATTAAAAGACATAAGGCAAACCTGCTGGGTCAGGGCAATAGCCCATGTGCCCCAACATCCTGTTCTCACAGTGGCCAACAAGTTGCCCCCCCCCCATGGGAAACCCAAAAAGCAGGACCTGAACCCAAGACCTGCTCTTTCTCCCCTCCTGTGGCTTCCAGCAACTGCTGTTCAGAAGCATTACTGCCTCTGGACTTTGGAGACAGAGCGTAGCCATTGTGGCTGGCAGCTATCAAAAGCCTTCTCCTCTTCTACAAATTTGTCCAATCGTCTTTTAAAACCATCGAGGTTGGTGGCTGTCCTTGCCCCCTGCAGGAGTGAGTTCCATAGTTGAACTGTGTTATATCAGCTGCTTATATCGAGTCCTTGCTCTCCTTTAAGGGGAAAACAATTTTCAAATGAATAAATAAATGGGGGGGGGGAGGCGGTGTCGGGAGAAGACTCCTTCTACAGGGCAGGGCTGTCGGGTCAAAGTGCAAATGCACACACACAGAGAGAGAGAGAGAGAGAGAGAGAGAGAGAGAGAGAGAGAGACCCCTCTAAAGGCAAATCGGTGATCTTGACGATGAAACCCAGAAGTAGTTTCTGGAAAAACCTACAAGGATACCAACTTGCATAAAAAAATTGGGGGGGGGGTGTACAGGTAAGCCCCACCTTGCCTAACTGATCACAATACACAGCTCATGTAGCCAGGATTTATGTTGAGGGGCAGGACTTATTTGGAGGGGGGGCAGAACCTCAGTTAAGTATTTTTAAGTATTTGCTTGATTTAGGGGGCAGCTGCCCCCTTCCCCCCTTGGCTACGCCCATGGGAACACGCAAATCATTTGAATGGAAATGGCCATCCATTGGGAGGGCCGTGACCCCTCAAATATTTTACTGGAGGGGGCGTTGACCTTGGCCCCTAGGAGTTGGTTCCTACCAGAGACAGAGAGCCGCTTGTCTCCTTTCCTCACATAGATACTGGGGGGCTGCAATAGAAGACTCTCCTACTCCCCATCTCCCAGGGAGGACAGGAAGAGAGAATGAACCTTGCTCTGAAATCCGCTCCTTGGCCTCACCCCCTTCTTCCGTATCAATGAAATCATCTACGGATCCCTGGTAGGCAAAGTTCGGGTCTGAATGGGATGGATCACGTGCGCGCACACAGAGTGCCTGGGGGTCGTTTTCCCCACCCCACAAATTGCGGGTTTCTCAAATTTTCAATGGGTCATTGGCCTGGTTCCTTCTGAGCTCCTTAAATAACAGGACCCCTGCCGCAACACTCCTTTCCAAGGAACGAAGCCTTGCTGTGGCAGACTTTTAAAAATAATACTAAAGCAACGACACCCTACTACGAATGCTGACAGGGTTTCTAGAGTGGAAAGGACTCTGCAGTTACTAAATAACTGGGAAGGAGGTGGATGGTGGTATAAACCCCAAATATGCCGCCCCCCCCTCTCTCTCCGAACACGCAGAATTTGGACATCAGTGAGATTGCAGCGAAAGGAATCGCTGAGGTGAGATCCTCCTTTTCTCAACCCCCTCCTCAAATTCTGCAGCAGTCTCCACACAGGTGCCAGAGACACCGAGATGGTGTTGCATGTTGTGCTGTGCGTTTTAAAAAACACAAATAGTATCCCCCCCCCCTTCAAAAACACAAATAGGCTGACCTCCCACAGATGGAGGGATAATTTTTTGTGTGTGATGTTGGTGTTTGGGGGTTGGATAGTGCCTTGATTTATTTATTTCTCTCATGGCTATCGATCCACTTTTCTAGGATGCTACAAAACCGCACGAGGACGGAGGGAGTCCGTCCCCCATCCCCACCCCACAGATATGTGTAGGTGCACAGAAAATGGATAAAGGCAATTTAAAAAGGGAAAAAAAAACGCATCAGAGGAAGCAATGAAACCGAACTCGCCAGCTGCAAAGGAACGATTCATTAATATATGGACAATGTGTGTGTGTATATATATATATATATATATATATATATATATATATATATATGGACAATTGCAAATAATTGCTTAGGGGCCAGTGAGGTCGGGTCTTCAAGTTGGGATTCTGGCTGAACAGGGCACACCAGCTGCAAAGGGAGAATTAAACAGGGTCTGTACCTGTGCATATATCGAAGGTGAGCGTCAGATGAGGCAGAGCGATTAAACAGAATAAATACGCATGGAGAGAGAGAGAGAGAGACAGAGCGAGACGGAGAGACAGAGAAGGATCATGCATATTAATTGCTTAGGAGCAAATGGGATTGGGTCTTGAAGTTCGCCACCAGGTTACAGAGAACACACAGGCTGCAAGGGGAAAATTGAACATCATAAACATGCATTCGAAGAGAGAGAGAGAGAATGTCTAGGGGCAAATGAGTCTTGGAGCTTGGCTACGGTCTTATGGGGGGCGGCAGGGGTGCTCAGCTACTTATAACGATGGGGACTTACTTACGGGGGGGGGCTGCCCATCCCTCCTCACAGCCTGCAGCCGTGACCCCTGGATGCGTGGCTAAGAACGTAGATCCCCCCCCCCCCCAAATCTGCCACCTTCTTCGATACCACCAACACCAAAGGAGGGGTTTATTGTTCGGGGGAGGGCTGATTTTACCTTCTGCGAGCCGAGGGTTCCTGGCGGCTGCTTCCCGGAGCGGCTGTGGCCAAGGCTGCCTCCGGGAGCCAACTTTCCCTGCAGAGGCGAGCGGCCAGGCAGAGCCCGCTCCTCGCCCGTCGGCGGGCACCAGCGGCACCCGGGCGCGCTCCGGCGCTGCCCTGCGTTTCCCGGCGCTGCGGACGAGCACGGCTGGCGGGGGGGAGGCGGCGGCGGCGGCGGCGGCAGGAGCCGGGGGGCTGCCCAGTGTCCGGGCCCCGATCCGGGCCAAGCGCCGCCCTCCTGGTGGGGGCAGGGGGAGTGCCAGCCGGAGGGCAGGCGGCCGGGGTCGCGGGCCCTCTGGAGCAAGGGGTAGAGCGAGAGGAAGACCAGCTGGCTGGGCGAGGGCCGCCCGGGGGCCAGGAGACGCGGGTCGGGGGCCGCGGCGGGCCGGACGGCGCCCAGGGAGCTGTCCGGGTGCTGAAACGAGGGAGCAGCAGCCCGGACCGCAGAGCGGCCGCCGCCTCTGCCGCTAGCGCGCTGCTGCGGCGGCGGCGGCGGTGGCGGCGGGTGGTGCTGAAGGACGGCTCCCGGCGCCTGCCAAGGCATCTCCCGGGCGCCGAGTCAAGCCCCTCTCGCCCGCCTGGCGCGCCACCCGCGGCTCCCCTCGCCCGGCTCTCCGGCGGAATCCGGGAAAGGGACCCTCTCCTCCCATTGGTGGGCTCCCTCCCCCAGCCCCTCCCCAGCCTTGGCCGCGCAGACCACCCGCCTCCCCTCCGCTGCGCCGCCCCTTCGACTCCTCGCCCTCCCTCCCTCCCCCTCCTCTTTCCGTCTCTCTCTTTCTAGGTAATCCGGGGTAATTACTCTTGGCGCAGGACGGCGGCTGTCTCCCCCACCGCTTCCGCTCAGTCTGCCCTCGTCCCTTTCTGCACTGCCAATGGGGAGGTTTTAGGCCCCAAGGGGGCAGAGCGCCTTATCCCCCAGGGTCGTCAGGACTGGGGTTTCGCTCTGTTTTTAAAGGGAGGTTTCCCGACTCGCTGGTACAGGCAGTGGCGTAGCAGAAAGGTTCCAGGTTCAATAATAGGAATCCTAGAATTGTAGACTTGGGAGGGACCTCGAGGGTCATCCAGACCAACCCTCTGCAATGCAGGAATCTCAGCTCAAGCATCCAGGACAGATAAGGCCATCCAATCTCTTCTCAAAAACCTGCAAGGAAGGAGAGTCCACTATCTTTCGAGACAGTCCGTTCCACTGTGGGAAAGCTCTCACTGTCAGAAAGTCCTGCCTGATGTTTAGTTAGATGTTTCTTGCAATTTGAAGCAATGAGTTCCAGTCCTATCATCCCGAGCAGGAGAAAATAAGCTTGCTCCATCTTCCATGTGGCAGCCCTTGAGATATTTGAAGGTGGTTATCTCCTCTCAGTCTCCTCTTTCCCAGGCTAAACATATTCAGCTCCTTCAACCGTTCCTCATAAGGCTTGGTTTCCAGACCCCAGATCATCTTGGTCGCCCCCCTCTGCACACCTTCCAGCTTGTCAACATCCTTCTTAAATTGTGGTGCCCAGAACTGGATGCAGTATTTGAGGTGCTCGATTTGAGGCAATCTCAAAGCAATATTGTGTTCAAACTCAACCAAGGGGGAACTGGTGGTTCCGGCTGAGGCTGAATCCACACTACCAAGATGAAGGTTCTCTTGGGCCTCATGAAATAATCATAAAAGAAGAAGGAGAAGAACTGAATGTACTATATTTCAAAAGCAAGTTACACTTGCTCCGTGTATGGAAAATGAAAGAGTCTAGGTTCACAAACACACAAGCCTAGTTCTTTCTTCATGGAACCTGTGGCTGGGGACTTGCTGTATTTTCCTGGATGTGACTGAGTACACCTCCACACCACACACACTCTATCTATCTATCTATCTATCTATCTCTCCCTGCATTTAGAAATGTAGCATGTCAAGGGGAAAAAGTTTCCAGTTGGCTTTTTCTGGCTGAGGAATATGTATTTAGATACAGGAGTGTTCAAATTCTCTACCCGCATGCAGACAGACCTAGCATGCCGGGGGAAAGAGGTCTTGCCTATTCATCACCTCCCTGACATGCTATCTTTCTACGTTGCAAGGGTTATACGTATACAAGTATACAAGTATACAAGTATACAGACTCCCTGGCAGGTGTCAAGCAGGTGGGTTATAGTCCAGCTTTCCAAAGAACGTAGGAACGAAAAAAGAACTCTTGGTGAGGGATTTCGCTGTTGTTGTTTAGTCGTTTAGTCATGTCCGACTCTTCGTGACCCCCTAGACCAGAGCACGCCAGGCACTCCTGTCTTCCACTGCTCCCGCAGTTTGGTCAAACTCATGCTGGTAGCTTGGAGAACATTGTCCCACCATCTCGTCCTCCGTTGTCCCCTTCTCCTTGTGCCCTCCATCTTTCCCAACATCAGGGTCTTTTCCAGGGAGTCTTCTCCTCTCATGAGGTGGCCAAAGTACTGGAGCCTCAGCTTCAGAATCTGTCCTTCCAGTGAGCACTCAGGGCTGATTTCCTTCAGAATGGAGAGGTTTGTTCTTCTTGCAGTCCATGGGACTCTCAAGAGTCTCCTCCAGCACCAGAATTCAAAAGCATCCATTCTTTGGCGATCAGCCTTCTTTATGGTCCAGCTCTCACTTCCATACTGGGAAAACCATAGCTTTTACTATACGGACCTTTGTTGGCAAGGTGATGTCTCTGCTTTTAAAGATGCTGTCTAGGTTTGTCATCGCTTTTCTCCCAAGAAGCAGGTGTCTTTTAATTTCGTGGCTGCTGTCACCATCTGCAGTGATCATGGAGCCCAAGAAAGTAAAATCTCTCACTGCCTCCATTTCTTCCCCTTCTATTTGCCAGGAGGTGATGGGACCAGTGGCCATGATCTTCGGTTTTTTGATGTTGAGCTTCAGACCATATTTAGGCATTTCGCTACTGCACACCAAAGCCAACATATCTTGGGGCGGGGGCATTAATGTGTGAAAACAAAGCAAAGAGAGTGTTGTGTCAGAAGAAGGGAACATATTCCTGCTTCTCTGGATATATTTTTGTGGGGTTTGGTGGTGCTGATGGAAAACCATCGTGATATTCTGTATCTGATGCTTTCCATTAAACACCAGAACATCAGAAGAGCTTGGCTGCAGGATCAGCCCCTTGGCCCGTCTAGTCCAGCATCCTCACAGTGACCAGCCAGATCCCTCTCCGGTGGGAAAACAGCCAGCAGCACCAGAAACAAACACAGGGAATGCTGCCACCGAGGAAGGGATCAGTTAATTAAACTAATGGGATACAGGATTGTTAATCCTAGGCTTGTTTTGAGTTTTCAGGAAGCAAACTCTCTGTGGGCTCTTTAACCTGCAGATTTGTTGAGAAATGTTTACCTCGAATACATTACATTCATAGGTGTAGCCAGGATTAATTTTACGGTGGGGGGGCAGGCATAATGTTCGGGGGGGCAGTACCAAGTTATCTGTGATGCAATTGGTCAGTTAGCTTCCCCAGCCACTCTGGGCGGCTTCCAACAAAATATTAAAATACAGTAATGCATCAAACATTAAAAGCTTCCCTCAACAGGGCTGCCTTCAGATGTCTTCTAAAAGTCTGGTAGTTGTTGTTCTCTTTGACATCTGGTGGGAGGGTGTTCCACAGGGTGGGTGCCACCACCGAGAAGGCCCTCTGCCTGCTTCCCTGTAACTTGGCTTCTCACAGTGAGGGAACCACCAGAAGGCCCTCGGCGCTGGACCTCAGTGTCTGGGCAGAATGATGGGGGTGGAGACACTCCTTCAGATATACTGGGCCAAGGCCGATTATTTATTTGCTTTGGGGGGGGCACCTCCTCCCCCTGCCTCCCTGGCTATGCCTTCCATGGTTACATTGAGGGGTGGACCCCAAATACAAAAAAATCAGGTGGAATTTGAGGGGATATATTTTTCTGGCTCTGGAGTTCCTTTTGTGTACAGGGAGGCAGGGGGAAAGGATGTTGGAAATGGCTTAAGATTAGGGAGCATGATGCACTGTCAGGAAGGTGACAACATGGAGAAAAAGGATGTCAGCGACGTTTAGCCACAAAGGCTACGCTCTGCCTCCACAATCAGAGGCAGGAAATGCACGAGGAAGAAGAAGAATGAACAGTCACAGCTGTGCTAAGCTGACACACATTTGGGGGACCCCAGCCTCAACTGAAACCTAGTGGACAATATGTTGTTGTTGTTTAGTCGTTTAGTCGTGTCTGCCTCTTCGTGACCCCCTGGACCAGAGCACGCCAAGCACTCCTGTCTTCCACTGCCTCCCGCAGTTGGGTCAAACTCATGTTGGCACCTTCGAGAACACTGTCCCACCATCTCGTCCTCTGTCGTCCCCTTCTCCTTGTGCCCTCCATCTTTCCCAGCATCTGGGTCTTTTCCAGGGAGTCTACTCTTCTCAAGAGGTGGCCAAAGTCTTGGAGCCTCAGCTTCAGGATCTGTCCTTCCAGTGAGCACTCAGGGCTGATTTCCTTCAGAATGGAGAGGTTGGATCTTCTTGCAGTCCATGGGACTCTCAAGAGTCTCCTCCAGCACCAGAATTCAATCAATTCTTCGGCGATCAGCCTTCTTTATGGTCCAGCTCTCACTTCCATACATCACTACTAGGAAAACCATGGCTTTTACTATACGGACCTTTGTTGGCAAGGTGATGTCTCTGCTTTTGTCTGTGGACAATATAGGAATCTATATTTACACACATATATATGGGGTTGTATGGGGTGTTAGGGGAGCTGCAGTACCACCGCTAGGGGACATGTTTTGCTCCTTCTGGGGTCATTTGTCCATCTTGGGTCCCCCACCTGCACTCAGCTCCCACCTGTGGCTCCTGGAAGCTGCCAGCAGGCGACAGCAGCCATGATCCTGGAAACGGTTTTGACTGGCCAGTGAAAGCAGGTGAGGAAAGCCGATGGGTCTGAACCCCTCGGTGAATTAGGGGCTTCCCTGTGTGTGAAGACAGGCTCTGGCAGGCAGAGAAGACGAGACCGAGAGTGGGACCCATGGTCAAGAAGGCGGTTTCTGCCCTTGCTGTAGAGGGATGTGAGGGGCAAGTGGGGCTCATTCACTTGGGAAGGGAGACCATCTAGGACAGGGATCAGCAAACTAAGGCCCGGGGGCCGGATCTCGCCCAATCGCCTTCTCAATCCGGCCCGCAGATGGTCCAGGAATCAGCGTGTTTTTACATGAGTAGAATGTGTCCTTTTATTTAAAATGCATCTCTGAATTATTTGGGGGGCCTGCCTGGTGTTTTTACATGAGTAGAATGTGTGCTTTTATTTAAAACGCATCTCTGGGTTATTTGTGAGGCACTGGAATTCGTTCATTTCCCCCCTCAAGATATAGTCTGGCCCCCCACAAGGGCTGAGGGACAGTGGACCAGCCCCCTGCTGAAAAAGTTTGCTGACCTCTGGTCTAGGAGAAGGAAAACTCTGGCCCTAAACCTCCACTGCCTTGTGGGATCTCTGCAGGGAGGCAAAGACTCAGGAGTAGACCCTCCACAAATCTGGAGTCCCTAAGGCGGTTGGGTGGCACGTTGTACGCCTCCTTCTGGCAACTCCTGCAGCCCAGCTGGTGCCAAACGTCTTGCTCTGCTTTCCTTTTGGCCATATCAGCCAGGCCAAGAATATAAATAAAATAAATATTTTTTTTATTTATACCCCGCCCTTCCCGGTTCAAAAACCGGGCTCAGGGCGCTAACAACAAATTTAAAACACTTAATTGTAAAAGCAGCATAAAATACAGTATAAAAACATGAATACAGTGGTACCTCAGGTTACATACGCTTCAGGTTACATACACTTCAGGTTACAGACTCCGCTAACCCAGAAATAGTACCTCGGGTTAAGAACTTTGCTTTAGGATGAGAACAGAAATCGTGCTCCGGCGGCGCAGCAGCAGCAAGAGGCCCCATTAGCTAAAGTGGTGCTTCAGGTTATGAACAGTTTCAGGTTAAGAACGGACCTCTGGAATGAATTAAGTACGTAACCTGAGGTACCACTGTAACAATAAAATTCAAAGTTCAGAAATCAATTTAGGGGAAATCCATCTAATAAGCATTAGATAATCCCCAGGGCTAGCTGGCTGAATTGGTCCTACTTGGGCCAGCGAGGAGGCCAGGGGAGAGTTAGCTGTGGGGTCTCAGAGCAGGTAATCTTCATAAAAGGGGAGGGGGAGGGAAGAGAAGGGAAATAAAAGATCAGGCGCAATAAAAGAAGGGGGTCTTGTCATCTGGGCAGCCCAAGACCTCCTTGCACACTACCCGGGCTTGCGCAGCCAGAGGCGCACTCCTCCATCTCTCAAGACAGACAGATGCCACCTAAATATTGCATGCTCACTTCCGGGTTGGCGCCATCGCCGAATGGCGGACTCCCTCCGAGCTCCGGAGGGAGCCTGCTCGGCAGGGGCTGGGTCCTACCGCACCGGCGATGCGGGGACCCTTAAAAACCACGGCCACGGGGGCCGTGGACATGGAGACTCGGCTGGCACCGTTAGCGCCCTCCCGACTCGTGAAGGAGCCTTTTTAAAGGCTACGGATCGGGTGCCGGGGAGAAGCGTGGTGCTTTGAGTCCTCTGCTATCCCTGCCGAGCGCAGCCGCATGCCATCCGGCGGAGAGCGCTGACTTCTTCCATTGAAAATTCGGACTTCTTAACAACAACCCGTGAGTAATTTGGAAACCGGGTTTAAAAGGGAAAAAAAAAGAAATTTTTTTTGGATTGGACACGAGCGGGGGGGGGATCCAAAAAGGAAGTCAGTCCCCCCCCCTACTGTAAACCTTCCAAAACAAGGACGGGGAAACCAAGGTCCAAAAAGATTTGTATTGCTGATAAAAACTAAGAATTCCACGATGGGGAACTATAAGAACTGTGCTGGAGGAAGAATTGAGGGTGAAGAAACGTAACCCCCCCCCTGGGAACCGGGGTGATTGAAGAGAGAGCCTGGTGAAAAGAGTCGGAGATTTTGACAGCTGTCAAAGTAGCTGTCAAAGTCGGAAAGCAGAGAGGATTTTATTTTGAGAACTTTGCTGGTTAAATTTGTTACAATTTGTTATAACTCGTTAAAACTTGGATACAAAATGGCGAAAACATGGATAACAATCGGACTTTTGGACTAGAGAAAACAAAGTTACAACAATCCCCCTAGAGGAGTTTCGGGACATTACAAAGATGGTCGTAAGTGGAAAAATACCATTGGAATTTTACAGGACTGGTTATCTTCTGGGAAAGCTGCAAAACGGAAATAATATTTTGTCTACAGGGCGTTCAGCTAAAGGAGACAATAGAATTTTCTATTGAAGAAAGGAAGGGACTGAACGCAAGTTTTTGTTCCTGAATAACAATAATCCCTGCAGATTTACTAAGCTTCTGAATTAGAACGTTTCAGCAGCGGAACAAGAGGAAATTGGACTACACTTTGGAAAGAACAATGGGGGGAGTTTTATTAAAGATCTGAAGTTAAGTGTTTTAAAAAATAACTATAAAAAGAAAAAGCCAACAAGGAGTTGGGGGAAATAGGTGACTTATGGACTTTAAGAATTCCAGGCGGATAACATGGTTTGGTGGTCAGGGGGAAATTAAACCGGGGACAGGGGGGGGAGAACTAAAATCCAAAGGCTTGTTAACTTCTTTTTTTCTTTGAACTGGCTCTTTTTCATTTATTATACTCTTTATTTCTTATTTCTGATATTTCTATTGTGTGGGGTGTCCTTATCATTAAAAAAAGGGAAATTGTGGAATGAAAATGGGGTGGGCCCTGGGGAGAGAACTTTTGTTTTTTATTAGGGGTATTGATGAGGAGCGTATAAATTTTAAATTTGAATAATGGTCTAAACAAATTAAGTTTTAATTAGAACTGAGAGCTTGTGGAGCCAACAATATGAAATGGGAATATGGTAGGGGTGGGGGAAGGGGGGAGTCCCAGAAAGTGGATCTATGAAAATAAGGTTTTGAATGTACTTTAATCTTTACTTTCTGTATTTCTGAAAATCTTAATAAATATCATTAAAAAAAAAAAAAATATTGCATGCTCATGACTGGCAGGCCAGCTGGAATGGCATTTGTGGACTGTGCAAATCTCCTTTTGGATCTGTCTAGCCGCTGGTGTTCTGAAGACAACTCAGCCTTCTTGACGATATGACAGAAGGCTGCTCATGACACAGTCTGCCCAATTCCGAATCTGGAAACTGAGGTTTGCCACCCTTAGGCCAGTGCTCTGCCAATATGTGTGGGTTTCTTCTTCTTCTTCTTCTTCTCCCATGCAAAAAGAAACAATGCACTTTGTAGGGCATGGAAAGTCTGTGGCCTGGAGATAAGAAACCTTAAAGTCCGTCCAGCAAGTGCGAAGTCAGAACGCTTTATTAGGATCGAAGCACCTGGAAATGCAGGGTGGATTTTTTGACAAGGGGAGGGGAAGTTCCCGGAAAAATTGTGCACACAACAAAACACCCTTCTTTGTGGGCAATAAAACAAGGAAGGAAACCGCCCATTCTCCCTTGTGGGTTTGACAAGAATATCTGGCTGACCTCATGGGTCACACCAGGTTCCTGGACTAGAGGTATGTTGACAAGCTGGACAGTGTGCAGAGGGCGGCAACCAAGATGAACCAGGGTCTAGAAACCAAGCCTTGTGAGGAACGGTTGAAGGAGCTGGGTATGTTTAGCCTGGAAAAGAGGAGACTGAGAGGAGATAGGAGAGCCACCTTCAAATATCTCAAGGGCTGCCACATGAAAGAGGGAGCAGGTTTGTTTCCTCCTGCTCTGGAGGGTAGGACTCGAACCCATGGCTTCAAGTTACAAGAAATGAGATTCCGACTAAACATCAGGAAGAACCTTCCAACAGTAAGAGCCATTTGACTGTGGAATGGTCAACCTTGGGAGGTTGTGGACTCTCCTTCTTGGGAGGTTTTTAAACAGAGGTTGGGTGGGATGCTCGAGCTGAGATTCCTGCATTGCAGGGGGTTGGACTAGATGACCCTTGAGGTCCCTTCCAACTTTACAATTCTATGATGTAACACTCTGCTACTGCTTCTGGGTTTTCTTTTGGGACATCTGTGACAACAGGGTGCTGGGCTGGATGAGTCCCCTATGGCCTGATCCTGTGGCCAAGTTCTGACAGTCTTGTATGGAGCCTCCAGCTGCAGAGGCAGTCTACTTCGATTCCTGCATTGTAGTTTTTTTGTTGCGCTTCAATCCTGTGAGAACAGGACTCTGGAACTAGCTGGGCTACTGGGCTGATCCAGCCAAGCTTTCCTTATAAGCTTTTACCAAAAACAATCAAACAAACACAAAGATAGCTGGTCAACAACAACAAAAGCATTCACAAGCAGCAGCAGCAGTTTCAAAAGTTGTTTTTTGTTTGTTTCAATAATGTGTTTGATTTCCAGCAGAATGCAAATAAAGAGGGAGCTGGACTCTTGAAGCAGTGAGTTCCACAGGCTGGGTGCCACCTCAGAGAAAGCCCTCTCTCGCTCATTGCCACCAACTGTACAGTTGACCAGAACTCAGGCCAACAGCTAGCACCAACTTGGGGTGAGTTGTCCCTGAAGGTCTCCACAAAACTCGTACCCCTGTCTCCTCTGGGGGTTTGCCCCAATATCCGAAGCCCATCCTTTGACATTCAGCAAACATACGGTTTCTGTATAGGGGCAGCTGGCATGAGACAGGATTGGGCAGCTGGAGCAGCGTGACAGACGGCAGGTTTCTGGGTTCTGCCTTTCCCCGAAAATAAATCAGCAAACTGGCAACAAACTGCCACTGCAGAGAGAAAAAGTTCAGATCCCTTATGGAGATGACAAAGTCCACCTCACTAGGCCAACATTCAGGTTTTCTGCCTGCAGTCGACACATTCCCCCAGGAAGCCAACAAGACCTTCGTATCTCTTCCCCCTTGCCATTCCTTCCCTAGGTGTTCTCAGATAGACTCCCATGGCAGCGGCAGAAAAACTCCAGAGTTCTTTAAACCTATGCACTGCATGTGTGAGGAAATCTTTTCCCTTCGCTCCCCTTCGCTGGCTGATCCCTGAGTGGCTTCCAGTGTTTTGGGAGAGAGAGGAAAAGAAGAAGAAGAAGAAGAAAAACCACTTTCTCCAACCACTGCTTCGTTTAATGCACCTCGGTCAAGTTCCTCCTAACTTGCCTTTTCCCTTTCTTTCTGCAAACAACAAATCCCTCATCTCCTCACAGGGAGTTTGTTTCCAACGCCTTTGAGCATTTTCGCCTGCCCTTTCCTGAACCGACTCTGTAGCTCTGCAATATCAGATCAGGACTGCAGAACACAGCATTATGAGTGCAGTGAGACCACGGATTTATATAAATGCTTTGTAATATTGGCTGTTCGGTTGTTCGGCCTCTTACCTGGCAAACTGTAACGTGGAACTGGCTTCTCCCACACCCCCCATCCTTAAATTGGGAAATCTGCCCCCCCCACCCCATTTTTATGATTTGCTAAACACCCATAAAAAGCATTAATAATGTTACATCAGGTTGAAAGCAGCATAAGGTTGAACATTAGCACTAAAGGTACGGTTCCAAAAGCATTGCAAAAAAAGAAAAACAAAAAACCCATTTCCCCAGAAACCTGTTAGGTTTATTTATGTGCATTATTGTGTAATAGGTTTACTTAATCGTTGTTCCTACAGACCGGATCCCACCCCCCAAAAAACCCATTAGCATACAGATATACTCTGCACACACCCTCCCCATTGTTACTTATCTGGGATAGCTCAGTTGGTAAAGCATGAGACTTAATCCACGGGTCTTAATCTCAGGGTTGTGGGTTTGAGCCCCATGTTGGGCAGAAGATTCCTGCATTACGGGGGTTGGACTAGATGAGCCCTGAGGTCCCTTCCAACTCTGAGTCTAACCAGGCCTTTGGCTAACCAAGTAAGTTAAACAACAGATCAACAAAGCCCGAGACAGACCCAAAAGAGGACTATATGGAACTTGCCGAACTGACTGGGAGACTCCGAGACCAGAGAGAAGAGACAGTGGAAGAAGATTGGAAGAAGTTTAAAGAATATTTGAAAAAATATGTTAATATTTAAATCTTAGAATAGCTTTGGAAGTGGATATAGGCTGTAGGGTTAGAAGTAGAAGATAGTGTATTTTAAAATAGTATTATTTGTAAGTGATAAAATGTGAAGATTTTTATGGTAAAAGTAAAGGGACCCCTGACCATGGTAAAAGTAAGTGTGATTTTAAAAAAAGGTTAAAAATTAAGATATATGAAACTGCTAAAGATGAGGTAAAATGAAAATCAGATGGGGGGACTTGGGGAAGCTTGCCTAACAATGTTTAGAAAAAATAAGGATAAGACAAGAATTCGTTTGTATTGTTTGTTTTTCTGTTTGTATTGTTTATTTCTGTTATAAAATGAATTAAAAAAAATTGAAAGGAAAAAAAGACAGACCCAAAAGAGAAAATAACAGAACACCACTAGTAATCACATACAGCTCCCATTTCAATGCATCATCAGAGATCTACAAGTTCTCCTAGACAACAACAGTTCTCTTTCTCAATCTCTGGGAGGAAGACCTTTCATTGCCTACAGACAGCCACCCAATCTTAAACAACTCCTCACCCACAATAATACAGCAAGCAGACTTAACATGGACACCGGTACCAGAGCCTGCAACAAACCCACATGCCAACTTTGCTGCCACATACACCTGGACAACACCATCACTGGTCCCAACAACATCAAACATCTCAGGTCTATTTAATTGCTCATCTTCCAACATTGTGTAGGCCATCAAATGCCAGCAGTGCCCTTCAGCTCTCTATATTGGACAAACAGGCCAAACCCTACGCCAAAGGATAAATGGACATACCGTATTTTTTGCTCTATAAGACTCATTTTTTCCCTCCTAAAAAGTAAGGGGAAATGTGTGTGCGTCTTATGGAGCGAATGCAGGCTGCGCAGCTATCCCAGAAGCCAGAACAGCAAGAGGGATTGCTGCTTTCACTGCGCAGCGATCCCTCTTGCTGTTCTGGCTTCTGGGATTCAGACTATTTTTTTTCTTGTTTTCCTTCTCCAAAAACTAGGTGCGTCTTGTGGTCTGGTGCGTCTTATAGAGCGAAAAATACGGTATATACACCGTATTTTTCGCCCTATAGGACGCACTTTTTCCCCTCCAAAAATGAAGGGGAAATGTGTGTGCGTCCTATGGGGCGAATGCAGGCTTTCGCTGAAGCCTAGAGAGTGAGAGGGGTCTCCAGGCTTCAGGAAGCTATCCGGCTTGTGGAGAGCTGCCTGTTCTGGGGGCTGGGGTCGGGGGAAGCTCGGGCTGGGGGGGGGGAATAAATTTTTTTTTTCTTTATTTCCCCCCCAAAAAACTAGGTGCGTCCTATGGGCCGGTGCACCCTATGGGCCGAAAAATACGGTAAATCTGACATCGGAATCACAAGACAGAGAAGCTTCAATCTCCCAGGATCTCAAAGCAGCTGTCTTATTACAAAAGAATTTCAGAAATAGACTTGAAAGAGAAGTTGCTGAATTACAACTTATTGCTAAACTGAAAACTATGGAGAGGCCTGGTCTGAATAGAGATACAATATTGGATTCTTGTCTCATTACATATGCTAAAGCTATTTTTAGTCATCTACATACTATCCCTTGCTTTTTCTTGTAGGACTAATTGCAGTCATTAACAGTCGTCAACAGGTTTACCATACCCATTGAGTCAATCACCCATCTCCTGCCACCCTTCTGAGAAAAACCCCACCCCACCCTCTCACTATATATAAGGGTCTGGGGACTTCTGTTTCAGTGTATCTGAAGAAGGGTGCATGCACGCGAAAGCTCATACCAATAACAAACTTAGTTGGTCTCTAAGGTGCTACTGGACAAATTTTTAATTTTTTCAAGTAATCTTTGTAGCAGTTATAAGGCTGGCGGCTATTTCTCGATCATTTTCCTGGATAACACCCTTCAGAAAAGTGAGTAGGAAAAGCGAGTATGTGATATCCTAGCACATCAGAAATAGCAGCCTAGAGAAATTTCCAGAATATTTGTACCTGCGAGCAGTTCCAGTGATTCTCAGCACCCTGAACGAAATACACATCCCAGGATTCTTTGGGGGGGAAGCCATCGCTAGGATACTTATTCAGATGCAGAGTGCAGACGAGGCCTCAGTTTTTCCCCTTGAGGAGCAGGAGTATGGGCACAAACCTATAATGGGTTGACTCCTCCTGTCAATGGTTCTGGCACCCCCTGGCTTCTAAGAATGCCTTGGCTAGTAGCTCAACTGGTTAGAGCGCGGTGCCGATAACGCCAAGGCTGCAGGTTTGATCCAGCTGCATATTCCTCCATTCCAGTTCTATAATTCTATAGTTCTTGCCCTGAAAGGGCACAAGCCAACCTGGTGCAAAATTATATCATTCTAGGATTCTGCATCCACAAACGGAGAGAGTCAGATGGTCATCTGTACCCCCGCCCCACCTTGCTTTCTCGTTTCCTCTCTGCTGTGATGCTTAATTACTTTTCCTTAATTTATTGTTACGGTGGCACAGGCTTGAATATTTCATGGGGTCGCTTCCCTGCTCTCCCGGCTGCTGCACCGCTGGATAAATTACTCTTATTAGCCTGATTAATCTGCTGGTCCCTGGGGAACGAAAAGGGTTAAGGCCGCCAAAGGAACGCAGATTCTTTTCCGTTCCACTCGTAGGAACAAAGGAGAGCCGGCTGGTTCAGGCCAATGGCCCGTCTAGTCCAGCATCCTATTCTCTCAGTGGCCAACCAGATGCCCATTAATGGAAACCCACGAGCAGGATTTAAACACAAGAGTAGCTTTCCCTCCTGTGGTTTCCAGCAACTGGGATTCACCGACTGGTAGTATTCGATAGCTCTCTCCTCATCCACAAATTAGTCCAATCCCCTTCCAAAGCCATCAAGATCAGTGGCCGTCGCTGCCTCATGTGGCAGTGAGTTCCGCAGTTTAAAGATGCACTGCATGAAGAAGGACTTCCTTTTACCTGGTGGCAGACCTACATTTGGGGGGACCCTTTGCAACAAGCAACAAGGTCGGGGTAACCACCGTTACCTTCTTAAAGGGGTTGAGCCACAACAGACTGCCACTTTATTATTATTATTATTATTATTATTATTATTATTATTATTATCTACATCACCTACAAGGATCTAGAGATCATGCTAAGGGTGGCCAAATTCTGTGCGACTGCCATAAAACTTTTTTTAAAAAAATGATATTTATTGGAAAAAAAAAAATTTTTTAGAGTTAGAGTTACAAAAAAAAGAACAAAGAAAGAACAGAGAAAAACACAAACCACATCCCACAATACAAATTAAAAACAAAACAAAACACCGCAAACATTTAAAAACAAATCCATTATTCTCAAATCCTCAACTGTCATTACCTTCTTTCTTTGACCTCCTCCTCCCCCCCTTTTTGTATCCTAGTTGTTAATTGTTGCAGCAAATCCTTTCCGTATTTCATAAAATTCTGTCCTTACATTACCTTAAACTATTTTAATCTTATCTTACTATAAAAAACCTTGAAACTTAAAACTTAAATCTTATTTTTACCAACTTCTCATAACCATAATATTCTTACATAATTCTTTAAACATTTTTACTAAAGCCGAGTAATTTCATTCCAACATTTTTCTAACATTCATCAAATTTAAAAAAACAATCCTAGTAGTAGAAAACAAAACAAAACAATCCAATCTTCATCCAGCGTCCCTTCCTCCTGGTCCCGGGTTTGTCAGTCCTTATTATCCCGTCAATCTAGCCCATTAACCTGGCAGCCTTATATCCGAGGCCCTCAAGTCTCTTCCATGTCCCTTCCGCAGCTCTTCTTCATATTTGTAACTGTATTTTCCCTTGTCTCCTGCTCGTTTCACTCGTGGGAACTCCAGCTTAACAATATTTTTGACCCTTCTCGACAGATCAGCCCCTTTTCCATAATCCACACTAAATTCCATGTGGTATTTAAGAACATGTTTCAAAATTCCTCCAAAATTAGGAGCCCCCATAATCCCAGACATCTCACGGCCCATTGCCAGACTTGAAAAGTCCAAATATCCCTGCATAGGGGGGTCTATCCAACCCCCCATTTCCAAACCAAACCAAACTTTTTCTTTCCAAATCTGGCTTTTTCCAAGTTCATTTGTCAAATCCGAAAGCTCATGTTCCTGTTGGGCCTGTTCTGTCAGGGCACACTCCTGATTTAATTCCTGGGTGGGCTCCACATATTTTCCCACTGCCTGTTCAAAGTTTCCCACTGCCTGTTCAAAATTTCTAATCGAATCAGCCATCAAATTCGTCTTCTCATGTAGCTGTTCCAGTAGGGCATTTGTTTTATAGAAAGCACACAACAGAGCTTCTGAATACATTGTCCTGCAAGGTCAGATGTCTGTTCCCACGATTGTAATCTGTAACAGCTGCCAGCTCCCCGGAGTTGGTTACAGTTTCACAGTCTCCCTCTGGGGGAAAACTTCTATTTGTTCTTTCTTTTAAAGACAAGTCTAGTAACAAAAGTTTCCTTTTTCAGATATTTTGTCAATATTTGTTCCTTTAAGAAGCGAAGGGGAACAATGGAGTCAAAGTTTCTCTTCTTATAGCTATCTGTCAAAAACGTTGTCTCTGGTCAATGAGCTTCAAAAAACGTCAGTCCTAACACCCCGCTCCAGGATCAGGACGGTGGAAAGTTACTTTACTTTACCCTCACTTCTGCAGGTTTAAACAGTCCAAAAAAATCCCCCCTCTTCTCCTGCTTCCGAAGGGGGTTCAACAATCTTAGATGATGAAAGTTAATCTTTTACAGACGATTTTCTGAGCTCTAGTTTGCCATGTCTTTGCTTTAATCTATCTACAAAGAAACGGAAGGCTGACTTCCTGTTTAGACCTTCCCGTTTCAGCGCCAAATTAAGGTAGACTTTTAAGTTCAATTTTCCTTTCAGCTCACAAGTCCTTATTTAGAGTCCAATTACCCGAGTTTAGGTACTCATGGGTGATTATTTTAGAAGCCAGATTGTCCCAGGAAAAAGGCAGCGCTCTCCGGCAACGGCTGTGCGGCTTCGCTCCACGGAAGAAGCAGTTGACTCTCAGCACTGCGCCACCTCCCCCTCTTCGCTTCGGAGCCCGTTAGTGGGTTCCTTTGCGGGTTGGGGGGGCGCTAAAGGTGCCCGCCGAGTCCCATGGTCACAGGCTTCATCCGCCTGTGATTTTTGAATGGGTCCCCGCTTCGCCGTAGCGGAAAGGACCCGATTCCCGTGGAGCTGGTCCCTCCAGTTCAGAGGGAATCCGCCATTGCCGATGGCGCCACCCCGGAAGTGCGACTGCCATAAAACTTAGGGAACAAGCTGTACTACCAAAATGACTAATGTTTTAAATGACAATTTTAGGTTATATTTTAATGTTCAATATTTAATATATATTTTTAACTGCTGCTATATCTGAATTGTCTCTGTTATACCCAATTGCAATTCAGTGTATTCCTGATTTATGATTTTCCTGATATTGTAAGTGAGCTGGAACTGGTCTGTGACCGTAATAATAAAATTCAATTCAATTCAATTCAATTCAATTCAATTCAATTCAATACATCATTTCAGATTTTGATTTAAATTGCTGCACTGGGTTATCTCACATGTTAAAGTCACTGGTGTTAATGAAAAAATTCTTACACCTTATATTTTCCGAGTTATGGGGGGGTGGATTAAAATCAGGGGGAACCAGGGATGCAGTTTTTAAAGCACAATTTTTAAGCAATGTGGACTAAGGTAGATTAGGAGCCCTGAAGCTTAAGTTCCATTCTTTTCATAGCAGATCTGCCCCTGGTTTTACCTGTCCTGAATCTTCCAACTTTCAGCTTCACTGCAGGCCCACGAATTCTGGTGATATGAGAGATGGGGGGGGCACTTTCCCCTGTCTGCTTTCTCCTTCCAATGCGAGTTGGAAAGTGACCCAGTAGGCTTTCTCATGTTCTTACGGCCTCCTAACTACTCTCAGCACCCAGGATTCTGGTGGGATAGGGGAGCCACGTCTGCTTCAAGCAACGCCATAGCACTTGAAATGGAAGTTGTGGGTGCGGTCAAAGTTCCAGCCACATAAATTGCAGGTGTTGCTCAATTTGCTGGGCAAAAGATTCCTGCATGGCGGGGCGTTAGACTAGATGATTCTTGGGTGTCTCCCAAATCAATGATTCTATGGCTTTATATACCAAGAGCATGGAAAAGGGGTCAGCGAGGCCTTTCTGGTGGGGCTGCTTTGGCCCATGGCCCACACACACTCCGGAAACCAGGTCACCCCAACCTCGGCCGATTCCCTCTCTGCTCTGTTGTTGTTGTTTAGTCGTTTAGTCGTGTCCGACTCTTCGTGACCCCATGGACCAAAGCACGCCAGGCACTCCTGTCTTCCACTGCCTCCCGCAGTTTGGTCAAACTCATGTTGAGAACACTGTCCGGCCATCTTGTCCTCTGTTGTCCCCTTCTCCTTGCGCCCTCCATCTTTCCCAACATCAGGGGCTTTTCCAGGGAGTCTTCTCTTCTCATGAAGTGGCCAAAGTACTGGAGCCTCAGCTTCAGGATCTGTCCTTCCAGTGAGCACTCAGGGCTGATTTCCTTCAGAATGGAGAGGTTTGATCTTCTTGCAGTCCATGGGACTCTCAAGAGTCTCCTCCAGCACCAGAATTCAAAAGCATCAATTCTTTGCGATCAGCCTTCTTTATGGTCCAGCTCTCACTTCCATACATACTACTGGGAAAACCATAGCCCTCTCTGCTCTGTGGCTAGGTAAATATTTCATTCATCAGCACTTAAGGAGTCGTTCCCCCTAATAGGTTATATTGATGCCAACACAAAAGGAGGTGCCTTAAATCTTTTGCTCTCTCTGGGAACGCCAATAAATGTATCTGTCTCTCTGAGAGAATTTACGCCTGCTCCCTGGGCAATGGAAGGTGATTAAGGGGAGAGGGGACAGGTGTCCTGGAGACTCAGAGCCTGAATTTAATCGGAGGAAAACAGGGGCCTCCTTGCAACACCCAAGACTGTTGCTCCACAATCCTGGGCCAACATTCAGATTTGCTGGATGCCCAGCAGTTCTAGTGTTAGGGCACACCCGGCACGTGGGTGGCACCATGGTCTAAACCATGGAGCCTCTTGGGCTTACAGATCAGAAGGTTAGCGGTTCGAATCCCTGTGATGGGGTGAGCTCCCGTTGCTCTGTCCCAGCTCCTGCCAACATAGCAGTTCGAAAGCAAGTCAAAGTGCAAGTAGATAAATAGGTACCACTCCGGCGGGAAGGTAACTGGCATTTCTGTGCATTCTGGCACTCGTCACGGTGTCCCGTTGCCCCAGAAGTGTTTTAGTCCTGCTGGCCACATGACCCGGAAAGCTGCCTGTGGACAAACACCGGCTCCCTTGGCCTGAAAGCGAGATGAGCGCTGCAACCCCATAGTTACCTTTGACCTTCCAGGGGTCCTTTACCTTTGCCTGTTCCGGCTGGCCTTTGGTTTAGACTCAGTCTGACCCTTATGTTTCCCTCCCCTTATGGTCTTGATCTATCGGCTACTTTTAAAATGAGGCTGCATTTTAAATTGCATTTTAACCTGTATTTTAATTTGTTTCCCCCCCCCCCCTATTATGTTTTTACTGTAATTTTACTGGTGTTAGCCACCCTGAGCCCGGCTCTGGCCAGGGAGGGCGGGGTATAAATAAAATTATTATTATTATTATTATTATTATTATTATTATTATTATTATTATTTTATTTTATTATTATTACCTAGTGTTGGGAGGGGAGAGTCTGTGTCCTCTCTCTGTGTCCACAGACACACAGCTGCACAACCTTTGTGGCAGTCACAACTAGGGCACACCCTCCAACATTTCCCCATTGAAAATAGGGACATCTTATTCAATATAATGGAGGGCGCAGGTGGCGCTGTGGGTTAAACCACAGAGCCTAGGGCTTGCCGATCCCCGCAATGGGGTGAGCTCCCGTTGCTTGGTCCCTGCTCCTGCCCACCTAGCAGTTCGAAAGCACGTCAAAGTGCAAGCAGATAAATAGGTACCGCTCCGGCAGGAAGGTAAATGGCATTTCCGTGCGCTGCTCTGGTTTTGCCAGAAGCGGCTTAGTCATGTTGGCCACGTGATCTGGAAGCCGTATGCCGGCTCCCTCGGCCAATAAAGCGAGATGAGCGTCGCAACCCCAGAGTCGGTCACAACCGGACCTAACCATAGCTGTCAAGTGTCCCTTATTTGAAGGGACAGTCCCTTATTCCAGCGCCATGTCCCGCTGCTGTCCCTTATTGATGGATGTCCCTTAAATGTCCCTTAAATGATGTCCCTTAAATTTCAAAGGAAGCAGCTCCTCTCCCTCCCTCCCTGCTGGCCAGGGAGGAGGGAGGCTCCAACTGTGTTGCTTGGCTGTGTTGCTCACCCAATAAGAAGTCTAAGAACGACTGGGGGGTGGAACTTGCATGCCTTGTGTGTGGCTAGTTAATGCAAGCTGAGGGGGTTTTTGAATGCTGGACGCCATTTTGTTGCACGTGCTGCTGCAAACTTTGCAGTGCAAAGCCAGGCTGGGGAGCCATCTTAAGTTGAGGTTGCATAGGCCTTGTGGTGCAAGTGATTCAGATTCTATTCAGTTGAACCTCTGGTTACAAAGTTGGTTGGACAGTGTTCTCGAAGCTACCAGCATGAGTTTGACCAGACTGCAGGAGGACAGGAAGACTGGAGTGCCTGGAACAGGTGAGGCTGCTGGTCCCTTATTTTGGCTGCTGGTCCCTTATTTTCAAGGCTGCTGGTCCCTTATTTTCAAATCTGTAAGTTGACAGCTATGGACCTAACGGTCAGGGATCCCTTTACCTTTACCTTTACCTTTATTCAATATAATAATGATAATAGTAATAGTAATAGTAACAGTAACAGTAAGAAGAAGAAGAAGAAGAAGAAGAAGAAGAAGAAGAAGAAGAAGAAGAAGAAGAAGAAGAAGAAGAAGAAGTTTTATTTACAGTGGTATCTCAGGTTAAGAACTTAATTCATTCCGGAGGTCCGTTCTTAACCTGAAACTGTTCTTAACCTGAAGCACCACTTTAGCTAATGGGGCCTCCTGCTGCTGCCGCGCCACCGGAGCACGATTTCTGTTCTCATCCTGAAGCAAAGTTCTTAACCCGAGGTACTATTTCTGGGTTAGCGGAGTCTGTAACCTGAAGCATATGTAACCCGAGGTACCACTGTATACCCTGCCCATCTGACTTGGTTTGCCCAGCTACTCTGGGTGGCTTCCAACATACATAAAAACACAATCAAACATGAAACAGGGCTGTCTTCAGATATCTTCTAAAGGTTGTCTAGTTACGTATGTCTTTGGCTCAGAGGTCAGATATCTCCAGACCCTCCCACATTTCTCCGAGGAAAACAGGGACATCTTAAGGAAAAGCAGGACGTTCCAGGATCAAATCAGAAACTGGGACGGCTTCTGAGAATCTGGGGCTGTTCCTGGAAAATAGGGGCACTTGCAGAGTTTGTCAGGGGTTGCCAGGTCAGGAAAATCCCAGACGATCAGATTACAGGACCCAAACAGGAACATTTAAAATTCTGAATTTTTAAATGCTTGCAACCCTCCCTGAGACCTGCTCTCAAAGGGCATGTAAAAGATTTAACAATGGGGGGGGGGAGAGGATAAAATGCTAAAATACATTTTTTAAAATGCAATTTGGAAATGCATGTAATATTGGGCAGAAAATAAGGGTGGGTTGGGGAAGCAATGAGGCAGGGAGTCAGCTGTTAAATTTGTATTAAATTTGAATTAATTTGCTGTCAGTGTGGTAAATTTTTTGAAAAAGCAATAAAAATATAATTGGCCAAAACAACAACAACCAAGAAGAACAAGAAACAAAACAGTTTAATAATAATTGGACTTTCCCCGACTGACACCACCTGCCCCCAGGAGGAAATACTTGTTTTTCAAGACACACACACATCGCAATCTGCTGTGCGCTGCAACACTTTGGGACAGCCTTCCCTCCACAACCCTCCTTCCCAGGGTATGCATAGAAAGGTCAAATGTTCTTTAAATAGGAACTCAGAACAGGATGAGCTTCGCCAGAGTGTGGCTGACTAAGAAGGAATTAATTCCACATGGGGTCCTTGATTCTCCCTTCCGGGAATGGTCAGGCCAGACAGAGAAAAGACACCCCGCAAATCGCAACGGCAAGCTAGAGTCTGTCTGGCCTGGCCTTGTGCTCAAAGGAGGTGGTAGAGTCCTGAACCAGGAGGGAGGACTCTACCACTTTTTAAAAAAAAATGTTTAATTTCTCATCTTGAGGCGCTGCACTGTTTTGTCTTCACAACAGCCCTGTGATGTCGGCGGGCTCAAGGTCACACCTTGAGGGCAGAGTGGGGGGATTCGAACCCTGGTCTCTCCCAGGTACTAGACTGACACACTAACCACTACACCATGACTGGACCTTATGAGAGACGTCCAGAATAATCAGCAGAAGCCGAAACAGGAGAGGAGGAAAGCCAAGAGGCAGAGATGAGTCCACCTGGTGAAGAGTCATGGATGTTTCCTCCGTCTGCTGTGACAAACTCCCTTCCCATCTTGTCCGCCAGAACCAGGAGAGGCATGAAAAGGGCGGAGGAGAGGTTGGCTGCAGGCAGGCTTAGTCTCTGATTGATTGGGAAAGACCTGGGAGAGGTGGAGACAGGCAGTTGTCATGGATTGGCTGGATGCAGAAGAGCAGTGGGAGGCACCAGCTGGGGAACCCCCAAGGGAACCCCCAAAGGAAGAAGGCTCGGAGCCAGGGGGCTGGTGGTGGGACGACAATGAGTGGAAGAAGACTGGGAGTGTCGAAAGCTGAAGAGGCAACAGGGTTTAGGGAGCGGGGAGAGTCTGTGGTAGAGAGCAGTCCAGATTCAGAGGTGGGGAGGGCAAGAGACAGAGATGAGGTAGGCTGCTGAAGAAGCCAGGGGGTCTCCCCCTCCTGCTGTGACAGCTCCCCTCCCTGATGGTCTCCCAGAACCAGAAGAGATGTGAAGAGGTGTGAGGAGCAAAGGCAGATGTGAGGCAAAGTCTCAGATTGCTTAGGAAGGAGGAAAATTAAGGAGCTGTGGGAAAGCAGGAACCTCCAGTCCTCACTGGGGCAAGATCTAGCACAGGGGAAGGCAAACTAAGGCCCAGGGGCCGGATCCAGCCCAATCGCCTTCTAAATCCGGCCCGCAGACGGTCCGGGAATCAGCGTGTTTCTACATGAGTAGAATGTGTCCTTTTATTTAAAATGCATCTCTGGGTTATTTGTGGGGCGTAGGAATTCGTTCATTTCAGGAACTTTAGAAGGATGTTGGATAGAAACTAAGAGGTTTTTAGCTGTAATGCTTTAAGAGACATGGAAAAAAAGGTTAACAATTGGGTAAAAGATTAATGGTAAGGATTTGCTGAACCAACAAATTGAATTGGAATACAAAGAAGGGAGGTATGAGGAGGTCCGGGGAAATAAGAGTAAGGAAGATAGGTTATGGAACATTATTGTGTTTTTAACTGTTTTATTTTGTATGTTTTTTTTTCTTATTTTTTACTGTTTTTGTTATATCTTAAAACTTTATACTTTTTCTTTATTCTGTACTTTCATGTATCTTTAATAAATATCTTTAAAAAAAAAAAGGAATTCGTTCATTTCCCCCCCCCCTTCAAAATATAGTCCATGGACTATATGGAACTTGCCAAACTGACCAGGAGACTCCGAGACCAGAGAGAAGAGACGGTGAAAGAAGACTGGAAGAAGTTTAAGGAATATTTGAAAAAATATGTTAATATTTAAACATTAGAATAGCTTTGGAAGTGGATATAGGCTGTAGTGTTAGAAGTAGAAGACAGGGTATTTTAAAATAGTATTATTTGTAAGTGATAAAATGTGAAGTTATTTTAAATGTGATTTAAAAAGAAAGATGGTTAGAAATTATGATATATGTAAACTGCTAAAGATGAAGTAAAATGAAAATCAGATAGGTGGGACTTGGGGAAGCCCACTTAACAATGTTTAGAAAAATAAGAATATGACAAGAATATGTTCGTATTGTTGTCTTTTCTGTTCATGTTTATTTACTTGTGTTATAAAATGAATAAAAAAATTTCATAAAAAAACCATATAACACCGAGACCATATAACACCGGTCTTGAAAGACCTACATTGGCTCCCAGTACATTTCCGAGCATAATTCAAAGTGTTGGTGCTGACCTTTAAGGCCCTAAATGGCCTCGGTCCTGTATATCTGAAGGAGTGTCTCCACCCCCATTGTTCTGCCCAGATGCTGAGGTCCAGTGCTGAGGGCCTTCTGGCGGTTCCCTCCCTGCGAGAAGCCAAGTTACAGGGAACCAGGCAGAGGGCCTTCTTGGTGGTGGCACCCGCCCAGTGGAACGCCCTCCCGCCAGATGTCAGAGAGAACAACTACCAGACTTTTAGAAGACATCTGAAGGCAGCCCTGTTTAGGGAAGCTTTTAATGTTTGATGTATTACAGTATTTTAATATGTTTTTGGAAGCCGCTCAGAGTGGCTGGGGAAGCCCAGCCAGATGGGCGGGGTATAAATAATAAATTATTATTATTATTATTATTAGAAACAAAATATAGTCCAGCCCACCACATGGTCTGAGGGACGGTGGACCAGCCCACAGCTGAAAAAGGTTGCTGACCCCTGATCTACAAGGAAGAATTGCTGCGCTCACTAGGCCTGGCCTCTGGATCTGTTTTATTTCTTGGAATAAAGAGAGTTAACTGACGCTGTGTGAGTTATGGCCGACGTGCTCTGACACCGAACCTGATTGTTTCGTGGGGCAGCATACCTTGAAACAGGCGGGGGGGGGGGAATGGGACAGGTGACAGGCTGGTCATTTTTTGGCCTTCCTGTTGGAGCAGCTGATTGGCTGCGTCCCAGAACAGGATGCTGGGCTGAAGGGCTGGGGGAGCTGATCCCAGAGGGCTCAGCCAATGCCCTGGTAAAAATAGTTTGCCGAGGTACCGCCATCCAAAGTCTCCTGTTCAGCCTGCCAGACATATGACTCCAGGCTGCGTTTATAGAATCACAGAGATGGACGGGACCCCCCAGGGTCATCTAGTCCAGCCCCCTCAAATGCAGGAATCGAGGCAAAAGAATCCCTGACAGATGGCCTTTTTAAAAAACAGAGGTTGGAAGGGACCCCAAGGGTCATCCATTAACTCCCACCAACACTAGCAAAGCATGTCTTTATAATGAACCCCGAACTGTTGGGAGTTGTAGCGCAAAACCTCTAGCTGGCGCCCAGTTTGGAAGCCTCCTTTGGGATGGATTTTTATTCCATGTCTTCATAAATGCATTCTTCTATACCGCAAAGAATCTTAGGGCTGGTTCACAAAATACATTTTTAGATGCATGAGTTATCACGATCATTCCTGAGTGCATACTTATGAAGCCAAACAATGTATAAAAGCAATCAAAGTTACAGCCTTATTGTATAGCTGTTGGGGGGGCAGGGTGGAAATCACATTAGGTTGAATGCTGCTGACTGTATGATTGCTTATTTTTACACATTTTTTGTCCATATGAACATGGTGGTGGTGACAGCCTGGAGCACTCACATGGAAAAAAAGAAATCTGGTGTGAACCAGACCATTCTAATAAAGGTTTTCATAGATACATCAGCAATACTTGGTTTCCAGTTCTGGCATTTTTGTTGTTGTTTGTTGTTGTTGAGTCGTTTAGTCGTGTCCGACTCTTTGTGATCCCCTGGACCAGAGCACGCCAGGCACTCCTGTCTTCCACTGCCTCCCGCAGTTTGGTCAAACTCATGCTGGTAGCTTCAAGAACACTGTCCAACCATCTCCTGTCATCCCCTTCTCCTTGTGCCCTCCATCTTTCCCAACATCAGGGTCTTTTCCAAGGAGTCTTCTCTTCTCATAAGGTGGCCAAAGTCTTATAGCCTCAGCTTCAGGATCTGTCCTTCCAGTGAGCACTCAGGGCTGATTTCCTTCAGAATGGAGAGGTTTGATCTTCTTGCAGTCCATGGGACTCTCAAGAGTCTCCTCCAGCACCAGAATTCAAAAGCATCCATTCTCCGTCGATCAGCCTTCTTTATGGTCCAGCTCTCACTTCCATGCATCACTACTGGGAAAACCATAGCTTTAACTATACGGACCTTTGTCGGCAAGGTGATGTCTCTGCTTTTTAAGGTGCTGTCCAGGTTTGTCATTGCTTTTCTCCCAAGACTCAGGCGTCTTTTAATTTCGTGACTGCTGTCACCATCTGCAGTGATCATGGAGCCCAAGAAAGTAAAATCTCTCACTGCCTCCATTTCTTCCCCTTCTATTTGCGAGGAGGTGATGGGACCAGTGGCCATGAGCTTCGTTTTTTTGATGTTGAGCTTCAGACCATATTTTGCGCTCTCCTCTTTCACCCTCAATAAAAGGTTCTTTAATTCCTGCTCATTTTCTGCCATCAAGGTTGTGTCAGCTGCATATCTGAGGTTGTTGATATTTCTTCTGGCAATCTTAATTCCGGCTTGGGATTCATCCAGTCCAGCCTTTCGCATGATGAATTCTGCATGTAAGTTAAATAAGCAGACCAGTCCAGGCATACTTATGCTGAAGTTTGCACTTGTGACTGACCAAAGCCTTGGGTTGTGAATGTCCTTTAAAAACAAAACACGACTACAATGTTTCTAAGAAATTAATGTTTTCACAAGGAAATTTATTTTGCCCAACTCATATTTTAAACAAATACACTCTCAAGCCTCAATTTCTCTTTCTTATAACTAACTCTGTTGTTATGTGGGAGTCTGGCCTTCCTGTTCATTTTAACCAGATTTACATGCTGACTGATTGCGACTAAAGCTTAAAGCAATTTGCAAGAAATGCTCAAAATTAGTAACAAAAAACCTGTAATTAAAACAATTAGAATCAGCTAAGGATAGCAAGACAGGTTGAGTTTGGGAGTTTGTGTTACAAGTTATCACGGATCGTGGCCAGCTACATTTTACGCAGAGTAAGCCTACTGAAATTAATGGATGTAAGCGAGTCAAGAATTAAGAACAGGTTAAGAGCAGACAGAGACTGAAAGAAAATGAAACTGCACGAAAGTTGGAAAGAAGAATGAAAGATTTAAATTACTGTAACCTCAATTTCTGTTATTTGATATAATTTTGTTTTGTCTATTTACAGGAGTTCGTAAAGGGACAGCCGAAGGACGAGGAATTTGCTTTTAAAAAAAAAGATTTAAATTTTAAGACTGTCAATAAACCTGTAAAGGAAGCAGCATGTAAAGGGATAAATCGGAATACATCTGAGAGAGTGAGAAACCAGTTTGGAACTAATTGTACTAAATTAATTTTAATTTGGTTTTGACGTGTTATAAATTTGAAAATGAATTAAAAAATTATTGGCGGGGGGAAAGGTGCCCAAGTTTGATGCTTTCCTCTTCCCTCCCTGTCTATTTTCCTTGCGTGTTGCATCAGTTTTAGATTGTACGCCTGTGCGGGCAGGGACTGCCTTGTTCTAACTGATTGCATGTGAGCCGTTCTGGGAGCCTTTCTTGATGAAAGAAGCAGAGGGTAAAAATGCTCCAAATAAACAATAATAGCCTTTGTGAGTTTAGCACAACCGCGTCTGGCACCACCAGATAAACCCACAAGCAAAGGTCACCTTTCTCGGGGGGGGGGGGAGGCGGAGATTGCTGCCCGGCCCCCCCACCCCAATGCCAGGAGTGGGTCCCGGCTGGGAGTTCCCGTCCCCGTCAGCTTTCCAGAGCTTCTGCCAAATCCTGCGTGGCTCTGATCTAAACCATCTGCCAGCCATTCATTCCCAAAACAAAGGAGCGTGCTATTAATAAACCCCTCTGAGGAACGTATTGTTGGGCACCAACCCTAGGAAAACACACCCAGCCGGCGTTAAGTTTTTCTTTGCAAATGCATTTCTATTATTATTATTATTATGTTTTTAAAAACCCTGTATGCTTTCAATATAGCAGGGCAGCAAGTACAGGTGAAACTCGAAAAATAAGAATATCGTGGAAATGTTCCTTGATTTCCATAATTCGACTTCAAAGGTGAAACTAATATTTGAGATACGACTCGTGACATGCAAAGCGAGATATGTCAAGCCTTGATTTGTTATTGCGATGATCATGGTGTACAGCTGATGAAAACCCCAAATTAACAATCTCAGAAAATTAGAACATTCAAGGAAATCAGCAAAACAAGGATTGCAAATCGAGCAAGATTGGACCTCTGAGAAGTAGAAGCACATCTTGCTTTGCATGTCATGAGTCGATCTCATATATCAGTTTCACCTTTTAAGTTGAATTGCTGAACTTTCCCACGATATTTTAATTTTTCGAGTTTCACCTGTAGCTGTTTTTCAATTCAACGCCAGGTTTGAATCTCCTTCTTCAAGCATTCGCTGGGCTTTGGGGTTTTTTGGGGTTTTTTCTCAAGCTGGCCATGGAACGGAAGCTCCGAGGCATGTACAAAGTGCTTTCTGTCTCTTATGACCATAGGCTGCTGCCCCATACTGAGTGACAACTGTTTTGGCCATCAGGATAGTTTACAGTTCATAGAAACACAGAAGTCTAGAATTGGAAGAGACCCCCACGGTCATCTGGTTCAACTCCCTGCAATCCAGTCCCTCCCCCCAATGTGGCGCTCGAACCCATGTCCCTGAGATTACGAGTCGCATGCTCTTCCGAGTTCACGTCCCCAAAGGCCCTTGAATCATTTCAAGCCAGCCTCCCAGGAACTCCCACCTTATAACTGAGTCAGACTAATGGGTCTATCGAGCCCAATAGTGCCTACTCTGACTAACAGCATCTCTCCAGGGTTGCAGCAGGCAAGGGCTACAGCTCTTCCCTTAGAAAGCAACATTCTAGTCCTCACTGTTAAACAGGAAGCTGCCTCAGGGTGTGTCACTGTTGGTCTGCCCAGATCGGCACTGTTTACATCAACTGTGGTTGGAAGCCTAGCTGGATAGCTCAGGCCATGGATCGTGAGGCTCTTAAACTCAAGGTTATGGGTTCCAGCCTCACACTGGGTCAAAAGATACCTGCATTGCAGGGGGTTGGACTAGATGGCCTCATGGTCCCTTCCGAGTCTACGATTCTCTGCAGGTTTTTAGGCAAAGGAGTCCTTTCTAGTCCCAGGCTGGAGATGATGCCCAACAAATGTGCAAAGCAGGTGCTCCATCACTGAGCTATTGACCTTCCCCTAAAAAACTAGAGTAAGTTTCTAGTCCTCCACGTTCCAAATACTGTATTTTTTGCTCTATAAGACTCCCTTTTTCCCTCCTAAAAAGTAAGGGGGAATGTGTGTGCGTCTTATGGAGCGAATGCAGGCTGCGCAGCTATCCCAGAAGCCAGAACAGCAAGAGGGATTGCTGCTTTCGCTGCGCAGCGATCCCTCTTGCTGTTCTGGCTTCTGAGATTCAGAATATTTTTTTTCTTGTTTCCCTCCTCCCAAAACGAGGTGCGTCTTGTGGTCTGGTGCGTCTTATAGAGCGAAAAATACGGTATATATGGGAATGCAGGAAATGGGCCTATGCCACAGCCAGACTTCCTGGCCCTCCTAGCTTAGGAGCATCCGCACTTTCAGACTCAGAGGCCACTCCCAGCACAAACTGGAGGCACTGGGAACCAAGCCCTCGGCTTTCTGCATGCAAAGTGAGCATGCTGAGCTGCAGCCCAGAAGCTTCCCTGCAAATCTGGACCTCGGCAACCTCACGTTTCGCTGCTAAAAGACCCCAGCCGTGTCCTGAGTGAAGAGACGACAAAAGCAAGTGGCAGCGAGCGCCCCAGGGCCTTACCCTCCAAATCTGCTGTTTGCAAGAGGCGTGTTGCCATCCACAAGCCTTGAATTCCTACTCCCCCCCACAGAAGAATCCTGCTCAACTCAGGACTATCACGTTTCTCTCGACTTGCTCAATTGCTGCATGCGTTTGGGTATAGGGTTCCCGTGTCCTTTGGTGAGGCCGGACGACAAAGACGTTTCTCCAAAATAAATAAATGTGACCCGATTAGTATGTGTTTGTGTGAAATGGAAGGGGGGCAGGGAGGTGGTGGAGGAGAGCCACAAGGCAAAATTCCTTCTTGCCAGACCTGCAAGCGCTGGCACGCTTCGGAAATGTGGTGGTGGGAGTCTGGGCCCCCGCAGAGAGTAGAGGGCTGGCAGGTGACGCTCCCTCTCTCCTTAGATGGAGAGGGAGAGAGGGATTTGTTCTTGACTTGCCAATCATGATTTGATTAAGCAAGATAAGATAAAACTTTATTTGCAGTAGCCAATGGCCATAGCAGCAGTAAAACATTACAGTATATGCAGAAAATGAAATTTGGTATAAGAGCACAGTTTAAAGTCCTGAATCAGCCGTCTATCTGTGGCCCTTATTCTGATTGCCCCTGCTATGAACCTAGCAACCTTTGCTGTTATCTGCTCATTTTGACCTGATAGAAGAAAGGACATTGTGGCAGTGGCTAAGCACCCTGGGATGGTTAGTACGAATGGGGCGATGATCTCGTTCCTCAGGTCTTTGTAGAGAGTACAGGACTGGAGGACGTGTGCCGCTGTTTCAGTGCTACCATCTCCACAGGGGCAAAGACGTTTCTCAGGTGGGATCTTTTGGAATCGACCCTCTGGAGAGCGAGAACGTGTGCCAAAATGCCATCTTTTGGCAGTGACGTCGCCAGGATCAGGGCCAGTGGCAGGGGGCAACAACCCTCCCAGAGAACACTGATTTGCCCAACGTAGGACCTCTGGCTCTCAAGCTTGCAGAAGGCCACAGAACTGCAGATGTCAAGATGATTGCTAAAATTATCGGACTTAGCTGAGATGGCAAGGCTGGCGTGTTTAATCAGAGTAATAATTTTATTATTTGTACCCCACCCATCTGCCTGGTTTGCCTCAGCCACTCTGGGCCGCTTCCAACATTTATAAAAACATCATAACATATCACACCTTTAAAAGCTTTGCTATGCCGTAAAATCACTGTCAAATGTTTACTAAAGATTGGGAACTCCTTATAGACTTCTTGCGTGGAAAGGAAAAGGAACTTACGGTGCCTGGGCTTGCGGACTGAAGAAAATATTGGTTTATAGAAAGTGGAATTGTTGGAGTGGATGGTTTGAATACTTTTCTATACATAGCAGACAGACAAAGAATTGGAAGTTCATTATCTTTTTATTTTCTCTTTCTTCTTCTTTCCCCCTTCCCTGTTCCTCTTTTGGTTTGATCAGTGTTTTAAGTTGGATTTCTTAAAAAATGGATATTTGTTACAAGCCTTTGTATGTTTTCTTTCAAACTTTAGTAAAATTGACTGGTGGGAAAATATAGATGGACTCCCAAGTCTAACTTCCATAGAATCATGGATTTGTAGAGTTGGAAGGGACCCCGAGGGTCATTTAGACCAACCCCCTGCAATGCAGAAATCTTTCACCCTGCGTGGGATTCGAACCAATGACCTTGAGAATAGGAAAGGTGGAAAGAAGAAACAGCTCCAGCAAAAGAGGATTGGCAATTTAAATTGATGGATTTTGCAGGAATAGCAAAACTTACCAGAAGAATAAGAAATAAGAATAAGAGACCTTTTTTTATGACTGAGTGGAGAAAATATATTGACTATTTGAAGATACAACTCTAAACAACTTAAAAAGTTAGCAGGGGTGCCATAAACTGGCGCAGCTAGAGATAAATAAAAAAGAATAATAATGAGATATTAGTATTTGGATATAAATTTGATATGCAGTGGAGGAAATATATAAAATATGTAATGGCAGAAAGGAGGGGAGGGAAGCTGAAATAAATGCAGATTGTTTTCATATACATTTGCTTTTCTTTGTTAAAATGTACGTAAAATGAGAGAATGAGAAAGACAATTTTTAAAAAAGAGAGAATAAGAATCTCATGCTCTACCGAGCCAGCTATCCACTGTTTCCAAGAGCATTGAGGTGACCCTGGTTAGAAACTAATTGCTGGAGTATATAGCATCTCCCTAATTTTCACCCCCTACTCAATTTTCACCCCTACTCATACCCCGTGCTTGAACCCACAGCCCTGAGATTAAGGGTCTTGAGCTCTACCAACTGAGCTATGAGTACTATGCCCCTTGCCTGTAGCCCTAGAAATCCACAGCTACCTGTCAGGGTAAACAACAGATAGACCCACAATCTGACTCGGGGTAGGGAAACGCTCCTGTTTAAACAAGCCCTGTTTGGGAATAATGAGGACTGGAACTTTATCTTCAGGGACACATCACCTTGCCAACCAAGGTCCGTCTAGTTAAAGCTCTGGTTTTCCCAGTAGTGATGTATGGAAGTGAGAGCTGGACCATAAAGAAGGCTGATCGCCGAAGAATGGATGCTTTTGAATTTTGGTGCTGGAGGAGACTCTTGAGAGTCCCATGGACTGCAAGAAGATCAAGCCGATCCATTCTGAAGGAAATCAGCCCTGAGTGCTCACTGGAAGGACAGATCCTGAAGCTGAGGCTCCAAGACTTTGGCCACCTCATGAGAACAGAAGACTCCCTGGAAAAGACCCTGATGTTGGGAAAGATGGAGGGCACAAGGAGAAGGGGGCAACAGAGGACGAGATGGTGGGACAGTGTTCTCGAAGCTGCTAATATGAGTTTGACCAAACTGCGGGAGGCAGTGGAAGACAGGAGGGCCTGGCGTGCTCTGGTCCAGGGGGTCACGAAGAGGCGGACACGACTAAGCGACTAAACAACAACAACAACAACTCAACAACAGAGCTGCTGCGATCTACGAACTGCCCTACGGATGAAGGGCAGCATACAAATTTAACAATCAATAATGATTCTCATGTATAGCTGCCAACCTTTCCCTTTTCTTGCGAGGAATCCTATTCGGAATAAGGGAATTTCCCTTAAAAAAAGGGAAACGTTGACGTATGTTATGATGGTGCATGCAGAACATCCCAGCTTCCATCTCCTTAGGTAGGTCTGGCTGGGTGGGTTTGTCCATGTATCAAAAAATGGTCTGATTCAGCCTAAATCTATTCCTATTTTCCTATGTTTCACGAGGACTACAGAGAAACTTAGCCATCCCCGATGCATTCAGATACCAGTCCATCCCTTTAAATGGCGTATCACCAGAATACTTTAGCATTGCCGATGTATATATATTGTCAAAATAGATGGTCTTATATATGATCTTGGCAGCTCACATAGTAATTGCAATTCAGTGGAAGACAGCCCCAAATCTTACATTGACGGCTTGGGAATTTGCACTACTCTGAATTTTGCAACACCGTTCTCCAGCCAGGTAATGTGTTCAGAAAAGATGCTTTTGTCTACACAGAGAAATTCACACTAAAAGGCTGGTGAATTTTCACGGGGACTTTTTAAATAATAATAGTGAGTTCCGAAGTGATGTGAAAATGAGGAGAAGCAAGACTGGGGGGAAATGAGAAACTGAGAGAGAAACTGATATCAACGTTCTCTTTAAAAACAATCATTTTGGAGTGACCCCCCCCCTTAATCCTATCAGTTTAGGGGGCTGTAAAACTCACACTGATGTCTGACAGCTTTTGGGAGAGAGCGATAAAATGCTTTTGATGGTTCTGAAGACGTCATGGAAGACGATTTCCATTTGCCTTTGCAGGGTATGTATGTGACATGGAAATAATAATAATTTATAATGATTTTATTGTTTATACCCTGCCCAAATGTGACCACCCAAACTCCTGCCACTAAGGGTGGCTGGTGCAACATCTATCTTGCACAACCCACTCTTGTGTTTTGGGGAAGTGTTTAGATAGAAATTTATAAGAAGCAAGAGCCGCTCACTCGACCTTGGGCTCTCTGCAGAGAGCTCTTTCTGCCTGTGTGAGTCAGGGTGGGGCTACCCAGGAGGCCCAAGAATGGTTGCCTGCGACGCCATGGGGCAGCCTTGCACCCCCAGGGTGTCAATGACATCAAGAAGCAGCCTTGCCTCTCCGCAGAGCAGTTTTCCAACTTAAATATCTGTTGTTGCTTCCTTTTTTAAAAAATAATTAGGTGCTGTACTGACTGAACAAGAGAGGGCTTCGATAATCTTACACATGGTGCCGTGAAAAACAGACAGGAAAAAGAGACAGAGGACTCCTCAGATGTATTGGGGGACAAGTAATTATTAGATGAAGAAAATCAAGACTTGGTACAGCAGTGACTGGATACCCCAACAGACCAACTTCTGCATCTAAGCTCCTAACCCTTTAACCTTACAGAGCAAGAAGGAAGATCTTGCAATAGTTAAGGCATTTCTAATGCATGTGAACTTATCCTGGTAAGGCAAAACGTGTCCAAGGACAGACGCATGCTAACAGAACCAGGCCTCGAAGGTCCACTGCAGAGTTGGAAGGGACCCTGAGGGTCATCTAGTCCAACCCGCTACAGTGCAGGAATTTGCAGCTGTCCCATGCAGGGATCGAACCTGCAACCTTGGCGTTGTGAGCACCACACTCTAACCAACTGAACTCTGTCCAGGGCAGAGCCAAAGCAGATCGACAGCTGCGTAAAATTCAGCTTGGGGAGGTGGGGGAGAGGCAGGCAGATCGCAGGCAGCAGGGCCAGCCCCCCCACAACTGCCTTTAAAAGGGGGTGTGACCTGGCAGACGTTCCTGAACCAAAGGAGGCCTGGGGAGTGGTCCAATGGCAAGAGGCGCAGCCGTCCAGCTCCCTCCAATTCTAACTCCCCCAGCAATTTTTCCTCCTTCGCACTGCATCCTGACCTGTCTCTCCTCACCCTACTTCACAAGCCCCCAAAGCAGCTTCTCACATTCATATCAGCAATTTGGTGCAGAGACAGAGATGGCCTGGAGATCTGAGGTGCCTGTGTTTAATGAACATAGGCAAGGAGAGGGGGGTTGGGGTGGGCTTTGGGGCAGAGGTGACAATATTTCCCCAGGTATTTGCCCAAGCCTTCCAGGGAACCACCTGCCTGAGTAGCAGGACACCTGCTCTGCATGCAGAAGATCATCAGTTTGCTCTCCAGTGGCACCTCTCCAGGCAGGAAAGAGCTTTCCCCCGTGAAACCCTGGAGAGCTGCTGCCGGTCAGTGCCAGCCACATGGAGCTAGGCCAATGCATCTGACTTGGGCCAAGCTTGTGTCTTACATTCCTTGGGACCTTCCAATTCCAAGGCCACTGAGCCATGGGCCCTTCCTCCAAAACAAATATGGCAGGAACACAGGAAGCTGGAAAAATATCAGGTCTGACTCGGTTATTGTCGTCACTGGCTTGCCGGGTTTCAGATGTGGGTTTTCTCCAGTGCTGCCACTGGGGACTGAACCTGAGGCCTTCTTCAAGCAAAGCAGGGGCTCTACCCACTGAGCCACAGCCCCATTTCCTCCTTAAATGTACCGTTATATTCAGATCAATGAGGACTAGACCCTCTGATTTGTGATTTGGATACACACACCACACCATATCTCCTGTGGCAGAGAACACACATTGCATGCACAAGCCCTGGGGATCTTCAAACAGCAACCCACCCCCTCCTTAAATCAGCCTTGTATTCAAATTCATGAGGACTAGCGCCTTTCCTCCCCTGTGCTCGGGAAATGAACTGCAGCTCAGTGGCAGAGCACACATGATGCACACAGAAGGCTCATAGAATCACAGAATGATGGAGTTGGAAGGGAAGCCCAAGGGTCCTCTAGTCCAGCCCCCTGCAATGCAGGAATCTCGAGTGAAGCCTCAGTGACAGATGGCCAGCCAACCTCAGCTTAGCAACCTTCAAGGAAGGAGAGTACGCAACATCCTGAGGGAGGGAGACCTTTGCGCTCCAGGGTTCAAGGAGATGAGTAACTATATAACCCCAGATGTCAAGGAGACAAGAAGATATCTGAAGTCAGCGCTGTATAAGAAAGCTTCTTACGGTTTAATGTTTATTATTATTAGTAGTAGTAGAAGTAGCAGTAGTATTCAGCCCTGGAGATCTCCAAAAAGGGCAAGGTGTCCATCCCCTCCTTAAACCGCCTTATCTTGGGACCCCATGAGGACTACAACCTTAGGAAACGGACCCTCGAGCCACGACACTTTTGCGCGCAGGAGACCCAGTCCTGGACGTCTTCAAGCAAAGACGCACACACACCACCACCTGAAACACGCCGCCTGAGCTGGAGGAAGCCGCGGCAGACCTCCCCGGTTTGCTAAGCCGGAACTATTGGACTTTTCAGAGACGTCCAGGCGGCCACACCGAGGCTTCCCCATCCCTGCAGGGAGGGCGCAACTGCCACCGGGGGGGGAGAGAGAGATAGAGGCGCGCACTTACCCGGAGGAGGAGAAAGAAAGGCTAGCTGCTTCATCTCTCTTCGTCCTTTTTGGAAGGAGAGACTAAGGCGCACCTGCCTCAGCGCCTGGTTCCTGGATAACTGCACCTCTCTCCTCCTCCCTCTGGGTCCAAAAAGAGCCCTTCTATAAATACACAGACAATATAGCTCCTGGGAGGGTGGATTGGGGTGGGGGGTGTCCGCCTGACACCGCCCTGGCTGGCGCTCCCTTCGCGCTCCCTTCGCCAGCGAAGGACAAAAGCTGCCAGCCCGCCTCTCTCTCTTAATTGGAGCAGCGCAGCTCCCTGGCAGAGGGGGATCCCTAGATGATGGAAGAGGAAGGGAATCCGCTCCTGGAAGACGGGGAGAGGCGCGGGGCGGGGGGAGAGAACCGGGCGGAGCTGCTGGTGCGGCTGTCCACCCCCCCAACACACTCCAGTCACCTTCCCAAACAGAGGCACCCAACGCTGGGTGGTTGTTATGTTTTAATTTCGGGGAAGGATACCGCGGGCGCCTTCGCTCGCCAACCCAAAAAACCCCAAAGCGATAGCAACTCTTTTGCAATATGTTTGGGGTCTCTTTGTTTGCTGCCTGCCCCCAATAAAATATTTGAGGGGGGCAGACCCAGTGCCGCCCTGTGCAACGCCCTCCCGTCGGATGTCAAAGAGATGAGTAGCTATATACAACCTTTAGAAGACATCTGAAAGCAGCCCTGTCTAGGGAATCCTTTTTAATGTGTAATGTTTTATTATGTTTTATGTTGGAAGCCTCCCGGAGTGGCTGGGGCAACAGATGTGGGGGGTACAAATAATAAAATTACTACTACTACTATCAAATAGGCAGAGTATTGGTTTATTAAAATTGTTGGTTGGTAAAATAAAAAATGTATTAGGAGATGATTTGCGAGCCCCCACCCCGTCCCGAGATTTCTGTTTCCCTCCCCTTGCTGAACCCTGTCTTCTATCTCTTAAACCTTAACAAAGCTCCTGTAATCTTTACTCCCTTTATGTTGCTCATAGTTCGAATCCTGCTTGCGGGTTCATGGTATAAAAACACTTCTTTGAATTATCCCGAAAGGGTTTCCAGTCTTCCACAAAGCATTGTTTCTCTTAAGTTAGCTGTTAACTGTGCCAGTTCTGCAAAACCCACCACCTTGCTTATCCATTCCTCTTTAGCGGGCGTTTCTGCTTCTTTCCATATTTTTGTGCGTAGAGAATCCTAGCTGCAGATGTAACATACATAAACAACCATCTTTTGGGGGACTTCATTTTTGGAAGAACATTCTCTTCCTATCAGTGTTGCATTAAACCCTGTGGAGGCCCCTGGGCAGGCGAAGTCTAGGGAGGGGGGGCATCGCAAATTATCTCCAAATGCGTTTTTTATTCTACCAACCAAAAATTCTAATAAGTACATTTTATGACATATTATTGTTTTGATGCGTTTCCGCAGGGCCCCGAAAAGGCACGGGGCCAATAGGCCGGTGCCTACTCTGCCTATCTGATAACCTCGCCTTGTTTCTTATATTCTTAATTTTCTCCCTGTGGCCTGGCACGGTGGGTTGGTTCGAGCCGACGGCTGTGCCAGGACGAGCTCACACGGCCGATCACGTTACAGCCACTTCCAAGCGCCGTGTGACAAAGGACGGTTTCTCAAATTTAAGCCCTGGTGAATGGCTTTTTGGGGGACGCCCTTTGATGCCCCCCCTCTCCCTCCCCTTGCAAGCCACTGACCGCTTCGGAGAGAAAAACAGGAGCCCCCCTCGCCACGGCGCGCCGTGCCAACGTGGCACCAGTCCTTTTCCGATGCCCCGCAGTGCCAAGGTCTCCAAAGGTCGGAAAACATATCACAGGGCGTTTGATGGCAAGGCGACCAGACGTGCTTGTGTATGTCTGTGCGTGTCTGTTGAAAGAAGGAACATCCGTTCTGCTCGGCGGGGATAAAATGTTCCAGATTCAAAAAAAGGGCAACCCTGTCAACAGACGGAAGTCCCTGGGAATAAAAGAATGACATCGCCACCCTCTAGTTTCTGGGAACTGGGGGGTGGGCGAGGGAGAGAGGAGGCAAGTCTTAGGTGCTTGCAATTTAACCAGGGGGTTTTGGGGGGGGGAGGGGGCGGAGGACAGGCAGTTGAGGAACGGTGCAAGGAGATCTGCACAAATTCATGCCCATGTCCCAAAATCACAAACATAAGGATATCCTTCCTTCCTTCTTTTTTTGGTCGGGGAAACGGCATCACAAGATCTGGAGAAGCGTGAATTTCAAAGGACAGGTGCATGAATCATCGTCTTGCTTATTATTGGGACAGAAACACGCCAAAACGCGAATGGCGCCGAAACAGGGGCGCCAACTTGAATAAAATATAGAGGAGGGCAGGTAAGCCCCATCCTGCAAAATCGAACACAGGATCACATGTACATCATTGGAATGGCAACGCCCATCAACTTTGGGGGAGCCTGGCCCCCTCAAATATTTCATTGTGGGAGCTGAAGGGACCTCGGCCCCTGGTGAGTGTCTGGCTCCTATGGGGCCGAAGACGCATCCACAAGCCTATGATGGGAATAAGTGTCACTAGGGATAGGAAGGGCAAGGAAAGAAACCTAGAAAAAAATAGGGGGGGAGAGGAGCAAAGATGCAAAACCACCCCTAAGGTATCTATCTTGCGCTTTGCACGCTTCTCGTTCGCTGGAAATGTTGGATTCCGCAGAAGAGGCTGTCTGGGGAGGTGTTGGCAGGTCTGCCTGCGTGAGGCATGGATCAACGAGCGCTCCCCCCCCCCCGCCCTTTCTCCAAACCAAACCTTGCCTCTTTCCTTTCCTTCTGCGATTCGTCTTGGGTGTTGAGAACAAAGCCAACCTTCGGCACTGCGGTTCTGTCCCTTCACACGCGCGCGCGCACCCCCCCCCCAATAATTGCCTCGCTTAGCACAGAAGCCATTGGGAAACCCCTGAAGTGGAACGGAAACAGCTGCCGGGGGTTGGGGGGGATAGGAGGAGGAGAGAGAAAGGCAGATTTTTCAAGGCCAGCTTCCCCCCGAGCTGGTGACCTCCGGATATCTGGGGCTATAACTCCCACAGCTCTTGCAGGTGGGGGGGGGGCGCTCCAACCAACCAAAAACCAATTCGTGGAGGAAAGGACTATAGACGGCTACTAGCCATCCTAACTGTGCAATTCTGCTTCATTTTGCTTTGACACATGAGATCATAGCATTGTGGAGTCGGGAGGGAACACAAGGATCATCAAGTCCAACCCCCCCTGCAATGCGGGAAATCTTTTGCCCTACGAGGGACTCGAACCCGTGACCCTGAGATTAAAAGTCTCATGCTCCAGCCAACTGAGCTATCCCAGCTGTTGCTTTGAACCCAACTTGCTGGAAACCCCAGGGAAAGTGCTGGCCACCAACGTCAGTGGCTTTTGATGGTGTTGGTGGTGGTGTTGTTGTTAAAATATTAAACTATATTTTCACATTTAAGTTTCCCCCATTTCCATTTTTGACCACCACTACTATGCCTAGGACTTGCCAATCAGAAGGTCGGCAGTTCGAATCCCCGCAATGACGGGGTGAGCTCCCGTTGCTCGCTCCCTGCTCCTGCCAACCTAGCAGTTCAAAAGCACGTCAAAGTGCAAGTAGATAAATAGGTACCACTCCGGCGGGAAGGTAAACGGCGTTTCCGTGCACTGCTTTGGTTCGCCAGGAGCGGCTTAGTCCTGCTGGCCACATGACCTGGAAGCTGTACACTGGCTCCCTCGGCCAGTAAAGCGAGATGAGCGCCACAACCCCAGAGTCGGCCACGACTGGACCTAATGGTCAGGGGTCCCTTTACCTTTACTATGCATTATCAAAACATCCCCTACATATTAGAAATTAAAAGGGTGGGGGTTCCGGTCTTTAAAAACTGAACAGGCATTTTAAGACAACACATTCTGGGCAAAATATTATGGACGACTGAAACTTAAAAAGGAACTATTTAAAATTCGATTGGCAAAGTCATGGGGGCGGCTATTGAAGATTATTACCCCAAAGAGGGATGTGGAGATAGGTGTAGCCAGGAATTATGTTGGGGGGGGGGGGCACCTGTCATCAGATTGGGAATGAAATGTCTAACAATAGTTGTTTTCCATTGTTTTATTTTGATCCCAAGCGCTCAGAAAAATCTGTCCAGATATTCAGTCATTTGAAAACTAGGAAGTTAAATGGAAAATTAACATCAGGAAGTACCTTTCATGTGGTTAACGATTTGCAAAATCACAAAGAACACTCCTTTTTTTAAATCTTACTCTTTTTTTAAATGTAAACTAAAGTAAGTTTTTCTTGGATTTGCTGAAGACCTTTGTCAGCAGTTCCTTCTCAAATTCCTCCCCCCCCCCCCTTTGCAGCTTTCCTGTGCAAACACAGTAAGCAGAGGCCATTGAGGCCATCGGTCATGGATGCTTTAGCTGAGATTGCTTCATTGCAGGGGGTTGGACTAGATGACCCTTGGGTTCCCTTCCAACTCTGCGAATCTTTGATTCTATGAGATGCTCCCCTGCCATCGTCGACCTTAGCCAGGTCTTTATGCAAGGTATTGAATGACTGCTCTACGGGTCAAGTTAGACCCACGGCTGCAGCAACTTAAATTCTGATGTTCTGCACAGAACGGCTCGCACATGTCAACGAAGGATGAAATTATATGCTACATGCAGAAGCGTAAAAAAAAAAAGCAGGCACTCATTTTTTTTTCCTAGGGAAATGCTAGCCAGAGAGGAAGACTGTGTATCTCAACGAGCATTCCAGTTTCAAATATTCAGATTATATCTACTTTTAGTTCTTTGATTCCCCCTCCCCCTACGGCCCTAGGGACCCATCACCCTTGAGCTCTAGGGGGTGCGGTCCTCTGCCTGCCACTTTTCTCCACCCCCCCCAAAAAACCCCACCCTGTTCTAACAAACCCAGAACCCCTTTTCCTGATAATTTTGCCCATCTGCTGAGCCTCCTGCCAACCATTTTCCAGGGGTGTCCCCGGGAACGCCGGCGTGAACCCTCCCGTCCCCCCCTCACATGGCGGGAGAAGAAAAGAGGTGTAGAAAGATGGCCTCTCTCCTGCTCTCTTGTGCCTTCCTTCTTTCTTTTCCTTCTCCTGCCCACCCCTTCCTCAGTTTGGCTCTCCCTCTCGTCTGCGTCTCAGGAACGCCTGAGCTCAGCCCAGCCAGCAAACGCCCCCGCAGCAAACGGTTCGGGGAAGCCCGGCTAAGCGGAGGATTCCTCGTAGGCAGAGGGCCTCGTGACTCGAATCCCTAACACGGATTCCCCCCCCCTTCTCCCTCCCTCTCCCTTTGCTCTTTTCTCCCTCCTCTCTGTCTCTATCTATCTTTCTCTCTTCCCACCCCTCTCCTCCCGGCCCACGCTTCATCTCCTGCGCCCCTCCTCGCTCCAGGGGCTCTGCAGAGAGATGCCCCGTCGCCATGGCAACGAGGCAGGCCTGGACCACGTCCCCCCGCCCTCCCCTCCTTGGATGGTTGCAAAAATAAAATAAAAAATATCTATCTAAAAAGAGGCAGCATCAGCAACAAGCAACAGCCCATATGCAGCGAATCTATAATTCATTGGCGAAGCCTCCTGGCTTTTCCTCCCCTCGCTTTGGTGCAGAGGGAGGAGGGAATCCCCTGCTCCAAAAATAACCTGCATTAGCTCGGGGGAGGGAGGGAAACCCCTCCCTCTGCGCACATATGCATTTATATATAGCCGCAGATGCACAGATAAAAATGAGAGGGCACGGTTTTTGCATGCGAAGCCGTGCGTCTGGTAGCGCGCCGTGCGCCCACCCAGAGAAAGGCGCACCCAGGCTGGTGGGGGGGGTGTCAAGAGGGTTTCCCCGCCCCCGCCAGCGCCTGGCCGCCCCCGCACAGCTCCCCGCACGGTTGACTGCATCAGGGGGAGGGAGGGAGGGAGGGAGGGAGCGCCGCAGGGCGTCTGGAGGAAGCTCAGGTGGAGAGGAGCTGCGCTATGAATAGCCTGGCGCACGTGCGGGGACTCCGTAATGGGGTCTCCCCCTAGCCAAAGGGCACGGAGGCGGCTCGGGAGGCAGGATCCAGCCGCGGAAGAGCCGCTGCGCTGGAGAAATAAAATGCAGGGGGAAGAAGGAGGCAGCCCAGGAAGATCTACTACTAAACAGGTGAAGCGACTGGAGTCCACGCTGCTTTAAAAAACGGGTCTAGTAAGCGCAATCTGAGTGTCAGGCAGGGGCAGGGCGGGAGGCAAGGGGAGCTGCTCCCCCCATAAAGTAAACAAGTAAAAATACAAAAAGTGGAAACAATCAGAATATTTGAAATTGAAATGCTCGCTGAGATACCTCCCTGGTGAGCATTTCCCTAGAAAGTTAGTGTCTGCTTTTTTTGCGCTGATGCATGTAGCAAATCATTTCATCCCTCCTCGAAATGTGTGAGCCATTCTCTGCAGAACATCAGAATTTAGGATGCTACAGCAGAGAGTCTAACTAGCCATCTCTCTTGCTCTGTCAGGCACCACTTAATAAATAATAATAATTTTATTCTTTGTACCCACCCATCTGACTGGGTCTCCCCCGCCCCTTTGGGCAGCTTCCAACAGATATAAAAACATAATAAAACGCCAACATTTTTGCAGCCAGGTGAGGTGAGCAAAATGAATATACTAGGGGCAGGCATGCGTACAAATGCAGACGTTCATGGGGGGGTTGCTCTGCAAAGAAAAGTGAAATTGAAATACCCCAAAACAATGTGTACGTTAAGGAGAAATTTGCGCTAAGAGGCTGGCAAATTTCCTTGGCGACTTACGGAAATAAAAACCGGAGGCGGATGTGAAGAGTAGAACTCAAGATGCAATAAATAAGAAAAATAGATGGATCCGCCCCTCCCTGGTAGCCAAGCCCACCCCAAACAAAAGATACCCACCCATCCTTTTGTCCTTCTCAGCTCTCTTACAAGGATCCCAAATATAAATTCCTCTGCGGTCTTCCAACGCCAGATTTTGACTATGATGCCTCACATGGCGGCAAACGGTTTGCCGCGGGGCAGCGTGATATTCAAGGAAGGAAGGAGTGTGTGCGGGTGTTTATTCTGGGTGAGTCAGGACGGCGTTACTCATAATCTGGATTTTTTGCACTCTGAAGGGTTTCAGATGTAAGAATCTGACATCAGATGATTATTATCAAGTCAGCTCTAATTAACCCGTCCATAATTTAGCAACAGGGAAAATACAGATGGAAGCTAATGCTGATTTCAGCATGCATTTAAGCTTTAGGAGGTAAGGAAAGCCTGGTGGAGATGGACCCAAGGAGGTCCATCTCGCTGGGAATCCTGTTTTCGCAGCAGCCAACTAGAAGCCTGTGGGATATTTGCAACGCAGCCGAAACAACAATGCATGTTTGCTGCAAAGGCACACGATAGGAGCTGAAACTCGCAAAGTTTTTTCTGCAAGTTTGCTAGCAAGAACTTTGAGGGACACGCTCCATGTGTCCTGACAGGGGCCGGCTTGACTCATCTCATCACCAAACCAGAAATGTGAGAACCGTCTCCGGATGGGCCTGTGTTCCATTGCTCAGACACCACCCTAAGCCAGACTTAAGAGGGAACGGTCTCCCTGGGGAGGTTGTGGGCTCACCCTTGGAGGCTTTGAAGCGGTGTTTGAATGGCCATCTGTCATGGATGCTTTAGCTGAGATTCCTGCATTGCAGGGGGCTGGCTTAGAGCAGAGGTAGGGGGCCGGATGCGGCCCAATCGCCTTCTCAATTCGGACCATGGACGGTCCAGGAATCAGTGTTTTTACATGAGTAGAATGTGTCCTTTTATTTAAAATGCATCTCTAGGTTATTTGTGGGGCGACTTCCGGGTTGGCGCCATCGCCGAATGGCGGACTCCCTCCGAGCTCCGGAGGGAGCCTGCTCGGCAGGGGCTGGGTCCTACCGCACCGGCGATGCGGGGACCCTTAAAAACCACGGCCACGAGGGCCGTGGACATGGAGACTCGGCTGGCACCGTCAGCGCCCTCCCGACTCGTGAAGGAGCCTTTTTAAAGGCTACGGATCGGGTGCCGGGGAGAAGCGTGGTGCTTTGAGTCCTCTGCTATCCCTGCCGAGCGCAGCCGCATGCCATCCGGCGGAGAGCGCTGACTTCTTCCATTGAAAATTCGGACTTTTTAACAACAACCCGTGAGTAATTTGGAAACTGGGTTTAAAAGGAGGAAAAAAAAAAGAATTTCCTTTCGATTTGGACACGAGCGGGGGGGGATCCAAAAAGGAAGTCAGTCCCCCCCCCTATTGTAAACCTTCTAAGACAAGGACGGGGAAACCAAGGTCCAAAAAGATTTGTATTGCTGATAAAACCTAAGAATTCCACGATGGGAAATTATAAGAACTGTGCTGGAGGACGAATTGAGGGAGAAGAAACGTAACCCCCCCCCGGGAACCGGGGTGATTGAAGAGAGAGCCTGGTGAAAAGAGTCGGAGATTTTGACAGCTGTCAAAGTAGCTGTCAAAGTCGGAAAGCAGAGAGGATTTTATTATGAGAACTTTGCTGGCTAAATTTGTTACAATTTGCTACAACTTTTTAAAACTTGGATACAAAATGGCGAAAACATGGATAACAATCGGACTTTTGGACTAGAGAAAACAAAGTTACAATAATCCCCCTAGAGGAGTTTCGGGACATTACAAAGATGGTTGTAAGTGGAAAAATACCATTGGAATTTTATAGAACTGGTTATCTTCTGGGAAAGCTGCAAAACGGAAATAATATTTTGTCTACAGGGTGTACAGCTAAAGGAGACAATAGAATTTTCTATTGAAGAAAGGAAGGGACTGAACGCAAGTTTTTGTTCCTGAATAACAATAATCCCTGCAGACTTACTAAGCTTCTGAATTAGAACGTTTCAGCAGCGGAACAAGAGGAAACTGGACTACAATTTGGAAAGAACAATGGGGGGAGCTTTATTAAAGATCTGAAGCTAAGTGCTTTAAAAAATAAATTATGTAAGGGAAAAAAAAAAAAAAACCAGCAAGGAGTTGGGGGAAAATAGGTGATTTATGGATTGTAAGAATTCCAGGCGGATAACATGGTTTGGTGGTCAGGGGGAAATTAAACCGGGGACAGAGGGGGAGAACTAAAATCCAAAGGCTTGTCAATTTCTTTCTTTGAACTGGTTTTGTTTCATCTATTCTATCTTTTATTTCTTATTTCTGATATTTTTATTATGTGGGGAGTCTTTATTATTAAAAAAAAAAGGGAAATTGTGGAATAAAAATGGGGTGGGCCCTGGGAAAGAAACTTTTGGCTTTTTATTAAGGGTATTGATGAGGAGTGTAGAAATTTTAAATTCGAACAATGGTCTAAACAAATTAAGTTTTTAATCAGAATTGAGAGCTTGTGGAGCCAACAATATGAAACAGGAATATGATAGGGGTGGGGGAAGGGGGGAGTCCCAGAAAGTGGATATATGAAAATAAGGTTCTGAATGTATTTTAACTTTTTACTTTCTGTATTTTTGAAAATTTTAATAAACATTATCTAAAAAAAAAAAATAGGTTATTTGTGGGGCATAGGAATTCGTTCATTCTTTTTTCAAAATATAGTCCGGCCCCCCACATGGTCTGAGGGACGGTGGACTGGCCCATGGCTGAAAAAGGTTGCTGACCCCTGGACTAGAGGATCATCGGGGGGGGGGGGGTTCCCTTCCAACTCTACAATTCTATGATTCTGTGTCTTTGCAACCGAATTACTATTTTAAGGCTGCCTGAACAAAGCAGCTGTGATTTGTTATTCTGCAACAGAATATGCTGTTTTCACCTTTTACAAGACTCTTTGTGTGGTTATTATTTTAAAGGGGGGGGGAGGGGAGAAATACCAGGAAAATCTATAGTCTGCCTTAAAGCACCCCAGATTACATAAACTAAAAGGCTAAAACCAGACTATCTAAGCTTCCCTTTTAAGCTGCAAAGGGATGCACTCTGCTGAACTCACAAACTCCCTCTCCCAATTCTATTTTTTAAGTTTCAATATTTTATTAAGTTCCAACAGTCTTGTCTCTTATTTCTGTCGACTTCCTAGCCAAGACGGGTGGCCTGCGGGATGAAGTTCCATAGTTTCACAACAGCCAGTATGCAAAAATTGCAGGGGGTCGGACTAGATGAATCTCGGGGTCCCTTTCCAACTCTACAGTCTACGAAAAGCATTGCTGCCTTGGCGGCTAGTAGCCTGGGATAGCCCTCTCTAAAAATTTGTCTAATCCTCTTTTAAAGCTATCTTGGGTTTTGCATAATTCCAGAAACATTTTGTTTTGCTGTTTTAATGGAGGCAGAGCTCTGTAATCTTTGCAGGGCTCGGGTCCTCAGAAGGTCTGAAGGTCTGGATGGAGCCACGCACTGGCTTTCAATCCCCCCTTTCTAATTTATTTATTTTTAACCAGGAAATTAAAAGGAGAACTGAACCAGTGTCCTTCGGGCGACCTTGGAGGGGTTGTCGCTTCTGCGGCACGGCGGACCGTTATCGCTCGTGCATCAGCCTCTGCTCTGGTTATCTCGGTCCCCGCAGAGGTGGGGAGCGATGCTAAGGCATGCCATATCTGCTGAGAGGATGCAGGAACATCGGGGCAGGAAGGGAGAGATAACAGAAGACGCTCAGGCTGGATGATGGCCAGGAAAATAAGATCAATGCCAGAGACAAATGGGAAAAACAATGGAGGTTGTGATGGTCACCTGCTGGGTGTTCTTTAGCTGTGATTCCTGCATTGCAGGGGGTTGGACTAGATGGCCATTGGGGGGCCCTTGCGACTCCTCAATTCCATGATTCTATGTGCTCAATGCTGCCCCAGGCAGCCTATCCTGTACAGTTCCCTTGGCTCCCTCCTCCTGGCGGAATTAGGACAACTGGGTTGTCTTCAGGGCTAGCCCTATTTTGTTGTTGTTGTTGGCATCTGTCAGTCTCCAGAGGCAACGGAGTGCACCTCTGGTAAAGGTAAAGGGACTCCTGACCATTAGGTCCAGTCTCGGACGACTCTGGGGTTGTGGCGCTCATCTCGCTATACTGGCCAAGGGAGCCGGTGTACAGCTTCCAGGTCATGTGGCCAGCATGACTAAGCCGCTTCTGGTGAACCAGAGCAGCGCACGGAAACGCCGTTTACCTTCCCGCTGGAGTGGTACCTATTGAACTACTTGCACTTTGACGTGCTTTCAAACTGCTAGGTTGGCAGGAGCAGGGAGCGAGCAACGGGAGCTCACCCCGTCATTGCGGGGATTCGAACTGCCAACCTTCTGATTGGCAAGTCTTAGGCTCTGTGGTTTAACCCACAGCGCCACCCGCGTCCCTACACCTCTGGAGGTGAAGGCAAACTGCTGTGTTAGCAGCACCAAAGTGACCTCTCTGGGGAGCAAGCCTGGACAGTGAGCACGGAGGTCCTGGGCTGCCCAGACGACGAGACCTGCCTCTTGGGCTCACTGATGTGGTCCAAAGGAAAGCAGAGCAAGACGTTTGGCACCAGCTTGGCTGCAGGTGTTGCTGGAAGGAGGCGTACAAGGCGCCATCCAACTACTTTAGGGACTCTGCTCCATTTTTGCAGAGGGTCTACTCCACTGCCTTTTCTTCTCTCAAAGAGATCCCGGCCGCAAGGCAGTGGAAGTTTAGGGTCAGAGTTTTCCTTCTCCTAGACTGGCTCCCTCCCCAGGTGGACAAGCACCACCTACCCCCTCTACAAGAAGGGCAGAAACTGCCTTCTTGACCGCTGGACCCACTCTTTGTCTCGTCCACAGGGAGGCTGTATTCACATGCAGGGAAAGCAGCGGGTTTTAACCCGGCCCTCCACTTCTTTCGATGAAACCTAGGAATGGGTGAATATGGCTTTTTGAAGTGGTCTTGGCACACCTGGGAGTTAGGGAGCTGCTTCCTGATAGGGAGACCCAGCTCCCCCAAACTACTAGGAAGTGGGATACATTTGGCTTCTAAAGGGTTAACCATCCCCTTTCCAAGGCTTGCTGTTTTCCTGCTTTCTGTAAATGCTGCAATTACCGCTCCAGACCCCACCTAATTAGGAGGCCTTGTTTTCCCCCCAGGAAAGGCTCAGCAGAGCTAATGATAATTAGAAAGAGGCGTCTGGGGGATGTCTCTAGATGGGATCCTCTGGCTAAGCCTTTTGCTGCAGGGTTGAGAACCCCAGTTCATCCGTGGTGGGGGAGAGAGGCGTTGGTCAAGGTGGGCGTTTGTGTCCATTTACAGGCTGGAGAGCCTTTCAAAAGAACACAGAGTCATTTTGGACTCATTGCTGTCCATAGAGGTGCAGGTCAATTCTGCGTCCAGGGCTGCTGTCTACCAGCTGCATCTGAGACCCTACCTGCCTACATGCCCTGGCTATCTCCCACTTGGACTACTGCCATGAGTTCTCTGTGGGGCTGCCTTTGAAGGTGACTCAGAAACCACAGCTAATCCAGAATGCGGCAGCTAGACAGGTGACTAGGAGTGGCTGTGGGGACCACATAACACTGGTCCTGAAAGACCGGCGTTGGTTCCCAGTACATTTCTGAGCACAATTCAAGGGGTTGGTGCTGACCTTTAAAACCCTAAACGGTCTCGGCTCAGTATACCTGAAGGAGCATCTTCACCCCCATCGTTCAGCTTGGACACTGAGGTCCAGCTCCGAGGGCCTTCTGGTGGTTCCCTCAATGCGAGAAGCCAAGTTACAGGGAACCAGGCAGAGGGCCTTCTCGGTGGTGGCTCCCACCCTGTGGAATGCCCTCCCACCAGATGTCAAAGAGAAGAAGAACTACCAGACTTTTAGAAGACATATTGAAGGCAGCCCTGTTTAGGGAAAGTTTTAATGTTTGATGCAGTTCCTTTGGCAGTTCCCTCACTGAGAGAAGTGAGGTTACAGGGAACCAGGCAGAGGGCCTTCTTGGTAGTGGTGCCCTCCCATCAGAACGTCAAGGAGATAAACAACTGTATGACTTTTAGAAGACGTCAAAGAGATATCCAATTACACCACCTTTTGAAGAAGAAGCAGCAACGGAGGAAAATCAGATGATGGCACAGTTCAAACACTTTATTCCTTTTGGGAAGTTGGGTTTACAAATTTGGGGCAATATTTATATATTCTTTTTGTTTTTAATGCTGAAACTTTTCTCTGCAGAGAAGAGCAGCAACACTGGGGTATGTCCGGCGAATTGGGGTTGGGGGGGGCTCATAATTGTTCTTGGGGGCCAGATGGGATCACATCGAGCAAAAAGGGAAGGCCCTGGTGCTAAAAACTGGGGAGAGAGGAAGATGATGCCAAATTAGTAGGCCAGTTTGCGTACACACACACACACAGAGAGAGAGAGAAAAATGGGTGTCCCCTGCTGCTCTGACACCCCCATCTGAAACTCAGCAAGCATTCCTGGATTCAGCAGAGGAAAGAGGGAAAAGGAACACGCTGTTTTTTGAGCGGTCAGTTCGTGCCTTGGCAAGACCAGAGCCCTGCTGCCGCTGACCTGTGGCACAAGGAGAACGAGGAAGGCTGTCCCTCATCATGCAAAGCCCTCCTCAACAACAGGAAGACGTCACCGAGTTGCACCTTGTTCCAAATTCACCTGAGCAAGGAAAAACCCCATGCCAGAAGGGGGGCAGCGGTAAGGGGAGGCGAGATGGGAGGTGCATGCTCCCTGCAGATTTTAAAAGACCCCCCAAAGAAACCGTCTGTTGTTAAGAGAGTCAAAAGAGGGGCGCCGATCGCACGGCAAGAATGCAAAAAGGTGATGCCAAGCTCAGAGGCTTCACTGAGATGGGTGTGTGAGGATTTTCCACCCATCCTTACTCCTCCAGGTCCTGAGTGCGATGCCAGCCCTCCTGACCCAAGAAGCAGCTTATGGCTGCCAGATGAATCGGAGATGGAGGGACATTTGCGGCCTTCAAGACACCACTGGACCCCCAGCAGCCAGCAGGGTCAATGGTCAGGGACAACAGTGGCAAGAGATGGAGGGCAGCAGTATCTGGAGGGATAGAGGCACTGAATAAACAAGCAGAGCAAGAACTAAGCGAGGGCAGCAAGTCCTGGCAAGGGGCAGCCTCGGCCTCCTCCTTACAGAGGGGGCCACCCTACTTTGAGTCACGAGAAGAGGCTTGCAGGATTGGGGAGGGGGCTCGCGGTTGTTGCCGAACGGATCCTCTGCACCAAACCGCCCTCCACAAACAGAGTAAAAGGCCAGTTTGGAAAACTGGAAGGCTAAGGAAGAACTCCTCTCCCTAAGGCGGCTAGCATGGCAAAGTGATCTGCCCCCGCTTTTTCTCGCTTCTGCAATGCTGGGGGGCGGTATTTCTTTGTTGTTTCACCTGCAAGGGCTTTCACGCCTGCCCCACTGACCCACAACCCAATCTTGGAAGACATAATGACCTCTAAAGAAGAACTAGCGCCCGTCTTGAGACGCGACGTGGCAGAGCAAAGTGTTGCGCTCTGGGGTTAGGAAGAGAAGGGGGTGGCACGGATTTTTGCTACGCCTGAGTCTCCCCCAGCCCCCCAATCCAAAGCACAAAGAGGCAGGTGAAGACAGCACCGTCCCAGAGAGAGGAAGAAGGTTAGGTACCCGGGGCAATCCCATCTGGCCCGGCAGGAAAGGTTTCGGAGCCAATTTGAGCCTGCTTCCGCAGGAGATCAGGAAACCCAAATTTAAGGGGCGTGTCTGGGGATGGGAGAGGTTTTCGAGTCCAACGGGGGAAGTCAACGAAAGCAAGGGGGAATATTTAGTTGCACCTTAATTTTAATCCGTAGAGCGGAGCTTGGAGGGACCACAGTGGCCTTGGCTGCTCTTGAAAGGCGGTTCAGTGTTGGGGGGCGGAAAAAGGAGGTGGTCTCTCTCTCTTTCTCCCTGCACCGCTTCCCACGCCCACACATGGGGGGCTTCACCAGTCTCATTTCTGGCTGTTGTAAGCCGTGTGCCGCTGGTTCATGGGGTTCTCGGGCGACTTCATCCACTCTTTCTTGAGGAGCTGCTTCAGTTGCGAGAGACGCATGTTGGGGTTCTCCTGCTTCAGCCGCGGCAGCTGGACCTCCTCGAAAGCCGTGAAGGCGGCCTTCATCCGGCGCTCGGGGTGGCGGTCCAGGTCGTCGGCAACGCTGGAGGTGGGGGGGAGAAATGAGAATCACAGACATGGCAAAACTGCAGAGCTGGAACCAAGGATTATCTAGTTACAAGCTTAGTGGATCAGGGGAATGCTGCACATAGTATACCGTATTTTTCGCTCTATAGGATGCACTTTTCCCCCTCCAAAAATTAAGGGGAAATGTGTACGCGTCCTATAAAGCGAATGCAGGCTGCGCGGCTAAGCCCAAAGCCAGAACAGGGAGACGGAGCGCTACAAAGCCTATCCGAGAAGCCTCAAGCTTTTGGAGTGCAGCGGGAACTCGCGCTGCGCTCCAAAGGCTTTGGGTCAGCGAAAAGAACCCGAAGCCTTTGGAGCACAGCACAAGGTCCTGCTGCGCTCCAAAGGCTTTAGGGATCTTTGAGGCTGGTGGTGGGGGAAAGCAGCGCTTCCCCCCACCGCCAGCCCCACAAGCTCAGGGGACAGAGGGAAGGCAGCGCACCGCCTTTGCACTGCTCCCCGACCTCTTTGAGGCTTTTCCCCGAGGAGGGAGAAAGGAATGACTGGCCATGTCAGTCCCTTCTCCCTCCTGGTTGAAAAGCCCGCAGGAGCCGTGCACTCCCTAAAGGGTGAGCGGCTCCTGTGGGCTTTTGCGGGAGATGGGGGAATTCCCCCACCTCCTGCAAAAGCAGGAAGAAGGTCTGGGAGAAGCGCACAGGCCTGTCTGCTGCTACCAGAGCTGGGGGGGGGGGATCATATTTCCCCCCTTGATTTCCCCCTCTGAAAACTAGGTGCGCCCTATGGAGCGAAAAATACGGTGACTTGATTTCAACAAGACTTTTGATAAAGTCCCCTATGATATTCTTCGAGGAAGCTGGTGAGTTGAATGAAGGAACTGTTAGTGGGTTGATGGACCGAACCTAAAGGTAAAGGGACCCCTGACCGTTAGGTCCAGTCGCAGACAACTCTGGGGTTGCGGCGCTCATCTCGCTTTATTGGCCGAGGGAGCCGGTGTAGCCAGCATGACTAAGCCACTTCTGGCGAACCAGAGCAGTGCACGGAAACGCCGTTTACTTTCCCGCTGGAGTGGTACCTATTGATCTACTTGCACTTTGACATGCTTTCGAACTGCTAGGTTGGCAGTTCTCATTAATGAGAGTACTCATTAATGGTTCCCCATCATTCTGGGAAAAAGTGACCAGTTGGGTGCCGTGGGGATTTGTCCTGGGCCCGTTGTTGTTCAACGTCTTTATAAACAACCTGGATGAAAGAATTGAGGTGATGCTCATCCAGTTTGCAGGTGGCACCAAACTGGGAGGGGGAGCTAATGCCGCAGAAAACAGAACCGGGATTTGAAATGACCTTAACAGTTCTATGATTCTATGACTTTAATACAGGAAAGGAGATTCCGACTAAAAATCAGGAAGAACTTTCTGACATTAAGAGCTGTTTGACTGTGGAATGGACTCCCTTGGGCAGTTGTGGACGCTCCTTCATTGAAGGGAAGGGATTTAAGCAGAGGTTGGTTGCTCATCTGTCAGGGATTCTTGGCTGTGATTCCTGCATTCGTAGAACAGTAGCGTTGGAAGGGATGCCATGGGTCATCTAGTCCAACCCCCTGCAATTCAGGAATCTTAACTAAAGCATCCATGACAGCTGGTCATCCAAGCTGTGTTTAAAAACCTCCAAGGAAGGGGAATTCACAACAGCCCAGGGGAGTCAATTCCACAGTCAAACTCCTTTTACCCTCAGGAAGTTCTTCCCAATGTTTTGCCAGATTCTTCTTTTTTGTCATTTGAATGCATCACTTCAGACCCTACTCTCCAGATCAGCAGGTAACAAACTTGCTCAATCTTCCATGGGGCAGCCCTTTCGATATTAGAAGATGGCTGTCATATCACCTCTCAGCCTTCTCTTTCTCTGAATAAATTTAGCGACTTTTCCCCAGCCGGGTTCATCTCTGCCTCCCTCCTTTCCTGCTTCAGTTTCCACCTCTGATTCCGGACTTCCCTTGGGGGTCCCCCCAGCAGGTTCCTCCCACCACCCTTCTGCATCCAGTCAGTCCATGACAGCTGCCTAGGTCTCCTCCCCTCATGGGTTTTCCCCAAGCAATCGGAGACTGCGCCTGCGCAAAACCAACCTCTCCTCCGCCCTTTTCATGCCTCTCCTGGTTCTGGGAGACTAGCAGGGAGGGGAGCTGGTTGCAACAAGAGGGGGAGACATCCGTGACTCTTCACCACCCGGACTCATCTCTGCCTCCTGGCCTCCCTCCTCTCCTGCTTCAGCTTCTGCCTCCGATTCTGGACTTCTCTCTGCCACAGACTCTCCCTGCTCACTAAGCCATGTTGCCTCTTCAGCTTCTGCCACCTCCTCCTCCCAGTCTCGTCCCTCTTCTGCCCCTGACCGCTCATCATTGCCCCACCACCCCTCTCTGGACTCTGAGCCTTCCTCCCTTGGGGGGTTCACTTCATGAAATCTGGCCCTTTGAAAAAGGTTTGGGCACCCCTGCTTTGGAGCATCTGACTGGCCCCTGTGAGGGCAGGATGCTGGACTAGACGGGCCCCACTTTGTCCTCATCCAGCTGCTGCAGGACGCCTCCTAGGCTCTTAGCTCTCATGTGGATTACCTGAGCACCGCAATGGCATCCTCGATGGTCCGTGCCTCTACAGCGCCTTCCTCCAGGACCCTGCGGTTGATGTTCTCTTCCAAGGGCATCTCAAGGTGACTCTTCAGCTTCTCTCCTGGCAGAGAAGGGGGCAAATGGAACAACAGGTTAGCTGGAGGTCAACCTTTTTTTAAAAAATGCAGCAACACATTGCAGGGGACTGGACCATCCTCAGGGTCCGTTCCAACTCCATCATTCTAACACACTGCATTCTGTGAGTCACTCTCTGCTCTGGATGTGGCTGTGGTCTAAACCACTGAGCCTCTTGGGCTTGCTCATCAGAAGGTCGGAGGTTCGAATCCCCACGATGGAGTGAGCTCCCTTTGCTCTGTCCCAGCTCCTGCCAACCTAGCAGTTCAAAAGCACACCAGCGCAAATAGATAAATAGGTACCGCTGCGGTGGGAAGGTAAACGGCATTTCCATGCGCTCTGGTTTCCGTCACGGTGTTCCGTTGTGCCAGAAGCGGTTTAATCCTGCTGACCACATAACCCGGAAAGCTGTCTGTCTCCGGCTCCCTCGGCCTGAAAGCGCGATGAGCGCCACAACCCCACAGTCGCCTTTGACTGGACTTAACCATCCAGGGGTCCTTTACCTTTTTTAAACCTGGACTCCCAGCACCCGCTAGTTCAGGCATAAGCAAACCCCGGCCCTCCAGATGTTTGGGACTACAATTCCCATCATCCCTAGCTAACAGGACCAGTGGTCAGGGATGCTGGGAACTGTAGTCCCAAACATCTGGAGGGCCGGAGTTTGCCTATGCCTGCGCTAGCCCATCATCTCCCGCTCACCGGGTTCCCCGTTCTCCTTCTGCTGCTCTTTCCGGAGCGCCTCGTCGATCTGCGCCCGGGTGACTTTGCCCGGGGGCAGCGGCTTGGGCGTCTTCCCCTTCAGCTTGGCATCCTCTTCTTCCAGGAGGCGCTGAAGCTCCTTCTTGCGCTCCACCTGCTCCAGGCGCCGTTTCTCGCGCTCTTCCTAAAGCGACCGGAGGGCGGGAGGGAGAGAGAGAAAAGAGTCTAGTCCTCAGTCTAGAGCCAGTGTGGTGTAGTGGTTAAGAGCGGTGGACTCGTAATCTGGTGAACCGGGTTCGCTTCCCCGCTCCTCCACCTGCAGCTGCTGGGTGACCTTGGGCCAGTCACACTTCTCTGAAGTCTCTCAGCCTCACTCACCTCACAGAGTGTTTGTTGTGGGGGAGGAAGGGAAAAGGAGATTGTTAGCCGCTTTGAGACTCCTTCGGGTAGTGATAAAGCGGAATATCAAATCCAAACTCTTCTTCTTCTTCATGATTCTGAATGAAGGATGGAGTTAAATAGGAGCACCGTGTTCTGCCTCATACGGAGTCAGAAACACTTGAGCTCAACATTGTCTACACTGGTTGGCAGCAATGGTTTCCGACTCAGGGGTCTTTCCCACCCCTAATCTGGTGATGCCTTTGGGGACTGAGACTGGGACAATCAGAATGCAAAGTCCAGTGTGAGAAACTCCGAAAAATAACTTAACCTTAAGCCTAGGTTACTGTCGTCGCCACAATGGAATGTCTAGGAGCCTTTTTTTGGCAACTGATTTTATTTTATTATTATTCATTTCATTTCTATACTACTTTCTATTTGAAAGAGAGAGAAAACCCTCAAAGCAGGTTTTCAACACATTAAAACTTCCAATAAAACAATCCAGAATAAAAGAAATTCAGGAAAGTATTTCAGATCCTTCGGCGGGTGACATTTTGCTTTCCCCGTATTTATTTACCTACTTAATTTATAGAGCTGCCCCATAGCAGAAGAGCTCTAGGAAGGCAGGGTGGTGTAGGGGTTAGAGTGTCAGACCTGGGAGATCAGGATTCAAATCCCCACTCAGTCCTGGAGCTCACTGGGCGACCCTGGAGTCAGTTCCAGCCTCTTAGCCCACCTCACAGGGTCGTTGTCGGGATTAACGGAGGAATGGGGGGGTGAACCATGTACTCCCTGGAGAAAAAGGTGGGAGATAAATGCTGACCGGCTTAAGAAAGCTGGAGGGGCCAGCCAGGTGATGCCAGTCGCAACCTGGTGCCCAGAGATCTCCACGTGGCTGTAACTGGACCCGCGCCAGTCGCAAAACGTGCCTGGGGGATTTTGAGCACTACCACTGAGCTATGGCCCTCCCCCGGTGCATGGACTACAATTCCCATAACTCCCAGATAGCCTGGCTGCATGATACCAGGGAGGATGGTACCTGTAGCCCCAAACATCTGAAGTCTGGGGAAAGTTGGCCTGCAATACAAGCCTTCCTAAATAATCAAAGACAGCAATCCATTCAACGATTCGCCAAGAAGCGCAGCTAAGCCCAAGATCAACGGCGCGGAAAGCCCAACATGCCCGTTAACACCTCCCAACTGGCCAAGGTGGTACAGAAAGCAATTTGCGCTTTGGATCTGGTCAATAGCAATCAACAAATCCAAAAGCCCAGGAGATGCATTAAGACCAGGAGTCAATAAGACCAGAGACTCTTTCGAATTGGAAAAGCTGTGTCTCAAAGCGCCCCTCCCCACGCATTTTGCCCAACTGAGCCATCAGATCATTTAACATTTGACGATTCAGAGCAGATGAAAGAAAGGTCTTCCCCTCTGTGGCGGAGAGATGAACTGTGGAACTCCCCGCCACAGGAGGCAGTGATGGCCATGACTTTGAGAACTGCAGAAGCAGCCAGGAAGAGAGGAGAGGAGTTCAGGGATATATTTGTTTAAAAAAACAATAGCTGTGTGCCCATGTTTTATATTATTATTATTATTATTATTATTATTATTATTAGTATACTGCTGTACACTTGCAGGTCTCAGGGAGGTTCACAATATAAAATCACATAGTAATAATATAATAATAACAAGAATTTATTATTTATGCCCCACCCATCTGGCTGGGCTTCCCCAGCCACTCTGGGCGGCTTCCAACCAAATATTAAAATACAGTAATGCATCAAACATTAAAAGCTTCCCTAAACAGGGCTGCCTTCAGATGTCTTCTAAAAGTTGGGTAGTTGTTGTTCTCTCTGACATCTGGTGGGAGGGCGTTCCACAGGGCGGGTGCCACCACCGAGAAGGCCCTCTGCCTGGTTCCCTGTAACTTGGCTTCTCGCAGTGAGGGAACCGCCAAAAGGCCCTTGGCACTGGAACTCAGTGTCCGGGGAGAACGATGGGGGTAGAGACGCTCCTTCAGATATACAAACAAAATCATATCTATATCTATCTATCTATGTTATAATACAAACAATTTGATCGCTTTACATGGTTTTTTTTGTACTTTGTGGTATTTGTAGTTTTGTATGTTTCATTTTATGCATTGTGATTCACCATTATTTTTTATTGATTATAGCTTAGCAATTCTTTATTGTAACTGCTAGGTGCAAACTTCTTAAGTGTTATTTATTAATATGTATTTAATATTACTGCTTAGTATTATATTCTAATGGATGATGGAACGGTGCTTGATATACAGCAAGTTGTGCTTTTTTTGAAGTTATGTTTTTATTATGACTTTCTTTTTGTATTGGATCTATGATCTGCCTGAAACCCTGGAGAGCTGCTGGCAGTCAGTGTGGGCAATACTGGGATAGATCCAATGGATCTGGCTCAAGGTGAGGCAGCTGGCCTTATAGGGTTCGCATCCCATTAAAGATTTCAGAGTGTCTCAAAACGGCATTGTGCTCAAACTTAATGGCGGAGGAAGGTGCTCTTGCAAGAGGCTAGGAAGCAGAGAGAGATCACGGAATTATAGAGCTCAAAGGGACCCCCAAAGCCATCTAGTCCAACCTCCTGCCGCACAGAAGATGGAAGTGAGGGAGAGAGAGGATGGAAACAGAGAGAGAACACTCTGCATCCCTGGAGCCAGCGGGTTCGTGTCACCATGGAAGCATGATCAAATTAACCCAGGTGGTCTGATCCAAAGGATGCGTCCCGCCCCAGGGGACAGGTCGATGTCACGGAGATGCAGGGCTGAAACCGAGATGGGAGCAACGCCGCCCTTGGTCTGGCGCAGTTTCAAGCCTCCCGAATTACGGAGGTGCCTTTAATTAAGCTCTCTGGTCCTCCCCCTTGGGACCTTCTGCATGCAAAGCAAGCATCCTTGCTGCCCCTTTCTCCCCTCGCCACCCCACAAAAGGGAAACGAGACACTATAGGATTCATCCAAAGAGACAGAAGAGAGGGACAAACCTGTTCTGTGTTTCCAAAAGCTCCCAAACCAGCTAGAGAGATTTATCTGTTGCTGCCGCCTCCTGGGCAGAAGGGAGAAGTGCCCCTTCACCAAATGGAGCGTGAAAGGTGTTGTTCGCCTGCTTCAGAAGACTCCAGCGTCTACCCAAGTAACACAGACCACTGGGTCACCTGGCTCAGCTATTGGCTAGCACTGGTGGCAGCAGCAGTTGCTGGGGGGGGGGGGGTTTCCCAGCCCTTCCAGGAGACACCACTGCAGAATGAACCTGGGAGCTCCTGCAGGTTCTCTGCCCCCAAGCTCCGTCCCATCCCCAAAAGATAAAACACAATTCTATCTAGTCCTCATGGTTATCATAATAATCCTGCCTAAGCTGGATGGCTTTCAGGCAAAATTTCTATGATCTCTGCTGCAGGTACACAACTGTGTCCCCAACTCCATACAGTGGTACCTCAGGTTAAGTACTTAATTCGTTCCGGAGGTCTGTACTTAACCTGAAACTGTTCTTAACCTGAAGCACCACTTTAGCTAATGGGGCCTCCTGCTGCTGCTGCACCGCCGGAGCCCAATTTCTGTTCTCATCCTGTAGCAAAGTTCTTAACCTAAAGCACTATTTCTGGGTTAGCGGAGTCTGTAACCTGAAGCGTATGTAACCTGAGGTACCACTGTACTTCTGTTAAAGGTAAAGATAAAGGGACCCTTGATAGTTACTGTATTTTTTGCTCTATAAGACTCACTTTTTCCCCTCCTAAAAAGTAAGGGGAAATGTGTGTGCGTCTTATGGAGCGAATGCAGGCTGTGCAGCTATCCCAGAAGCCAGAACAGCAAGAGGGATTGCTGCTTTCACTGCACAGCGATCCCTCTTGCTGTTCTGGCTTCTGAGATTCAGAAGATTTTTTTCCTTGTTTTCCTCCTCCCAAAACTAGGTGCGTCTTGTGGTCTGGTGCGTCTTATAGAGCGAAAAATATGGTAAGTCCAGTCGCAGACAACTCTGGGGTTGTGGCGCTCATCTCATTTTACTGGCCGAGGGAGCCGGCGTACAGCTTCCGGGTCACGTGGCCAGCATGACTAAGCCGCTTCTGGCGAACCAGAGCAGTGAACGGAAACACCATTTACCTTCCCGCCGGAGCGGTATCTATTTATCTACTTGCACTTGACATGCTTTCGAACTGCTAGGTTGGCAGGAGCAGGGACCGAGAAACGGGAGCTCACCCCGTCGCGGGGATTTGAACTGCCGACCTTCTGATCGGCAAGTCCTAGGCTCTGTGGTTCAACCTACAGCGCCACCCGCGTCCCTTATACTTCTATTAGAAGCTGGTGAATGTCCAATTTCAACTAAAGCGTGGTGGGCTGCCCTAAAACATTGGCTCAGGATTTCAGTGTTTAATCTAGGGAAGGGTTTGTACCAACACCTGACCAATGAGGAATTTGTCAGCAAATGGCAGAAAACCATGGATAGAAAAGCCACCTCTATTGGTCTATCACCCGCCCAACTTTATTACCTAGGTAATGAAGGTGCCCTAAAGACGTTAAAGAAAAGATTATGGGATAATACACACAGTGACTTGCGATTTCGATCACATGCAGTCTGTAGTTTACTGGCAGTAGGAGTACAATATGGGCATGTCTTTAAATTAACACCCTACATTAAAAACCTGACAGAACCAAACTATCGAAGGCTTTTCACCAAAGCCAGACTAAATGTCTTTCCTTCTGCAGTGTTGGATGGCAGGTTGAGAGGAGTTCCCTACCAGGACAGACTTTGTGCGAAATATGAGCAAGCCAGGGCTTGCTGGTACCTTTCCCGGGAAAATCAGAGGCTCATTATGTTAGGTTCCTATTGGAAGACTGGACAAACGCTAGAACATTAGCAGTGGTGAAATTATTATCGGTGGTCGCAAGAACCAATGATCCCTATATTCTGAACAAAATGCTTGTTTAACCTGGAGGTAGGCTGTCTGAATTGTGCATTGCTTTGTAACGATTTGTTGGGTCTCTGGATCGTAATAAAGATTGATTGATTGATTGATTGATTGACTGATTGATTGAATAATTTATTATTTATACCCCACCCATCTGGCTGCGTTTCCCCAGGCACTCTGGGCGGCTCCCAACAGTTCACGATAAAACATCAAAAACTTCCCTATGCAGGGCTGCCTTCAGGTGACTTCTAAAACTCAGATAGTTGTTTATTTCATTGACATCTGAAGGGAAGGTGTTCCACAGGGCGGGCGCCACCACCGAGAAGGCCCTCTGTCTGGTTCCCTGTAACCTCACTTCTCGCAGGGAGGGAACTGCCAGAAGGCCCTCGGCGCTGGACCTCAGTGTCCGGGCTGAACGATGGGGGTGGAGACGCTCCTTCAGGTATACTGGGCCTTTGAGGCCGTTTAGGGCTTTAAAGATCAGCACCAACACTTTGAATTGTGCTCGGAAATGTACTGGGAGCCAATGTAGGTCTTTCAGGACCGGTGTTCTATAGTCCCGGCAGCCACTCCCAGTCACCAGTCTAGCTGCTGCATTCTGGATTAGTTGTAGTTTCCAGGTCACCTTCAAAGGTATAAACAAAGGGCCTGGATTAAATTGGGATCGTAGCAAGTTGCTGGACACCGATGCAGGCTATCCGTGCATCTAGGCCTGTGTTGGTTACACTGGCTGGCAGCAGCTCTCCAGGGTTTTTTGCAGGGGCAACCCAGCCAGATGGGCAGGGTATAAGTATATTATTATTAGTAGTAGTAGTGGTGGTGGTGGGATTAAGGGACATGGGTGGCGCTGTAGATTAAACCACAGAGCCTAGGACTTGCCGATCAGAAGGTCGGTGGTTCCAATCCCCGCGACGGGGTGAGCTCCCGTTGCTCGGTCCCTGCTCCTGCCAACCTAGCAGTTCGAAAGCACATCAAAGTGCAAGTAGATAAATAGGTACCGCTCTGGCGGGAAGGTAAACAGCGTTTCCGTGCGCTGCTCTGGTTCACCAGAAGTGGCTTAGTCATGGTGGCCACATGACCCGGAAGCTGTACGCCGGCTCCCTCGGCCAATAAAGCGAGATGAGCGCCGCAACCCCAGAGTTGTCCACGACTGGACCTAATGGTCAGGGGTCTCTTTACCCTTTACCTTTTTAGTTGTGGTATTATTATACCTGGGGATTGCAGTAGGGACCTTTCACACACCCAAAGGAGGCACTCTACCTGTGAGCTACAGGCCTTGGCTGGGGTGTTAGGGGAGAGATAGTACTTATGGCAGGGGACATGTTGTGCTCCTCCTGGGGTTGTTTTCCCACCTGCGCTCAGCATTCACCTGCAGCTCCTGGAAGCTGTCAGCAGGCGACAGCAGCCACAATCCCAGAACGGCTTCGACTGGCCGGCTGAACCAGGTGAGGGGAGCCGATGGGTCTCAGACCCTCAGCGAGTTAGGGGCTTCCCCTGCATGTGAAGACAGGCTCCGGCGGACGGAATGGACAAGACCAAGAGTGATCCCCATGGTCAAGAAGGCGGTTTCTGCCCGTGCTGTAGAGGCAAGTGAGGGGCTGGTCTCCTATCTAGGAGAAGGAAAACTGTGACCCCAAATCTCTGCTGCCTTGTGGGATATATTTGGGAGAAGAAAAGGGCTCAGGAGAAAACCCTAAACAAATCCTGAGTGGAGACTCTAAGGCGGTTGGATGGCGCCTTGTACGCCTCCTTCTGGCAACTCCTGCAGCCAAGCTGGTGCCAAACGTCTCGCTTTCTGTTGCTTTGGACCCCGTCAGTGAGAGGGGGGTCTCAATGTCTGGGTAGCCCAGGACACACACCTTCACGGCCCCAGAAAGGCCACTTCAGTGCCGCTGGCCCAGCAAAAACAACACAGGAGCCAGCAGTCACAGGCCTCAGGTCAAGAAAGGGAGACACACCCCAGATCGGATCCTGCCCTTCCAGATTCCAGGGAGGTGAATAAGCCCTGAAATGCTCAGAAAGAGGAAGTCAGCCCGGTCAGAAGAGTCACAAAACCACATTATTTGTCTCAGGTTGGGCAATTCGGAGTGTGTCTGATCTGCTTAAGAATGCCAGAAGATGCCCACCGACTCCAAGTTTGCCCATGATGGAGTGGGGATTCGAACCCTGATCTCCCAGGTCCTACTCCAGAACTCTCACCACCCCACTTCTGCCATGGGGCAGCTTTAAAAATCTAGCCGGTAAATAAATAAGGGGAAGGCAAAATGCCACTTAAAGAAGGATCTAAAAGATTCTTGAAGCCTGAATTTGTTTTAGTCTGGATTTATTGTTTTAATGCGTTGTCAACTGCTTTGAGGCTCCCCCCCCCCCCCCATTTAAAGTGGTGCATGCTCTGGTTATCTCTCGCTTGGACTACTGCAATGCGCTCTACGTGGGGCTACCTTTGAAGGTGACCCGGAAACTACAACTAATCCAGAATGCGGCAGCTAGACTGGGGACTGGGAGCGGCCGCCAAGACCATATACTGAAAGACCTACAATGGCTCCCAGTACATTTCCGAGCACAATTCAAAGTGTTGGTGCTCACCTTGAAAGCCCTAAACGGCCTCAAAGGCCAAGTATACCTGAAGGAGCGTCTCCACCCCCATCGTCCAACCCGGACACTGAAGTCCAGCTCCGAGGGCCTTCTGGTGGTTCCCTCAATGCGAGAAGCCAAGTTACAGGGAACCAGGCAGAGGGCCTTCTCGGTGGTGGCTCCCGCCCTGTGGAATGCCCTCCCACCAGATGTCAAAGAGAAGAAGAACTACCAGACTTTTAGAAGACATATTGAAGGCAGCCCTGTTTAGGGAAAGTTTTAATGTTTGATGCATTACTGTATTTTAATTTTTGTTGGAAGCCGCCCAGAGTGGCTGGGGAAGCCCAGCCAGAAGGGGAGGGTAGAAATAATAAATAATAATAATAATAATAATAATAATAATTATTATTATTATTACTACTATTATTATTATTACAGTATAGAAATGAAGCGAATAATAAAAAAAAGTTTAAAAAAAGTAAAAAAAGAAGAACTTGTTGTGGGTTCTTATGACGTATTTTGTGTTTTCATTTTGCGGTTTCCTGCTGCAGCCGCTCTGAGAACCGCAGGTATAGGGCGGCATACAAATTTAAGAAACAATAACAAAACAATAAGGAACATTTTCATTCCTATGCCGCTTTGTATTTTAAAGAAAAACAATAACCCCGAAGCAGTTGACAACACTTGAAAACATCAAATCAAATCATTTGGAACGAAACGAATTCAAGCTTCCAGACAAGAATATTTCAGAGCCTTCTCTCAGTGGCGTTTGGCTTTGCCCATATTTATTTCCCGACTTAATTTATATAGCTAATTTAATAAATAAAATTAATACACAAATTAAAAAGGCGCCTAGACATTCTGCTGTGGCGACCGCAAGCTCGGTTTAAGGTGCATATACGTTTGGCAGCTCGCTCTGCTCCTCTTCCCTTTGCAACCTGGCAGAGCATTTTTTGGGGACCCCCGTCCTGCCAGGCCCTCCCCGCTCACCTTCCTCTGCTCCTTCCTCATGACGTGTTTGTCCTCGTCTTTCCAGAAGGCATCCTCCAGCTCTTTCTGCTTCTTGGCATCAGCTGCTGCCTTGGCCTCCGCCTTCCTCGCCCGGGCGGCTGCCGACTTGGTGTTCTCCCCTTGGAACTTTTTGGGCATCCCTCAGGGTCCTCTGGCCTGGCCGGGGGCAAAAGAGAGGGGTTCGCAAACGTGATTTTTGTTTTATTTGCAATTTTGCACTCAGAGCGACCTGCGCCGTAAAAGCAAAGCCACGGAGATGTTAGGTAAGGTAAAGGGACCCCTGACCATTAGGTCCAGTCGTGACCGACTCTGGGGTTGCGGCGCTCATCTCGCTTTATTGGCCGAGGGAGCAGGTGTACAGCTTCCAGGTCATGTGGCCAGCAGGACTAAGCTGCTTCTGGCAAACCAGAGCAGCACACGGAAAGGCTGTTTACCTCCCACCGGAGAGGTACCTATTTATCTACTTGCACTTTGATGTGCTTTCGAACTGCTAGGTTGGCAGGAGCAGGGACCAAGCAACGGGAGCTCACCCCGTCGCGGGGAGTCAAACCGCTGACCTTCTGATCGGCAAGCCCTAGGCTCAGTGGTTTGGACCACAATGTCACCCGCGTCCCATACGGAGATGTTACAGGCAGACCAAATAATAATAATAATATTTTATTTATATCCCGCCCTCCCCAGCTGAAGCCGGGCTCAGAACGGCTAAAAACAGTAAAATGATACAACATTCTAAAACCATTTCATTATAAAATCAGTTCAAATCAGATTAATGGCAACCATTGGGCTAGAGTTCTGTGAGGATTGCCAAAGGAGGGGGTCAGGCTGTGCCCTGGCCAAAGGCCAGGCGGAACAGCTCTGTCTTGCAGGCCCTGCGGAAAGATGTCAAGTCCCGCAGGCCCTAGTCTCTTGCGACAGAGCGTTCCACCAGATCAGGGCCAGTACTGAAAAGTCCCTGGGCCTAGTTGAGACCAATCTAACCTCCTTGAGGCTCGGGACCTCCAAAATATTGTCATTTGTGGACCCTAAGGTCCTCAGTGGGGCACACCAGGAGAGGCGGTCCCGTAGGTACGAGGGTCCTAGGCTGCATAGGGCTTTGAAGGTTAAAACCAGCACCTTAAACCTGATCCTTTACCCCACCAGGAGCCAGTGCAGCTGGTATAGCACCGGGTGAATGTGATCTCGCAGCGAGGACCCCATAAGGGGTCTCGCCGCGGCATTCTGCACCAGCTGAAGTTTCTGGGTCAGTCTCAAGGGCAGCCCCACGTAGAGCGAATTACAATAATCCAGTCTGGAGGTGACCGTCGCGTGGATCACAGTGGCTAGGTCAGGCTGAGAGATGTAAGGAGCCAACAAAGCAGCCATACCCCTAGCACTAAAAGGCTCATAGCTCAGTCGGTAGAGCATAAGACTCTTAGGGACCCTGAGGGTCATCCAGTCCAACCCGCTGCAACGCAGGAACCTTTTTGCCCAATGTAGATCTCAAACCCACGGCCCGGAGATGAAGAGGTCTACTAACTGAGCTACCCAGAGTTTTGGGTTCGAGCCCCACGTTGGGCAAAAGATTCCTGCATTGAAGGGGGTCAGACCAGGGGGTCCTTTCCAACTCTACAGATCTATGGTTCTACATGGAGGTTTCTGGGCACCAGGTTGGCAGACACAGTTTAAAAACCTCCACCTTAGTCCACACTGTGTGTGTTTCTCCTTCTTGCAAACTGGGACAAGTGAATTACTGTAAGAGCAAGCAACATAGTTGAGATCATAGAATTACAGCGTGGGTAATTCTATATAGGGAAGTGGGTGACGCTGTGGGTTAACCACAGAGCCTAGGACTTGCAAATCATAAGGTCGGCGGTTCCAATCCCCCGGATGGGGTGAGCTCCCATTGTTCGGTCCCTGCTCCTGCCCACCTAGCAGTTCAAAAGCACGCCAGTGCAAGTAGATAAATAGGTACCGCTCTGGCAGGAAGGTAAACGGCATTTCCATGCGCTGCTCTGATTCGCCAGAAGCAGCTTAGTCCTGCTGGCCACATGACCTGGAAGCTGTATGCCGGCTCCCTCGACCAATAAAGCGAGATGAGCGCCACAACCCCAGAGTCGGCCACGACTGGACCTAATGGTCAGGGGTCCCTTTACCTTTACTAATTCTATAAGAAAAATGTATTCCTTTACGCAACAGCAGCGGCCAGAATATTGATCGCAAAGAATTGGAAGGGGAAGAAAATACCATCATTATTAGAATGGCAAAGCAAGCTCTGCGAGTTTGTGGAAATGGCAAAATTGACGGCAACTCTTAGAGGCCATTCAAATCAGAGAATAATTAAAGAGTGGGATGGAGTGAAGGAATACATGAAAAAATATGGTTCCGGAACTGGAATATTAATAGATAATGTGTAAAACGTGCAGGGGTAAGCAACGAAATAATAAAAGAATCAACTGAAAACTACAACAACACAAGATGGAAGAAGTAAAATATATATATATTGAGATCACACATGGGTGAAGGGGAGTGGGGGGTCTAGGGGAATTTATAAAAATTTCTAATATAATATTTCTAATTGTGTTGCATTTATATATAGCAAAGGGAAGTCTATAGCAATTACCGTATTTTTCGCTCTATAACACGCACCAGACCATAACACGCACGTAGTTTTTAGAGGAGGAAAACAAGGAAAAAAAATATTCTAAACGAAATAGTGGATATATGATTTTTGTGGTTCATGCTGTGGCCACAGACATGTGATCTGACAGTGAGTTTGGAATAGCCCAATGCAAAAATCCTGAGGATCCATGTGGATCCATGCTTTGTAACCACGGAGGAGGGAAGGAAGGGGAACCATGGATCCTCTGCTCACGACTGCAGCAGATCCCCCCCGCCACCCGCAGGCATTTGCTCCATAACACGCACAGACATTTCCCCTTACCTTCTAGGAGGAAAAAAGTGAGTGTTATGGTGCAAAAAATACAGTAGGTATATTTTAATCTTGTCAACCATGTAATAGGCTTATGTGACAAAATGAATATGGATTTTGAATTTGATGTTTGTAATTCTTTTTCAGTTTTGGAATAAAGTTAAAAAAAATAAAGAATTACAGTGCAGGAAGGGACCCCAACAGCCATCTAGTCCACCCAACCCTGAATTATAGGTGCTGTTTGGCGCCTAGTTTATACACCCGAGTTTCTAACACTGCTTCTAACCCTACAATCCTATGATGATGATGATGATGATAATAATAAATTTTTATTTATACCCCACCCTTCCCGGTTCAGAAAACCGGGCTCAAGGCGGCTAACAACAAATTTAAAACACTTAATTGATGCAACCCCCCCCAGCATAAAATACAGTATAAAACATGAATAACAATGAATTCAGAATTCAAAAATCAATTTAAGGGGGAAATCCATCCAATAAACATTAGATGATCCCCACGGCTAGCTGGATAAATTAGTCCTATTTGGGCCAGCAAGGAGACCAGGGGAGAATTAGCTGTGGGGTCTCAGAGTGGGTAATCTTCATAAAAAGGGGAGGGGGAGGGAAGGAAGGAAGGGGAATAAAAGATCAGGCTAGGTTCAAATTGAAAGCTAGGCAGAATAGCTCTGTCTTACAGGCTCTGTGGAAGGAAGTTAAATCCTGAAGGGCCCTAGTCTCCTGGGACAGAGCATTCCACCAGGTCGGAGCCACCACTGAAAAGGCCCTGGCGCTGGTGGAGGAGAGTCTGACTTCCTTAGGGCCTGTAAACTATGGTTATTCATGGACCTTAAGGTCCTCTGCGGGGCAGACCAGGAGAAGCGGTCCCGTAAATACGAGGGCCCTAAGCCACAAAGATATAGATACAGGCTGCGTACACACCCCATATTTGAGGCACTGGATCCCCCCCACCTCCCCCCCCCCGAATCATTTGAAAATAGCTGAAGGTCTTTGGGAAGTGGAACCACTTAATGGTTTTCTCTGCTTGGGGCAGCCACTGTAACCATCAAATCAGAGGGTTGGGGCCTCTAAGGGTCATCCAGTCCAACCCCCCCTGCAATGCAGGAATCTCCGCTCATGCCTCCATGACAAGTGGCCATCTAACCTCTGCTTAAAAACCTCTGAGGAAGGTGATGTGCTGTGTGCCTTTAAATTTTATTTTTTACAGACAAGCCATGGGCCACCAGTGATCTCCAGACCACAATTTTGGGACCTCTGATCTAAAGTACACAACTTTGCTCCAAGGATCTCTTGCATTTTAACCTGTATTTTAAATTGCCCCCCCCCCCATTATGTTTGTACTGTAATTTTACTGGTGTTAGCCACCCTGTGCCTGGCTCTGGCCGGGGAGGGCGGGGAATAAAATTTATTATTATTGTTATTATATATAAAATATATACCACACTTCATCAAAAGATCTCAGGGCAGTTCGCATTATAAAATGCAAGATAAAACACAAGTAAATAATTAAACCCAAACAATTTTATGGCGTGTCTGTATGCAGCTACAGTTTGTGTAATAATGCTTACAAAATCTTGCAACACTGCTATATATACAGATCAGGGGCATGCAAACTATGATCCCAGAGGACCTGCATGCAAACATAGTAAAGCAACGTATTTCCAAAGACTAGACAATGGAAAGTGACCACCAGGCGATTGAAAATAAAAGTAAAAAACTCTCTAAATCACAATTAGGGGATTAAAAAACGAAATTGAGGTGAGGTGGATAGACTGCTAGAATTAAAGAAAAAAATGAGAAAAAATTCTTGAAGAATGGAAGTATTTTGTGGGTTATTTAAAAATATATATCATGTTCACGTTAAAACATATGCAAGACTTGAAGCATAGCAACAGATGAGAAACGGTAGTTTAATAAGTTTGAATTAATGTATATAATGGGTAAAATATAAGTAATACAGCAGCTTTATACAGTAAGGAAAGAACACCATGGAAAGGGTGGCTGGGAAGTCAACGGAGAGGAGAGATTTGTTCTGAGTGTTGCCTCAAAGAATTTGCAAAATCTGATAATTTAGTAACAAAAAAAAAATCAAAATTTAAGAGCTGTATGCAAAAGTATGCCAAAACGAAGAATGCCAAACGCACAAGAGCACTTTCACAATTAATAATAATAATAATAATGGGATTTGAGGATACAGAAGTAGCAGCTGGCACGAAGTAAACAAAGGGCTTGATTTATTTATTGTTAAAGGGCACATTTTATTCAATGGAGATTAATAAGAAGAGCTAATAAAATGCACTGCAAGGTTGGAGAGATTTCTTTTCTTCTCTCCTCCTTTCCCTTTCTCTCTTTCCACCCCATGGCTTTGGGGGGTCTCCCCCTCCCCCTCCCCCCTGAAGGCAGCCCCTTGCCCCCTAATAAGACGGGGAGGGGGGGTCTCGCAATCCCCTGCCATCCTGCCCCACCCAACCCTCCCCTTACCTGCCGCCTCCACCTCCGGCCGTCGCAGCCTTTGTCCGTCACGCCCCCGCCTCCCTTTTCGAAAGCCACCCCTCCATGGGGCGCGGAAAAGGGGGGATAGTCTCGCCGCCGCCTCTTTTGACGCCATTTTTGTTGAGGGCGGTTTCCATGTTTGTTGAGGGCAAAGCCAGCATATCCCCCTCCCCTCCATTCCCCAATTTTTGGTTCCCCTGCCTTTTCTTCGCTTCCTCACGGCAGACCGGAGGGCCAGAGATGTGTGGGAAAGGAAAAGAAAGAAACACCCCCCCTCCTCACTTCTTCAGCAGCATTTCGAATTAATGTTGCCCAATACGAAGATGGCGTCGGCCACGACACGGAAGTGCCCGGGAGCAAAAGGGAGCAGTGTGCCCACTACTAAGATGGCCGCCGGCTCCTTACGTGAAAGCGTGACCTGCTCCAAGATGGCGCCTGTGCTCACACTCTAGGGGCTTTTCTTATCTCTATGGGTGAATCCAAGATGGCTGCGGGACCTCGCCCGATGCAAACATGGCGGCAATCGCCTTCACGCTGCCCTTTGCCATGATGGCCGACCCGTCGCCTTGGAAACGGCTGTACCAGCTGTCTTAGGGCCTAAGAAGCTTTGTGTAAGTTTTTATGTTGTGTTAAATGTAATGTTTTTTCTTTTGTGTTTTTGTCTGTGTGTTATAAGAGAAAACTAATAAACTTTTTTTTTTGGGGGGGGGGAGAAGCTTTGTGTAAGGGCAGCGCCCGCCACAAAGATGGCGGATTCGGCTACAAAAGCCACATTGGTTTATTATGATTTTCAAAAGTCCCGTTTTTTGTTTGTTTTTTAATGGCAAACCCGAGACCACAGGAAAAAGAAAACAAAAAAGGCGACAGGGCGAAAGCAAGGAAGGTTTGGGGCTCTAACGGAAAACAGCCCCCAGCACTGGCAATACTAACAAGACTTGTTGCAGCTGGACCCAAATGGGTCTTACTTCTGAGTAGTCACGCACAGGGATTGCATTGCAAGGCTGCAACCTTCAGTGCACTTTTGGTTGCAATCTTAGGAAAAGCTTATGAAGTTTAGCTAATTGGTCTTTAAAAAAAAGTATTTCCCCCACCCAAGCATCTAAATTTATGAAGGGGTGGGAAAAGGTCTGAAAGACCAGTTTAATTTCAGGTGTGTAGCAGGAACCCCCCACCCCAATCATTCAGTTTGTACAAACTTCACACACACACACACTACATATGCCGCACTTCTGTTATAAATTCATAGAAAAATCAACCATACATCGGATTTGCACTGTTCCATTTTTATTTTACTCCATATGACAAGGACTATCAAAGGGGGGTGGCTTGGTTCTGGTCAGCCATAATCCCTTCACCATCCCAGCACATCCACAGGAGCCCTGCCCAGTTGCTATGCCAACCCTGATGGTCCCAGACAGAAGACCATCAAGATCACAAAGAACTTGCATATGGGAGTGGATTCAGCATGGACTGAAACAAAGGACAATGATCAGCTCTTCCCTCTGGGGGCAGGAAACTGCCAACTCCCCTTTGTCTCCTGGAAGTGACTCATGGGCAGGGGGAAAGGAGGAACCAGCCAGGTGACAGGACACTCAGGTGACCACCACAACCCCTCCTTTCTGTAATGTATGCATGATGTTTCTGGGGGTGGGCTTGACCTAGAGGATGGGAATTTCAAAAGTTTTTATAAGGTCTTGCACACCATCTTTCTGGGTCTTTCCTCTCTCTTGCAAGTGAGGGGAACACCCTGTTGCAACAGTTCAATAAAGGCCAAGCCTACAGGCTGCTGTTTTGCTCCAAGTTATCCTGGTTGGTGTCTTTATTTTGTCCAAGGGAGCCCTCGGATTTTTCCGGTAACAGGTGCTTTTTCCTCCATCACATCCCTGCAAACTTCAGCACATTTGCGAGAATAATAAAACAAAGAACAAAGTTCAAATCTCAAATTATCCTGATTTGCAAACTGAAACCACATACACATCTCCATTCGCCACAATCCTTAATAATAATAATGGTGATGGTGATTGTTGTTTTATTTGTACCCCTCCCATCTGATTGAGTTGCCCCAGGTACTTTGGGCGGCTTCCAACATATATAAAAACATAATTAAAAAGCTTCCCTATACATATTTACTGAAACAGGCAGTTACCCGGGTTAGTGGATCTTGCTCCATTACAGATCCACCAAATAAATAAGTGACGCAGTAGGTTTCTGCCTCCCACCAAATCCGCCTCCTCGTTCTGGCTAATAATAACAGTTTTAATAATAATTTGATTATTTCTATGCCGCTTGTCTGCCTGGGTTGGCCCAGTGGGATGTCCAGTCTTGCTCATGTATTTGAATTGCTGACCAGTTAGCAGCTTCCCACAATTCCTTGCCAGCAACCATTTTCTGCCCTCCTGTGCCAGCCCAAGACATTTTGGCGCCTGAGGCACACCACAAAATATGTGCGGAAAGATCTACATCAGGAACAAGGCAGCAGGGGATAGAGATCTTCTGTTGCCCCTATGGATCCTGCCGCCCGAAGCAGTCGCCTTGCCATGCCTCATGAGAGGGCCGGCACTGAGCCATGCAGTAGGAACAAAGCCTAAAGCTGCAATGTTTCATCCTTCTTCCTAGGTATTCCTTTTCAAGAGAGGAATTATTCCAAGTGCCTAGAACGGTGTGCCGATAACACCAAGGTTGTGGGTTCGATCCCCATATGGGACAGCTGCATATTCCTGCATTGCAAGGGGTTGGGCTGGATGACCCTTGAGGTCCCTTCCAATTCTATGACTGCCCTCCTATTGATGCACAATGGTGGGCTGGGTCAAAAAATATTGGTTGTCAGGAGTTAAAAGGGGCCCAGCCACAACTACGAGGCTACCATTTAATTTTTATAAGAAATAAATAGAAAATTTCAAAAAACACCTAAGTGGGAAAAGGTACAATTAAAATTTGTGTGAAATGAATGCATTTTTTAAAAAAGTAATCACAATGTACGTATACTGTACACCTGACCCCCTTCTTTCTATGGGACCCTGTAAATAAGTGACCTCCTTGGCTCTTAGTACCTATGGGACCAGCATGGGTGGCCAGGCCTGGTGAACATTTAATTCCTTACCCTTACGGTTATGATTCGTGGGTTCCCACTTAATTTTATTTTGATTTTAAATGTGATTTGAATTGTATTTTAAACTAATCATTTGATTTTGTGTTTTTAATGTATTTGGTGTTAGCCGCCCTAAGCCCAGTCTCGGCCGCGGAGGGCGAGGTATAAATAAATTATTATTATTATTATTATTATTATTATTATTATTATTATTTTAAATACAGGTGGTTATAAATTATTTTTTAAAATTAATATTAAATAAATGGTGTACATTTTTAAATAGTTTGCTAGTAAATGAATATTTTACACATTAACAGGTAGTTCAAAACCATATTCCATGCAGTCGACTGCATTAAGAGCAATTGTTTGAATTCACAAGATGACTGGGCAAATAGATCATATTTTCTAATGCTTAAGGGGGCCGACTGGCCGTTGGGCAAGCTGACACCCTGGCCAGTCCGCCACTGGTGATGCAGCAATAAAACTGCTCACACGTTTGCAAAGCTAAGCAGGGTCTGGTGTGATTTCAAATTGGATGGGGGACCACATGCTGAGGTTCCTGCATTGCAGGGGGTTGGACTAGATGACCCTCAGGGTCCCTTCCATCTCTATGATTCTATGACTCTGCCCTGTTATAACCGAGTCCCCCACCCGCCTTATGAAACTATGCCTGGTCCTCAGGCACCGCTTTGGGTAGGCCGCCCTTGGAGTCCAGCCTCCATTTTGGATTTAGGAGCTCAGCTTCTCACAAGCCCTAGACCAGAACCTGAACTAAATCTAAATCCCTGAGCTCAGCAGACAAACGGAGAGCACTGCAAACATGTTTCTCCTCCCGCTGAGATTCACTCAACGTTTACAGGAATATAATGATTTACTTCTCCAGCTTTGGAAGCCACAGCAATTACAGTAATGTTTGTTCCCTGGAGGTGTCTTTCAATTTGCCATGCTAAAAACAAAGAAATGTATTGCAAGCTGTAACTCAGCTCAATTCCCTTGTTCTTATGCATCAGGGGAAAAGTCTCTTGACCCTTAAGATTGCACTATAGGGATGCTTTGGGACTAGAGATTTCTGCTCCTGTTTTTCTGTTTCACCTTTCAATCCATAGCAAGTCAAAGTAATTTGTTTCTTCTTTGGTGATGTGTTTGGACTCAGGGCTCAACTTATGGTTTGCTACTTGTGTTTTTGACTTGTTTTATATGTGTTGCACTTGAGAATAATCAGGGTAAACATTTTATGAGGCACCTACACATCCATCTATCTATCTATCATCATCATCATCTATCCTTGGGAGTAAGTCCCATTGAATTCAATAAGACAAATAATTCAGTAAGCTTCCAGCTAAATACCAAACCTTCAGCAGTCACAATCCTAAATCACATCAAATACAACAGCATGTCAGGCATTGCATTTTGGGGGAGTCTAAGATGGTGACTGCCTACAAACCTTGGCTCATAATTTTAAGCAACCACGTTAACTACCAGGACAGGATAACATGCCTTCCAAGTGTCCCTATCTTCCAGGGACCGTCCCAGATTTACAGAAGCCATCCTGGTTTCTGATTTAATCCCGGAACGTCCCGGATTGTCCTCGTTTCCCCTGGAGGGAGACGAGCAGGATGTAGGAGAGGTCCCGGTTGTTGGCTTTGACTATGGGAGTTTCCTTGTATTTAATGAAGATTCCCAACACAATGCCTGCTGTTAAGGACAAGAAGACGGCAATGGAAGCTAAAACAATTCCCAAATATTCTCCATAAGTCAGGAAAATGGTAATCTTGGGGACACATTGATCTCTGTCCTTGTTTGAATGGTGATCTTCTGGGCATTTGGTGCAATGTTCTGCATCTGGGGAAGAGAAAAAGAATGGCTGTAGCATCACTTACATCCCTAATGATCTGTGCTCTATTAACATTGTGATCTAGGATAAACTGAGAGGCAGTGACCACTCCACTTCTGTTAACTGTATTGTTTGGATCCTGCCTATTCCTCTTTGTCTGAACCTTTAAAATGCAGACATTGCTTCCATGCAATGTTCATAGCAGTGAGATCAGAACGGTCCATAGCTTATATTGTAATAATTTTCACATGAAGTATTTATTTTTATTGTGCTTTTGCTGTTAATAATTTCTGCTTTTCATCGTCTATCCATTATTTTTGATAAGTGTCAACATTATTTCCTTTTTCTGTGGCTTGGTTTAAAAAATAAAAAAGGAATGCTTTGTGGGCATTCCTCTCACAGCTGCCCAGTTTGCACCCCAGAGATTTCTTCCTTATGGTCATTCCTATCAACTCCCTTCCTGGAAGTAATAAAGGTGATTAATACTAAGGAAGTCAAGGAAGGATTCCCATTTCCCTATGTCTGCAGAATAGTCATAAAAAGTGTGTGAGACTGAATTTCTGCCCTGTGTTTACTCTCTCCAGGAATTCCTTTCCCCTTGGAGTCACCCACCTTCCTGGGCGGAGAAGGTCCCTTCTGCACACCGAGCACAAGCGTAGCAGCAAATGGGCTTTCCTTCTAGAACCACCTTGGCATATCCAGGTCGACATATTTCTGTACACCTGGAACGAGGTACAGTCTAACCAGAAAGACAAGAAGGTGCAACCAAGAGGAACAGTTAGGAGTATTTGTGTGTATGTAATTCACTCAACGCGATCTCTATAGCATGGTGGTGATCCCTGACAACCGGTCTAGCCAGCTCAGAATGATGGGAGTCCAAAGACAGCTGGGGACCCAAGTTTGGGAAACCCTGATCTACCCCAAGATTTGCAGTTGTGGCCCCCAATGAATCATCCAGGAAATCATCACAGCTCTATATCAATCACATAGAGGTTGGGGAGGGGTCTGTCTGGCAGGGAATCCTGAGAGATCCCAGTTGCCGTTTCCAGCAGCCAAAAACCCCAGTTGCCTGCCATCTCCCCATTCCCTGAATGCGGTCAGTTCTCTTTAGCTGCAGAGCATGATCTCTGGAATGCAGCCTTTGACCCCTCATCAGGGTCCTTTCAACCCCCCACTGACGAGTGGGGAGACCAGAATATCTTGTGCTTTAAATTTAGTTCAGTATAGCTGAGGTTTGAGCCACAGAACTCTGTTTCCTCTTCTCCATTTACCTGTTTCCCTTCTTAAAAAAACTTCAAAGCAAATGGCAATGAGTCTGACATGTGATTCCCCCAAATTTCAGGATTCAGAGAGAGAGAGAGAGAGAAAGCGCTTTGCTGTTCAATGCCCAACTGAAAGGAGAGTTGGGTTTTTGGGTGGGGTTTTGCCAAATCGCTTGAATTGATTTTCCAAATTTCACTGTATCAACCACAAATTAAGACAAATTTAATACAAGTGAGCTTACTCACAAATTTAAAAAAATATACAATAAATCAGTAATCATCATTTGTAAAATAAATTACTTTTCATCCTTCTGCATGTATGAAAGATAAATATCCTTTATTTGAGCACCCCAAATTCCCCTCCTATTTCAGCTGCTGTAGAAAGAAGGCATGCTGGTTCCAGCTGTTACTGGACAGTCAACCTGACATGGTCATTCTGCAGTGGTTGTTCAAGGAACAGCACAGTCAGGATCTCCTAGCCCCCCTCCCCCAATTATTCCCCCTACCTTGTTGAATTTCTTGGGCCACTCAATGGCTTCTGGCCTTCTCCCTCTGTGATTTACCCTACCTTATTGAATTTCTTGTTCCACTCAATGGCTTCTGGGTTAATAGTGAACTTTATGCCAGCAGACGTCTCTCTCCTTATATTTCCAATTTTCACAAGGTCACGAGACTTATTGGGAGACATCACCCAGTTCATAATATCGAAGTCCGCTGGTTGCTCCCAGTTCTCATCCAAGCACAGCCTGCCTCTGGAAGTATTCAGACACCGGATTTCTCTTAAGAAAGGGTGAAGCTGGAATGACAGGGGAAAACACCAGCACTGAGAAACTGGGAAGCTACAGCAGGCAATTAATCAAGCCAAAATGGGAAAAACACCTATGGCCAGGTGGGCTTTCAGCAAAGTACTATAAAAAATTACAAGATTATTTGGCACAACCACTAAAAGATTTAAGATACTTACATTACACTGATTCTTAAAAAAAGATACAGATCTATTATCAGTCAAAAATTATAGGCTGATTTCTCTATTAAATAATGACTATAAGCTGTTTGCAGACCTATTGGCAAACAACATGAAAGTGCTATTAATGGATTTACCGGTAATTCATCAGGACCAGGCTGATTTTTTACCAGGCCGCCAGATGAAGGATAATATAAGGAATATAATTGATATAATAGAAGATCTGGAGGTTAGAAATGATAAGCAAGCAGTGTTGATTTTTATCGACGCAGAGAAGGCCTTTGACCATGTTTCATGGACTTCTACGAAGAAGACTATAGAGATGATGAATTTCAGAGAGTCATTACAGTGGTACCTCAGGTAAAGAACTTAATTCGTTCTGGAGGTCCGTTCTTAACCTGACACTGTTCTTAACCTGAGGTACTATTTTAGCTAATGTGGCCTTCCGTTGCCGCCGCGCGATTTCTGTTCTCATCCTGAAGCAAAGTTCTTAACCCGAGGTACTATTTCTGGGTTGCCAGAGTCTGTAACCTGAAGCATCTGTAACCCGAGGTACCACTGTACTTAGAGGAATTGACTCAATTTATTCTGACTAACAGGCTATGATGATAGTAAATAATGTAATAACAGAAAAATTCAAAATAATGAAAGGGACAAGACAGGGATATCCCCAGTCACCATTATTATTTTAGTTTTAGAGACCCTGGTCAGAAGTAGAAGATCAGATGAAGAAATAAAAGGGATAACAGTAGGTTAAAGGTAAAGGTAAATGGACCACTGACCATTAGGTCCAGTCGTGACCGACTCTGGGGTTGTGGCACTCATCTCGCTTTACTGGCCGAGGGAGCCGGCGTACAGCTTCCGGGTCATGTGGCCAGCATGACTAAGCCGCTTCTGGCGAACTAGAGCAGCGCACGGAAACGCCGTTTACCTTCCCACCGGAGCGGTACCTATTTATCTACTTGCACTTTGACGTGCTTTCGAATTGCTAGGTTGGCAGGAGCAGGGACCGAGCAATGGGAGCTCACCCCGTCATGGGGATTCGAACCGCCGACCTTCTGATCTGCAAGTCCTAGGCTGTGTGGTTTAACCCACAGCACCACCCGCGTCCCAACATTAGGTTACAAAGCATATAAACTCAAGGCATTTGCAGATGACCATGTGGTAACTGTAGAAGACCCCATGGCTAGTAAACCAAGGGTCTTGAACAGATTCTCAAGTTTGGAGAAGTAGTAGGTTTTAAACTAAATAAAGGTAGAACTAAAGTATTGGTGTAAAATGTGACAGAGCAATATAAAAAAGACAAAAAACGGAACTGATGATTGAGAAGAAAGTTTAATATTTAGGAGTATGGATAACAGCTACGAACATAAATATTTTTAAGAATAACTACACAGGAGCTTGGAGGGAAATGAAGAAAAACTTAAATAATATATATATATATATATAGAGAGAGAGAGAGAGAGAGAGAGAGAGAGAGATATCTGGAGGGTGGCAGCACGACAACAGGACTTTTCAGTGGTGGCTCCTCGCTTGGGGGATGCTTTCCCCAGGGAGGCTCACCGGACACCTTTGTGAGAAATCTTTAGGTGCCAGGTGAGAAAGTTATTCTGTAACCAGGCTTTGGGTGGATTAAACCATCTCTGGGGATTTTAATGTGCTTTTGGTTTGCTTGTTTTGTTTCTTTCATTTGCTTTTTCTATTCTCATTTTGTATTTTTATTCTGTAAACCACCCTGTGATCTTCAGATGATAGTTGATATATAAACAGAATAATACTAATATTATTACTACAGACCCTCCAAAGGTCAAAATGGCACCCAGTTGAGAAGTGCTGGAGCTGAGTTCCAGCGAGTTCCCCCTGAAGAAAGCCCTGGGTATAAATAGTAAAATGATCGTTATGGGATGGGACATCCCTATTTTCATCGGAGACATGTTGGAAGGTAAGCTACTATTAGTAATAGTAACTATGATATTTTACAGGTTTATCCACAGTCAAGATCAGCATCTTTGTGGACTGCAGTTTGCAAAAGGGGGAAGGAAATACCTGCCACGGCTGTAGCCTTTGGGGTCCCCATTGCTCTCCTTCCTCCACCATCAGCCTCGTCTGGGATCTCGAGGAAAGCGAAGCATGCAAGGCCTGAGCCACAGCTTGAACATTGATGTAAGTGCCATAGCTGTCATAAGACAGGGCTCTCTCACGCTCCCCTTGGAGCAATGGCTGCAGTTTCTCCTCCTCTCTGCATCTTATCCTGCCTTTCACGGACAACAGATGTTTTGAATATGAACACTGAAATGCTTGATTGAAATAATCCCCAAGATTGGTCTGCAACTTATATTTGTCACCTTTGCTGCTCCTTATTCCAGTCTGAATTGCAAAGGACAGAGAACCATGGAGGTGCTGGAAGTAATTTGAAGGGAGGGAAAAGCCAATTCTCATTTCTAGCAAAGCTGTTGTGATCCAGACTTTCGCCCCTATTTCCTTCTCATAGATATCGTTTATTATCATGAGTATTATGATACCCAGTGCATTGGTTATATAGGAAACAAATACCCCAACTTGTCTCCATAGGAAAACAGGTTCCTCAGGTGTTATAAATTCATCAAAATAACTTTCTGGTACTCTTTTTGATAAAGCAATGCAGATCCCTTTGCTGAGCATCAGAGGTTTCACAGCGCTCACAAATCTTTCTCCACTGTCATTGTCTGGAGTGAAGAGGCCAATCCACGTCCATCCAAAATGCAGGAGCAATTCAGCAATCCCCTGGTACTGACTTTCCTCTTTGGGACTCATCCGGTAGACAAAAGAGAACAGGGTTTTACCTTCGAGAACCTGGGCAGTGAAGCCATAACTGATCTAGCAAGGGAAGCACAAGATCAGCAATTTATTTTACTTTCAGCATAACAGATATTTAATCATATGAAATGACTGATATCTAAATCTCTGCTGGGTGAGGCTGATGGGAGTTTTAGTCGGAAACATCTGGAGGTGTCAAGTTGGTGAAGGCTCAGTTTTGAAAAAGGGATGTTGGATCCATAGCTCAGGGTTTTCCCAATTTTAAAAATATCCCTACTTGACCCCTCCAAAGAGAAAGTAGAATCTTATGCAGTTGAAATTCTATGTCCTTCCATGCTCTCCCACTACTTACCTGTGGGATTTTGTAGATGCCTGACAAGGCTGAAATCACTCTTGAGATCACAGTGTTGCCTCTTTCAAGAACAGCCAGCAGGGGATTCTGTTCTCCACAGTGATAATTGGGAATATTGCATCCACTGCCTGCAAGCAGCTCTAGCATGGCGTCCGAAGTCATCTTTGCATCTAAATAGTTCTCATAGATGTTGTAGCCCAGAGTAATGTTGGGTAAGAGACTGAGATCCTGGTTGATCTCTTGGATGGTTAACAGGAAAGACAACATGTGCCAGAAGAACCCAGTTGACTCCCTGCAATAAATGAATCCTTTAAAAAGAGTGAAACTGATATTCATATTAATGGGAGGAAGGAAACATTATATGATCCACAAATATTAGTATATATTATTTATTTATTTATTTATTTATTTATTTATTCATCCACCCATCCATCCTCCCATCCACCCACCCATCCATCCATCCATCCTTTTGCATTAATATCAAACCTTTTCCTGTCTAGCATAGAACAAAAATTTGGAGACCGCTGCTCCATGACAGGAGCTTTGATGCAAACAGCACACAGAGCTGTTCAACAGTGGAACAGACTCCCTCCGAAGGTGACCATGTGTCATGGATGCGTCAGGTGAGATTCCTCCAGGTCCCTTCCATCTCTACAACTCTACGATTCTTTACTACTGTGGTTCTATGAGTAGGAAATGAAAGCGGCCCTCAAAATGTGTGATATACTGGGAAGCTGCTCCATAGGCTGCTTTTGCTGCAGTGGTCTTTGGTGCCTTCCAAGGGGCTAGACTACAGGTAGATAAGAGACCATTTTATTGAAAGAGGGGAAGCACCAAATACCTCAGTACACTTTTACTTAGAAATGAGGCCTGGTCGCTTTCAGGTTTGAGTGTGTGGTAAAATTTATAATTTTGCCCATATTTTGGATCAGTGACTCCCACCAATGAGGACACCCCTTGGTCTGTATTATTTTACATAATCATTTTATTTGAAGCATATCATTCCTGTTCTTCGCCCATAAAAATCCAGCCATTTTCAGGAGTTTCTTAAAACGCTTCTAATTTTTTTAAAAAAATGACAGAAAGGGGAAAGTGCTGGGATTGGAGGAGGAAACCTTTAATGTAGCTGAAACAGATTTCTCCATGATGGGCTGTAGGTCTCCCGTTGCATTGTGTAAAGAGAACTGTGATAAGGCTGTTCACAAATGATCCCAATAGAATAAACATAAAATAATCTTAGCAGCTTGGGAATTTCATGCCACCCTCTGGCTTAGGAAGAAACCTCAAACACCTCAATACTTTGAAATGAGGCCAGTTGTATGTGGTCAAAAAAGGAATAATTACTTTTCACATTTTAGAGATCTAAGTCCACTTACAAGGAACCCCCCTGACATATTATTTTATTTATCCTTTCAATTAAAGCACATCTTTCCTGCTCTTCAGCCACCAAACATCACCAAGAGGCTCTTAAAATTCCATTTGCAAAACTGTAGCATTCCTTAATGACAGTTTATGAATTTTCCAAATGGAATAATATTGAATAAAACTTCTGAGCCTTGGAAATTGCCTGAGTTTCATGGCATCCTGCAGGTGGGGAAATTCAGTGCATCCTTTTGAACCCTGACCAGATCATTGGCTTTCTTGCATTCTACTAAAAGCAACATAGACGCATAGGAACAGGATTGTTTTACTTAGGAAGACAGAGGGAAGAAGGAAATAAGAGAGGTTTTTTACTGGACCCCCCCAGCTCCCATCACCCCCAGCCAGCAAGAGGAATGATCAGGGCAGGGCAGTCCTGCAACATCAGTCCTTGGCTCCCCAGCCCTGAGATAGGGGCTCTTTCCTATTTCAACCATTACAAGGGCTGGAGGACCATGAAACCCATCCGCATATGATTTTACATACACTTCATTCCTGGCGAAGGGTGTCTGAGTAAAGTTGTATGGAATTTCCTTAAGGTATTTTGGAGAGATGATCCCACTGATGAGAAAGTGTCCAGGCCGGTAGTAATTGCGAGCATCCGTTTCATCCCTGACCAGATTCAAGGGGCATTTCGCCTTGTGGTTCCCGCAGACTCCAAAGGGCATCATGAGCAGCAGAAGCAGGGATCTCATTCTGGCTGTGCCTCCTCCTCCTCTTACCTACCAAGGAGGCAAAGCAGAAGAACCCAAAGACTCTTGCAAGGCCAGACTGGGTGGGCTTTCCCAATCTGGGTGGTTTTCAACTACACCTTCGGAGCTAGGAAGCACAAGGCAGGCACACCCCTCTTTCGCCAGCTCTGCATCTTGACTCAGTCTGTCTCCAGCACAGGAAAATTTCTCTGCACCAACTTTTTCTTTCCCAGTCACAGTTCAATTAATATTGCCATGCTGTTGTTGCTTTCCGAGGCTCATGCAATCTCCAGAAATATCTCCTGAGCTTTTAGAAGATGAGATCACTATAATTTTGATTATTCTAAGTGGAATAAGTTTCAGCACAATAACTTTCTGGAGTCTTGAATGGCTCAAGCGGCAGGTGCAGAACTGGAGAAAAACATGTTGGACAGAAGTCAAGGGGAGTGTTTGGGAGTTGGAAGTTTGGTCTGAACTTTGCTCACAAGCACCAAAGGAGGAGCTGGATCCAACCATGGACTCTCCTTCCTTGGAGGTTTTGAAGCAGAGGTTGGATGGCCATCTGTTGGGATTCTTTAGCTGAGATTCCTGCATTGCAGAGGGTTGGACTAGAGGACCTTGGGGTCCCTTTCCAAGTCTCCCATTCTATGATTCATTGGAGGTTTTTAAGAAGAGGTTGGACAGTCAGGGATGGACAACAGCCAGATGAAGGAGTCCCAGCCTTGTATCCCAGGCATCCTAAGCCCTTTTAAAATGTGGGGGTTTGGGGGGGGCATTATTGGCTTGTTGTTTTTATTTTGATTATATATGTTGTGGTTTAATATTTTGAACCGCCTTGAGACCTCCAGGGGTAGGGCGATACAGTATATAGATTCAGTACATCAATAAATAAAGGAATAAATATGAATAAATAAAAATCAATCAATGGAGAATGCTGAGAAATGCCATCCTCATTACTGTGAATGGGATACATGGTGGTGGGATTTTGTTTCTTGGAGGCTGCTAGAGACAGAGGCTGGTGGAACCTGCGATGGGGAGGATTTTCTCAAGCCCACCCTCTGGCCGCTTTGGGTGGGTCTGGGCTGCTTGGTTCCTGCTGCTCTCTTCTGGTTCTCCCCCTGAAGGGAAGTAGCGCCTTGGTGGCTTTGAAGCCACTTCAAGTGAATTTCCACCCCATCTTTGAAAGACTTCTCCAACAGAGGAAAGCTCTCTGGGGTTGGTGGAGGGGAGAAAGGTTGCTCTGAGCCTAAGGCTCTCCCTTCCCCTTTGACATGTTCTGCGGAAGGACAGCTTCTGTTTCACATGGCGCCAACTTGCTCCCCATCTTTGAGCAGAAGCTTCTCTACTCATAAACAAATTGTGCGAGCAGAAGCCAGGCTAGCATTCTAGCAGCTTTGTTATTCTTTATCAAGTTATTTATTAATATGTATTTATCTATTTATTTAATCTAATTCCTAAAATCCATGCACCACTTGATTAGGGAAATAACTGTTGCTAATCTCCCTTTGCTGAGCAAGGTTTTGGAGCATGTGGCCGCACACCAGATGGTGGTGGTGGTTCCAGTCCTACTTGGATGGTCATTCCTAGACGGTGTTACTTGGGGAATGCTTTTCAGCACTGGCAACCTTGAATGTGGGGTTCCGCAGGGCTCAGTCCTATCCTCCACATTGTTTAACATCTACATGAAATTGCTGGGTGGGGTTATCTGGAGGTTTCAAGTATGTTGTCAGAATTATGCTGATGACACTCTGCTCTATTTCTCATTTATATCTGCAGGTGAGGCAGTGGAAGTGCTGGACCAGTGTCTTGTCTCGGCAATGGACTGGATGAGAGCCAACCAACTGAAGCTCAATCCAGATAAGACTGGGGCACTGTTAGTGAGTGGTTCCCTAGACCAGATGGGTGGGAGGTCGCCTGCTCTTGATAGGGTTACGCTTCCTCTGAAGGAGCGGGCTCATAGCTTGGGGGTACTCCTGGATCCTTTGCTGTCGCTCGAGGCTCGGGACGCTTCAGTGGCAGGGAGTGCCTTCCATCAGGTTTGGCTGGTGGCCCAGCTACGCCCCTATCTGGACAGGGATAGCCTAACTACTGTTGTCCATGCTCTGGTAATCTCAAGGTTAGATTACTGCAATGCGTTATACGTAGGGCTGCCTTTGAAGACAGTTCGGAAACTTCAGCTAGTGCACAATACACTGATCCTGGTCCGACTGCACTGCTACCAATTCATTTCTGGGCCCAATTCAAAGTGCTGGTTTTGACCTATAAAGCCTTAAATAGCTCAGGACCGCAATACCTCAAGGACCGCCTCTTTCCATATGATCCTACCCGGACCCTGAGATCATCTTCTGAGGCCCTTCTTCGGGTGCCTCCTCCTCAAGAGGTCAGGAGGGTGGCAACACAAGAACGGGGCCTTCTCTGCAGTCGCTCCCTGTCTGTGGAATGCTCTCCCCAGCGAAGTTCACCTAGCGCATTCATCATACGCCTTTGGACATTAGGCAAAAATGTTCCTTTTTGGTTGATTTGATTGACATCCTTTGCCCTTTTAAAATGTGGTTCTTTTTGGGGTGTTATTGGGTTGTTGTTTTTATTTTGATTATATATCTTCTGGTTTTATATATTAATTTTGTTCTGTGACCCGCCTTGAGACCTCTGCATATAGGGCAGTATATAGATTCAACAAACAAACAAACAAACAAACAAACAAACAAACAAGTCAGCTTTCTCAGGACCTTTATTTATTAAATTTATATAGCACTTTTCATTGGAATGCTACAGGTTGAATTGCTATAAGACTGAGAGTCTAGTAAGCTTTCAACTTGTATGGAATGATGAAAGTTTAGGTACGATGCAACCTTGGCTAATTAATGTAAATGCTTTATCAGTGACTCATCAAGCATTTATAACAATGGAGGATGTAGGAGAGGTCCCGGTTGTTGGCTTTGACTATGGGAGTTTCCTTGAATTTAATGAAGATTCCCAACATGATACCTGCTGTTAAGGACAAGACGAGGGCAATGGAAGTTAAAATGATTCCCAAATGTTCTTCATAACCCCAGAAGGTGGTAATCTTGGGGACACATTGGTCCCTGTCCTTGTTTGGGCATTTGGTGCAATGTTCTGCATCCGGAGATGAGTTTCTTCAGCATCTCTTACATCAAGACCCAGCTGTGTACAACTACATTCTGAAAATCTATGCTGCTGTGGGGGGAGGTCATGAGATGATAATGTCCAACAGGGAAAGAGGGGCAAAAATAGTTTGTTCATTACTTTTTAAAGTTGTTTATGTGTGTGCAGGTTTTCTCTCACTTTTGGTCACCAGAGCAACCTTGTGATTTAGGGCATAGCTGAGGGGCTCTACGCTGTCGTCTTTATTGCATAATTGCTGCTGGATGCTGAAGAGACACCTCTTTACCTTGACCTCTGACACTTTGTTTCTTATCATTTCTATTGTTTTCTTTCATCGACATACCACCTTTCCTCCATTGAGTTTCAACTGATGACCATGCTTCTCCCTTTCTCTTGCCATCTTCATAACAATATTGTGAGGCGTGCTCAGGATGCCCCTCTTTGCACCAGAGAAATGTTGGAGTTTATGCTGTTATCCGACCCCCGAGATGCCTGAAGGCAGCCCTGTATAGGGAAGTTTTCTTAATGTTTAATGCTTTCTTCTGCTTTTATCTATGTTGGAAGCCACCCAGAGTGGTGGGTGAGGTATAAATAATAAAGTTATTATTATGGAATAGGACATCCCTATTTTCATTGGGGAAATTTGCTGCCAAGGCGTGTGGTGGAGTCTCCTTCTTTGGAGGTCTTCAAGCAGAGGCTTGACAACCATATGTCAGGAGTGCTCTGATGGTGTTTCCTGCTTGGCAGGGGGTTGGACTCGATGGCCCTTGTGGTCTCTTCCAACTCTATGATTCTATGATTCTATGAAATGTTGGAGGGTATGTGTGGATGATTATTTACATCTCAGTCTTGGGGAAGGGTGTCTGTGTAAAGACATATAGAACTTGCTTGTGCAAATGTTTTGGAGATACGATCTCACTAATAAGAAGATCTCCAGACTGGTACTGGTAGTAATTTTGTACATCTGTTTCATCCCTGATCAGATTCAAGGGGCATTTTGCCTTCCGGTTCCCACAGAGTCCATGGAGCATCTTTAGCAGCCGAAATAGCCAGAGAAGCAGCAAAGGTTTCATTCTGGCTCCACCTCCTCCTCCCCTGTGGCTCCTCTGATGCCCTGAGCCAGCCAAGCAGAATAATCAAAAGACTCATGCAAGACGAAAGCTGCAGTGGCTTTCCCAATCTGGGCAAGGTTCAGAGGTGTTAAGCACCATGTAGACATATCCCTGCTCCCCTCAGCCTTTCACCTGCACCAAATCTTGGAGAAATCTGTCGCTTTCTGGCACAGGAAATATTCTCTGCACCAATGTTCTTTTGCAGCCACTGTGCAATTAACAACATCACACTGTTGTTGCGCCTGGTGATTAGGCAATCTCCAGAAATATCTCTTGAGCTTCTGGAAGAGGAAATCACTATGATTTCGATAATTGGAAGTGGAAGAAGTCTCACCTTGATAACTTCCGGGAGCCTTGAGTGGCTCAAACAGCAGATGCGGAGTTAAATCCGGGATGGTCCCTGGAAAATAGGGGTACCTGGAGGGTCTGTACATCACATTTGAGGTTTCACTTACCCTTCACTCAGCTTGGAGAGTGAAGTGCACAATATTTCCTAGGAAATATGACTGCGCAAAATCAGCCAGGATGACCCCAGATTAGCTTCAGAAAGATCAAAGGACTTGATCAGGTATCCCCTGGGATACAGGCTGCGATAAATACACACTGGACATGAAGCCTAAGGGGCTTGTGCCCATTTCTGCTGCTTTAAATCCATTTTCAGCATTTGAGATATATGCAAAATGAAGATCTATGGAGCTAGAATCCCAAGACAACTACGCATGTTGCCTTGGCAAAAGAGGAACGGCAAAACAGGACACCTATTTAGACTGCTAAAGCCAGGGAAATCCCCAGAGCTGAGGGACCAAATGTGTCGCTATCATATCCCAAATGGCCCAAGAATGCTGCGTTCAGGACTAAGGTAATTTCTAAATAACGCCCAATGAATGATATGGAAGTTGGGTCTATTAAGATAGTAAAATAGCAGGAATACACAGATCTTTTTACCCAGTAAGAATATAAACAATCAATCTTTACTGGCATGCAGGGAAAACAGGAATATGTAAATTGACACATACAATTGGCATCTGTTTGCAGGAGGACAAAACTTGACAGGCCTAGTAAGGTTAGAAAGTACCCCGCAAGTCTTTTGCCCATGTAGTTTCATGGCTTTTCTCAGATATTCTGCTATTTTCTCCAAACTCTCATGCCCACAGCTCTGATCTTGCCTAGAGGTTTCCCCCAGGCATCTACTTGGCCTCTGGGCTTCATGGCACGTGGGCCTGATCCAACAGGCTTGCTGGCCGTAGCCCTGTTCCGAGTCCCGTGACAACAGAGTGCAAAGCTCGGTGGAACGTTAGGCCAAGCAAACAGGAGACAAGTCTCCATGAACTCTTGCATGAAACCGCATCCGAAGCCAAGCCCGTTCCGAGGGTTGGGCAGACAGCATCCCACGTAGTCAGACAAGCCAGAGGTCAGGGAATGCAAATGACTCTGTCTTCTCCTCCTAGTCTTACAATTTAGCCCATTAACATTCCACGAAATAACTTTAAGATCCATGCAGATTCAATGGTCAGCGTCTTTATTTCAAACAATAATCAAAAATTATATAATGCTTTGTATCTTCCCTTTACGCGTTCCCTCCCACTTATTTCTTCCCACCCCTTTTTATTTTCTGCCTTTCCTTTCAAAGTCTTCCCTTAATACCTTCCCCCCTTCCTTATATCCTTCCTTTATAGGCTTATCACCTAAGAAAACAGTTCAACAATATAATACAGAATTATACATAAAAAGGAAATAGAACAATGCAGTACTATTAGCAAGCTGTGGGGGGGAGGAAACTCAGTTTCCTTCTTATTGTAATTTCTTTGACCCCCAGAAGGTCTCGCTGTCTCTTTTCTCAGTTCTTTCTTTAGCTGTCCCTTCTTGCTCGCTTGCTTTCCTCCTTTCCTTCCTCCTCCTTTGGGCGTGGGCAGCGTGAGCTAGCGGTTTTTCTACGCCATATTGCCCCTTCTTTTCAAGCCACCTTCCAGGATCGTTCCCCTCTCAGTCCTGCCTTCTCCTTCTCCCCCACCAACGCAGACGCTGTCGTTCTCTCGCACTTCTCCTTCGCCGTCCACCCTTTGCCAGCTGTCTTCTCCGTTGCACTCCACAATCTCAAAAGGTGACAGGCTCTAGGACTGGGGGTGGCCGTGTGGGGCGCCGGCATAAGGCCATGTGGGGTTGGGTTTCCCCCTACATTTCTCGCCCTGCTTGCCTCCGCGCTCTGATCTTTTATTCCTCCTCTCCAGTTTGGACCACAAGGATTAAGACCTGTGGAAGGACAACAAAAAGGAAATGTCCCTTAGGGCCTCCCCTGCCACCACTGGCGGAGGAAGGTGGGTGCGGGGGGGAGGGTATCGCCCCGAGTGTCATCCCTGGGGGGGTGACAAAAGCCTCCCAACTCCTCCTCACCTTGGTTCAGGGTGGACACAGCTGCGATGTGGCCTCCTTTCTCCCTGCGCCCCCTGCTGGTTCTTGTACTGGGTTGCCCCGGTGGCACTGGTGGTGCTGGCGGCGGCGCTCTTCTGAAGACCCTATGAGTCCTGAAGATGATGGAACCGAGGCAAGTGGGGGTCTTCGGAGGCCTCTCTTCCTCGCAGTCCTGTGAGAAAAGTAAACAATTCACCTCCAGATTCTGGGGAAATGCCGCAATCATTAATCAATCAATCAAACGATTGATTGATTAAATCCGTATGCCGTCCTTCGTCTGAAGCTCTCAGGGTGGCTTACAGCATAAAAATACAAAATAAAAATACAACATATGTATTAAAAACAAAAACGAACTCATAAGCCAACCTCCCAATCCACAAGCATGTTGAAAAGGCTATGCATTGTTCCATTAGCCAAAGGCTGGTTCTAGAGCAGAACTTTCCATGTTGGTTACACACTTTGGAGACATGCCTCATTTCGCAACACAGGGATTCAGTTCAACTAGCCCTTTTCCAGCCCTGGGAGGAGCACACAGTTTGGGAAGCTCTGTTCTAGAGAAACGTCTTTGCTTGGCACCTAAAGATGCATAATGAAGGCGCCAGATGAGCCTCCCTGGAGAGAGCATTCCGCAAGTGGGGAGCCACCACAGAAAAGGCCCCTTCTTGTGTTGCTGCCCTCCAGACCGTTTGTGAAGGAGCCACACCAAAAAGGGCCCTTGTGGTGGCAGGCTGTCATAATCCTTCCTCTTATTTTGGGGGGCGAGGCTTTATACGAAAGGGTTGTAGTCAGTAGGGAACACTCCTCTCCCAGGTTCTCATGTGGCCGGCCTTGGAGAGATCTGAACGAGACACAAAACCAAGAACAAGCGGGTGGGGGGAAGGTATAGGAGGCAGGAAAACCCCAGAGAGAACCGGCTTTGCGACGTGCCAACATGGTTTTATTATCGCCAAACCCACTTTGCAATTAATAACTTCATTTGGCAGGAGCCACCTGGAAACACATTCAAAAGAGATATCTTAACAAAACAAATACCAAACCAAAAGCAACCCAAGAGAATTCTCTCCACCCCCATCGTTCTGCCCAGACACTGAGATCCAGCACCGAGGGACTTCTGGCGGTTCCCCAACTGTGATAAGCGAAATTACAGGCAGAGGGCCTTCTCAGTAGTGGCACCTGCCCTGTGGAACGCCCTCCCACCAGATGTCAAAGAAATGAACAACTATCTGACTTTTAGAAGACATCTGAAGGCAGCCTTGTTCAGGGAAGCTTTTCATATGTCATGAATGAGTGTATGTTTCATCTGACCTCAATTACACTTGCCTCCAGGTATTCTCCAGGTGGGGGGCACGGCAAATCAAGGGCCTCCTTGTCCTCCTTGTCCTCCCCATCCTCCTCTGGGGGGCTGCCTGGTTGTTCTTGTGGCTCTTCCGCCTTGATAGCCACTGGCTGACTGCTGGCAGAGACAGGACCCCAGAGGTGGTGGCAGTGGTGGTGGGGAGAGAGGAGAAAGAGAGCAGCCCAAAATGAGAGAGGAACCCAGAAGGCAGACTCTCCTGCCCACGTTGAGTTGCTAGCCAGGGAAGCCCCATGGGGGGCTGGTCCATCAGGACGAGTGGGGCAGCAAGCACAGCATATTAACTCTCAAGGCACCCATCATTAAAACAACAGAACAGCGGCATAGCCAGCTGCTCGGGTGCCTGGTTCAACGCGGGGGTCCTGTGGGCGGGGGGCGCTGCCTGGAGCCTCTCTGCCGCCTCCCCCTCAGCTGTAGGGCGGGTGAGGGAGAGGCAGGGGACAGACGCAAGCCCCACGCTGGTGTTTCAGGCAGCGCCCAGCCTGCAGGGGCCCAAGCCACCAAGTCACCCCCAGGAGAGATGCGTGGATCAGGCACTCTGCACCCCCCCCCGGTAAGTGCCAGCCCCCACGGTGTGGCGCCCAGGGCCAGCCACGTTTTTTGACTCAACTAAAAGGTTTGGTGAGCCCAATTTTTTATTTTTATTTTAAACTCGACTTTTTGTCCTTTTGCCACCCCCCTCAGTGATGACACCTGGGGTGGCCCCCCACCCCCACCCTCCATTCTCTGCAACTGCAACAGACTAAAAGGACTCAAAATTCCCTTAGCAGTTTCCTGTTGGTCCCCTCACCATTTCCCCAGACATCAATCTTCAGACTTTGCTTTTTCAGCCTTTTCGGTGTCTAATACAAGATAAGGCACCCAAAGGCTGCTGAGGCAAGGCAGGGGTGCAAAGTGAGGTTGGGATTCTGAGCCAATGTCACAGCCAGGTTCCGATCAGTCCATTTCCTCCAAGGGGGGGGACCTGTTTCCCCTGAGGGTGACCGCTGAACACACCACCCAAGAGAAAAAGGAGAAAAGCGGAGAAAGCTTTTAATTCTGTAGCAAGAAAGAATGCGTGCCAGGAGTTTTCTTTTCCCTGCACTCCTCCATTGCAACATCATCATCATCATTATTATACTAGATTTAATGAACACGCATATCAGAGTGTTCTGTAAATTGATGGCCATAGTCATTATATATACTAACATTTTAAGCTCTTCCACATCCGTTTAATGCTCCCAAATCCTTTTTTTAGCTTCTTTTAGACTTTTATATATACTTTGTGTTAAATACTTTTTCGCTTTCCAAAACGTTTTATGGGCTGTAAATGATTGTACCCCACTCTATTGATGCTGGTCTACTACCGTTATAAAGATCTGATTGATTGATTGAAATGAAGTATCCTAGTAATGCAGTGATTGGACACTGATACGGGGAAGGGGGGGTGCCCTCCCTCACCCCTTCTTTGGTGCGTCCGAGGCGATGACCTCAAGGGCGCCCACCATACATTCACCCCCCCCTCAGCCTCTTCATCGTTGCACAAGCACCACACTCAACCCAAACCCCAAGCTTAAAGTGCCTTTCCCCTTTTTACACGGGCGAAATAAGCCCAAACTCTCAAGCCTCTTTCTCTCCCTCTCGCTCCATCTTTATCATGAGTTGACCGTATCAAACTGCGCTCCCATTTGTTTCAATGGCCGCGTCCTAACCAATCAGAACCATTCATCCGCTCTGCAGAATCAGCTCAGCGAGCCTCTGCACACCTCATTTAACCTCTTGACAAGCTACTGACGGCTCCCCGCTGGGAGAACAATGGAATCGAAACTCGTGAACTCGTAAAAGTGTCAAATCTTGCAACAATGTATCTATTTTGTTTCCGACTTCAGTTATTAATATAAGAATGGACTAGAGCGGACCAAAACTTCTAAAATTCATATAAAATCAACCACAGCTCCGATTTCCTTGGTTCTGGTGTCAATCGACTCAGTTTCTTCAGGACTCCATGACACCTCCTTGGCCTCCATAATCCCTCGAGCGAGGAGTCACGTACTCAGGAAGACCCTAATCCGGTCAAATCACTCTGCCCAATCTTTACTCCGGGCAATGCCAAGGTGACAGACTTTGCATACTTGGACTATTGTCTTCTCATCACCGGTACTCAGGAAGCGCTTATCTGCGCATATCTCCAGCTCTGCATATTCCCCCCTCCCTGTTCCATATGTTAATCTGTGTAACCCAACCTCTCTCTAATGTATTCATGATGTAACCTGTGTAACCCAACCTCTCTCTAATGTATTCATGATGCAATTATGATGTATTTTGCACTGTATTCTGGGACATGGAGGGAAGTTTCAAAAGCTCATGTCACCCCTTTCTCGGGGTTCAATCTCGCCTTGAACCTGTTGCGCAATAAACTCGGATCTCCTGCAGCTTGCTCCTGTCTCCGGCTGAGCTCATTTTCTTCCGCAGGGATCCGCGGACTTAGTCTGACGAGCTGGGTGGCAGAGTAACTCCGCACCCAGATTTTACCTTAACAGACACTAATGTAATTTAATGTATTCCTCTTCCTCCAAATTCATACTTTATTACTAATTAATATTAGTAATAATAATGAAATAATTCCAGCCAGTGGCTCCTCCCAGCTTTGCTTTGCCCCACCCAGTGGGCCTGGCCACTCCCCACTAAGCCCCGTCTCTCCCCACTTTCTGACACCTATTGGCTTCCCCAGCTCCACTCTCCCCGCCTCCTTTCACAGTGGCTCGCCCGGATTGGCGTAGGCCCCCTGCCACTCTCGCGAGCACCGGAGCTTCCCCCTCCCCTCTCTTCACGCTTGCCTCGCGCCACGCTGATTGGCCAAGATGGGGGCCCGTAAGGGGCGTGGCCTGGCGGAGGGAGGCAGGGCGAGGGCGTGAGAAGCAGATGGAGGAAGGAGGCACCTGAAGGGGGGGGCTGAGTCCTCAGCGCAGTCGGCAGCGGGAGGCGCATGGGGCAAGTGCCCCCTCCTCACCTAAGGGGGAAATGGGGGGGAGTAACAGAGTTGGACCCCCCCCTTTTAAAGACAAGCAGATAAAAGTATCTTTATTGTTATTAAGGAGTTAATTGTGGGTGGGGGGAGTTAAAAGCTTATTGCTCCCCCCTCCCTAGTTTGTCTCCAATAGCTTTGTTGTTGTTTAGTCGTGTCCGCCTCTTCGTGACCCCCTGGACCAGAGCACGCCAGGCCCTCCTCTCTTCCACTGCCTCCTTCGAGAACACTGTCCCACCATCTCGTCCTCTGTCATCCCCTTCTCCTTGTGCCCTCCATCTTTCCCAGCATCAGGGTCTTTTCCAGGGAGTCTTCTCTTCTCATGAGGTGGCCAAAGTCTTGGAGCCTCAGCTTCAGGATCTGTCCTTCCAGTGAGCACTCAGGGCTGATTTCCTTCAGAATGGATCGGTTTGATCTTCTTGCAGTCCATGGGACTCTCAAGAGTCTCCTCCAGCAGCATAATTCAAAAGCATCAATTCTTCGGCGATCAGCCTTCTTTATGGTCCAGCTCTCACTTCCATACATCACTACTGGGGAAACCATAGCTTGAACTATACAGACCTTTGTCGGCAAGGTGATGTCTCTGCTTTTTAAGATGCTGTCCAGGTTTGCCATCGCCTTTCTCCCAAGACTCAGGCGTCTTTTAATTTCGTGACTGCTGTCACCATCTGCAATGATCATGGAGCCCAAGAAAGTAAAATCTCTCACTGCCTCCATTTCTTCCCCTTCTATTTGCCAGGAGGTGATGGGACCAGTGGCCATGATCTTCGTTTTTCGGATGTTGAGCTTCAGACCAATAGCTTAGGGGACTTAAAGTCTGTGGCTCTGACCCCTCCCCATTTTAAAGGCCCCTTCCAGCTGAGGGGAGGGGGCGACTTGCTTCCTGGCCTCCCCTCCCCTCTGGGTTGAAATTGGGGGGGGGGCTGATGCCCTTGCTGATCCATGGGGGGGCTTATAAATGTGACTCTCCCCCCATTCTGAAATCAGGGAGGTTGTAACCGAAGAAAAGAACGGAGGACTGACTTCGCCGGTGGCGCCCTGAATTTTGATCCTGTGTTTTGTTCGCCGACTCTTTGCACGTGTTGCAGACCTGCACATGTGTAGATCAAGGCCGGGCAACGTAGCGTGCAGCGATCCCCTTCGTTTCCTCCTTTCCCCCATTCATAAAGGGCTTGACCAACCAACAAGCGCCCTTCCTGACAGCGCCCTCTTTCCTTCGGCAATCCGAAGCGCGGGATCAGGAGAGGTTGCGAAACATCACCCTCTAGCGACGACTGCGCTGGTACTGCAGCTGCCAAAGCAGGGAAGGGCGAAGAAGCCATTGACACGAACGGGCTGCATTTGAGCGACCCTCCATTTAGTAGGAATCTTTAGAAATTCATAATAAATCAGTCCAGGGACGGGTTTTGATCCTGCCAAGGTTGCTTATTCAGGGAAAAGGTGGCCATCCGAGGAGGGGCTTGGGGCTGCGCCTGGCATTGGCCTAACTCTGAAGCTTATGGTCACGTCCCCACCTGCCCTATTGCATAAGGGTCAAGCCCTCCATCCTGACTTTGGAGGGTCAGACACAAACCCACCCAGGAAACAATGTCCTCCCGGTCTCAGTGTATTGGAAGGACAAGGGGGGTGGTACTTGACCTGGTCTGTGTCAGGAAAAAGCACCAAGGCAAAAGCCAGCTCCAGATGGCTGGAATGCAAAACAGGATGTTGTGGTTTTGCAGATGTACTGTTGGAGAAAAGGTGGAGCCTATTCCCTGCACTGAGCACCGGATGTTAGCTCAGTGTGTCATCTGACCTGTGCTGGAAGTACAGGGGAGGAGTTGTGACTCTTCTGATGGAGTCTGAAGGGTGCAGTCACATTTCTATGTACTGTTGAGTGACAGGAATAAAACATGTAGAAAGGACTCCTGTCTGTCTCATTTCCCCTCCCTGGGGAGAATGCAGGGAGGGAGAGAGAAGCAGAGAAGCAGAGGGTGTGTTCTTCTCACGACTAATGAGAAGAATCGCCGGGTTTGTTTACCTAGCCTGCCGGGATCGCAGACGCACGGTAAACACAGTATCTCGCTCAATTGCCTCGGGGGAGGCCAGGTACCTCTGCCTGTGAGCTGAAGATACTGACAGTCTGGAGGGTCAGAGATGGCAGGTATTTCCCTTTGTCTTACATTTTGGATTGACACAGCATCAGTTTTCACCCCAATACCACACCTGTTCTATGACATGTTCACGGCATGTGTGTGATGCTTCCAAAAAGGTGTTGGGGGTAACCTGGAGAAACTTTTAAAAAGGAGGAGCCCCCACTATTCGGGGCTTCACTCTGCATCTTCTATGTTTTATTCGGGAGTCATTGTTATCAGAAAGTTTTTCCTGATGTTGGTTTGGAATCTCCTTTCTTGTAACTTTACAATAATGTTCTGAATTTATATACATATACAGTGGTACCTCGGGTTACAGACGCTTCAGGTTACAGACTCCCCTAACCCAGAAATAGTACCTCGGGTTAAGAACTTTGCTTCAGGATGAGAACAGAAGTCACATGGCAGCGGCGAGGCGGCAGCAGGAGGCCCCATTAGCTAAAATGGTACCTCAGGTTAAGAACAATTTCAGGTTAAGAACAGACCTCCAGAACGAATTTAGTTCTTAACCTGAGGTACCACTGTATCTATAAACCAATAGCAAGAGATTCAGATGACGTTAAAGAATGAGTTTATCAATCAGGTACCAATCAGACCAAAGTGAATGGTCAGAAATAACGTCTCAACTGCGAAAAGAAGAATGGTTGGTGCAAACCCGAAACCAAGTTAATAATTGCATTTCAATGGATCTGCTTTAGGTTTCATTGCAATCAAGGCGATGAGCTAATAATAATAATAATAATAATGATGATGATGATGATGATGATAATATTGCTTTCCCTGGCCACTCTGGGCGGCTCCCAACAGAATATTAAAAGCACTATAAAAATCACAGCCACAACATGCATTTAAAGCATTTTTGGAGCTCTAAATTGCAGGTAAAACAACTGGTGGGTGGCCAGCGCCATTTTGGCCTCTGTTGTCCAGGGCGCAGGAGCCGTGGGACATCGGGAAAAGGGGGAAGCCGTTCTAGGTGCCTCCAAGGGAATGAGGAAAAGGACGAGGTCTCTTCGCGACTTCCTGGGTTATGGGGTTTATTAGTATAATAATTGGTTATTTTTAGTTTATTAGCACGCCTGGAGGAAGGTTGCGCAGGGCAGCCTGGGAAGGGTGAGGGAAAGGCTGTGAGGAAAAGCCTTCTCTCTATTTCCATCGCTCTGCCCCTCCATCAAGTTTAAATGGAAGAATCCAAATACGTCTAGAGAAAAATAAAATGATAGGAAACAGGATCCTTGTTTGTGAGAAGAAGGGGCAGCAAAGCATGCTGGGAAGAAGGACCTGAGGGAAATCAAACCTAACAAAGGATAATTTAACAATAAAGCTAATAAGTGAAACCTATTAGCTTCAGATTTATTTATTCAGTTATACGCTGGAAAACGGGTAAATTTCAAGTATAGGAAGCTGGATCCATGTTTGTGAGAAGAAGGGGTAGCAAAGCATGCTGGGAAGAAGGATGTGAGGGAATGAAACCTAATAAAGGATAATTTACCAATAAAGCTGATAAGTGAAACCTAACCAAAGACAATTTGGGATTAATTTATTTAGTTATACATTGGAAAATGAGTAAATTTCAATTATAGGACACAGGATCTTTGTTTGTGAGAAGATGGGGTAGCAAAGCATGCTGGGAAGAAGGACGTGAGGGAAATGAAATGAAACCTAATAGAGGTTAATTTATCCATAAAGCTAATAAGCGAAGCCGAACATAAGACTCCTTGAGATTGAATTATTTGGTTATACACTGGAAAAACGAGTAAATTTCAAATTTATTCATGCTGGGATTCGACCATTGGCCCAACGGAGCTGGCAGTGCATGCTGGGAAGTCTGCCCCCCCCGTGTGAACCGTGCCGGTGGAGGCTGGCGGGAATTGCAGGGCCTTTGGAAGGTGGCCCCTTCTCCTCCTCGTCCGCCAGGGACACCAGCACCTGCAGCCCGTCCAGCTGGCCAGAGTCAACCAAGGGCCAGAGAGGCTGGCAGGGGGAGGGCCCCCAGCTGAGCCCGGGAGAGAGAGGGGCCCTCGGGGTGGGGGGATCCTGCTCTGGCACTTCCAGGAGGAATTGCACTCTGCACGCCCTCAGAGGCTTCGTAGTCTAAGCTCAGGGGGCTCTCTGAGCCAACCTATCTCTGGGGGGGGGGGGTTTCTTCCCATTTGTCAACATCCTTCTTAAATAGTGGTGCCCGGAATTGGACACAGTATTCCAGGTGGGGTCTGACCAAGGCAGAATAGAGCTCAGTCTTGTAAGCCACTGGTATTAGTAGCAATAACAGTAATAATAATCACAACAAGAATAGACTTCGTTAAGAAATATTTATGCTGCTTAACTGTGTGTGCATTGCAATCACTTCTTCATTGTTGTGCGTAGTAATTTTAAGTGCATTCTTAATATTACGATCAATGTGCAATACTTTTAAAATGCATATTTTCTTTAAATATAAACACAGAAATAAATGAAGCTCTAAATTCATCGGATGAGGACCTGTGCCACAAACTGGGAACCAGGCAGAGGGGCTTCTCGGTAGTGGTGCCTGCCCTGTGGAACGCCCACCCCACCTCCTTTCACAATGACTCGCCCAGATTGGCGTAGGCGGCCTGCCATTCCCGTGAGCCCCGGAGTTCCCTCTCCCCTCTCTTCCCGCTTGCCTCGCCCGCCCCTAACCCTATCCCTAACCCTGGCCAGTGCAATAAAATTCATTGGATCCCAGTCAAGGCTTGGCTAAGGTCAGCTGCTACTCTTTGGAACAGGGAGCTGAGCTTACACAATACAGAAATTAAACCAACAGACTACCGAAGATGTCTTAAATGAATTTCTCAGTTTATTGATATACAAAGCGTAGGGGAACGAAATGATGTGAAGTGAGCTTATGAATGATAGCACATAAATGCGGGAAATGGAGCATAGAAAATTGAATACATAGAACTGGCATAACCAAACAGTATTGGGGAATATTAGAATTGATATGGTTAATAGGTAGTCATGACAAAGCAAACAGACCCAAAAACCTAACTCCTCTCCCTCCAGCCTATCTGGTTGTGAGAGAAATATAAGTTCCCAAAACACAAAAATTTTAAAAGATCATAGTTTACAAACTAAGGGCAGTAGACCAGGACTCACTGTAGTCCTTGGTAAAGCAAGGTAGCAAAACATTTCCTCCCATCTTACTGTTCATGTCAACAGGACTTCCTAAAACCCAGGCTAAGAATGAACACAATCTCTTTCAGAGATGGAGAATGAGCAACATGGAGGACTAGCTGTGTTTCCTTTAGGCACTTCTGGACATCATGAACATGGACTATTTTAAGAATCAGATGTCCCCTTAATTCCTTGTTGTCAGGTGCTCCTTTGTGTTCAGATCAGGCCTCAGCACAATAATGTAGCACTTGGGAAGGAAGATGCAGCCCAGAAGCCCAGCACTGGAGGCCAACATAGAGAAGATCTGCACGGCCATCATGTACTTGCCCTTGGTGCTCAGGTAGGTGGGCACAAAAGACACCCAAACACTGCAGAAGACCAGCATGCTGAAGGTGATCAGCTTGGCTTCGTTGAAGGAGCCGGGCAGCTTCCTGGCTAGGAAAGCCACCGTGAAGCAGATGGCAGCCAAGAAGCCCAGGTAGCCGAGGGCAACGTAAAACATGGCCACAGACCCTTCGTTGCATTGCAGGATGATCTCTTCCACCTGGGAGCGCACGTCGGGCTCTGGGAATGGGGGAGAAGAGCCCAGCCAGATGGTGCAGATGAGAACTTGCCCCCCAGAACAGGAGATGACCATGGAGTTGGCCAGACTCTTGCCCAGCCATCTCCTCACCCTGTTCCCGGGCTTTGTGGCCAGGAAGGCCAGCACCACCGTGATGGTCTTTGCCAAGACAGAAGAAACAGCAACTGAGAAGATGATGCTGAAGGCCGTTTGTCGGAGAAGGCAGGTCTCTTTCCTTGGGCACCCGATGAAGAGGAAGGAGGACCAAAAGGAAAGCAGGAGGGAGACGAGTAGGATGTAGGAGAGGTCCCGGTTGTTGGCTTTGACTATGGGAGTTTCCTTGTATTTAATGAAGATTCCCAAAACGATGCCTGCTGTTAAGGACAAGAAGAGGGCAATGGAAGCTAACACCATTCCTAAATATTCTTCATAAGTCAGGAAAATGGTAATCTTGGGGACACATTGATCTCTGTCCTTGTTTGAATGGTGATCTTCTGAGCATTTGGTGCAATGTTCTGCATCTGGGGAAGAGAAAAAGAGTGGCTGTAGCATCACTTACATCCCTAATGATCTGTGCTCTATTACGTTTTTGAAGAAATCCTAGAGATTTCTTCCTTATGGTCATTCCTTTCAACTCTCTTTCAAGATGTAATGAAGGTGATTAACTTGCTGTTGAAATGGAATACTCAAGATGAAATGGTGAAATCTGCTATGATTAAATGGGCACAAGATGTTGGACATAATATTATGATGGCTGACTGGGAACAGTTATGGACCACTGGTATGAAGTTTACGGCATGCAATGCCTTAAAAGAGAATTTAATGAAAATGATTTATAGGTGGTACATAACACCAGTCAAGCTTGCAAAAATCTATCATTTGCCCGATAATAAATGTTGGAAATGTAATGAAACTGAAGGTACATTCTTTCACCTTTGGTGGGCATGCCCAAAGATTAAGGCATTCTGGGAGATGATCTATAATGAAATGAAAAAGGTATATAAATATACCTTCCGGAAGAAACCAGAGGCCTTTCTCCTGGGCATGGTCGGCCAATTGGTGCCAAAGAAAGATAGAACTTTTTTTATGTACGCTACAACAGCAGCAAGAATACTCATTGCAAAGTATTGGAAGACACAAGACCTACCCACCAGGGAAGAATGGCAGATGAAGCTGATGGACTACATGGAACTGGCGGAAATGACTGGCAGAATTCGAGACCAGGGAGAAGAGTCGGTGGAAGAAGATTGGAAGAAATTTAAAGTATACTTATAGAAACATTGTAAAATTAATGAGTGTTAGAAGGATGTGGGAATGAAGTTACATGGTTTTAGTAGAAATGCAACAAAGAATTAAGTAAAAGTTGATTGATAATGGGTTAAATTGAAAAAATTCAAGATAAACTATAGAATAAAAACTGAGAAAGATGGGAAGAACTTGCAGAATTAGTGAATTGAATTAGAATACAAAAAAAGGGAGGTGTGAGGAGGTCGATGAAACAAGGAAAGGAAAGGTAAAGACATGGAATACTGGATGTGTGTTTTAGTTTTTTTTTTTGTCTGTCTTTTTTGCTGTATTGATATGTTTTGTTATCGTTTTTTTTCCTTTTTTATTGTTATTGCTTTTTTTTTTGCTTTTTTCTTCTTTTTTCTGTAATTCTTAAACTTTTAATAAATATTATTTTTAAAAAAGAAGAAGGTGATTGTAAAGAAGTTGAGGAAGGAGCCACATTCTACAATGTCTGCAGAATTCTCACAGAAAGTGTGTGAGACTGAATTTCTGCCCTGTGTTTACTCTCTCCAGAAATACCTTCCCCCTTGGAGTCACCCACCTTCCTGGGCGGAGAAGGTCCCTTCCGCACACCGAGCACAAGCATAGCAGCAAATGGGCTTTCCTTCTAGAACCACCTTGGCATATCCAGGTCGACATCTTTCTGTACACCTGGAACGAGGTACAGTCTAACCAGAAAGACAAGAAGGTGCAACCAAGAGGAACAGTTAGGAGTATTTGTTTGTATGTAACTCACTCATAGAGTGAATTCAAACAGATCTCTGGACTGCAGCTTTTGACCCCCTCATCAGGGTCCTTTCAACCTCCCACTGACCATTGGGGCGACCAGAATATCTTGTTCTTCATAATTTGTTCAGGACAACTGAGGTTTGCGCCACAGAACTCTGTTTCCTCTTCTCCATTTACCTGCTTCCCTGCTTAATAAATCTTCAAAGAAAATGGCAATGGAGTCTGAAATGTGATTTCCCCAAAGTTCAGGATTCTGATAATTTCTCAATCACTAATTAAGACAAATTTACTATGACTTTTCCAAATATTGGTTTCCCTCACTCTGTTCTTGAGGCATGCAAGGCTTCCTCTTGTTGCTGATGAATTTCCTAGTTATTTCTAGTTCATATGCCATTCTTTAACATTAACCTTATATTACAATAGGGTTTGTTTTTTTTAACTTCTCATCTTTCACCAACAGCTGTGCACTTCTCAATTCCTGCACGTACAATAGTTTACCATTTGCAACATCTACAAGTGAGCTTACTCCACAAATTAAAAAATCCCCAATAAATCAGTAATTATCATTTCTAAAATAAATTACTTTCCATCCTTCTGCATGTATGAAAGCCCAATAGTTCACTTTTCCCTAGGTATTTTCCCTTTTCTTCTTATCTTCTTATCTAGTCCATTCGGTTAAAGATTCTGTCCAGAATTTTTAAATTCTCAGTCTGGCTTGAAAATAGATGGTGTCTTCTCTGAGGACCTCTGGGCTCTATCCTTTCTTTGAGCACCCCAAATTCCCCTCCTATCTCAGCTGCTGTGGAAAGAAGAAGTGGTGGTTGCAGCTGTTATTGACGGTCAAGACACCATTGGTCAACCTGATATGGTCATTTTTCAGCGGTTGTTTAAGGAAAAACATAATAAGCATCTCCTAGCCTTCTCCCTCTGTGATTTCCCCTACCTTATTGAATTTCTTGGGCCACTCAATAGCTTCTGGGTTAATGGTGAACTTTATGCCAGCAGACGTCTCTCTCCTTATATTCCCAATTTTCACAAGGTGATGAGACTTATTGGGGTAGATCGCCCAGTTCATAATATTGAAGTCCGCTGGTAGCTCCCAGTTCTCATCCAAGCACAGCCTGCCTCTGGAAGTATTCAGACACCGGATTTCTCTTAAGAAAGGGTGAAGCTGGAATGACAGGGGAAAACACCCGCACTGAGAAACCTGGAAGCCAAGATGGATATCTCAGTCCTACTCACTTCAGCCTCTTATGATTTGGGGCCTGCGTGTATCTCATGTAGACTAGAATTCCTATTCGGCCAATTCTATTACTACAGACCCTGCAAGTGCCCCAATTTTCCAGGGATGTCCCTGAATTAGAGACAGTTTTTCATTTGATCCCAGAACTTCCCACTTTTCCTTAGAATGTCCCTATTTTCATTGGAGAAATGTTGGCAGATGTGGAGTTATCCAACCTACAAGCCGTCCAATCCTGTATCGGGAATTTTTAATATGTTTAACATTTTAGTATGAATTTATGTTTGGAGCTGCCCAGAGTGTTGAGGCAACCCAAAAGGATGTGTGGGGTATAAACAGTGCTATTTTTCAAGAAAAGAAGGTGCCGGAACTCACCATCAACACCTCCCTCTGAGAATGGCAATGGTACCCACCTGAGAGGTGCCAAAACTGAGTTTCAATGAGTTCCGCCTTTAAAAAGCTCTGGATATCAACAATAATATTATCTTTATGGAATGGGACGTCTCTATTTTCATCAGAGAAATGTTGGGCGGTATGCTACTATTACTAATACTAATAATAACTATGATATTTTACAGGTCTATCCCCAGTCAAGATCAGCATCTGAGGGGATTGCAGTTTGCAAAAAGGGGAAGGAAATACCTGCCACGGCTGTAGCCTTTGGGGTCCCCATTGCTCTCCTTCCTCCACCATCAGCCTCCTCTGGGATCTAGAGGAAAGCGAAGCATGCAAGGCCTGAGCCACAGCTTGAACATTGATGTAAGTGCCATAGCTGTCTAGAGACAGGGCTCTCTCATACTCCCCTTGGAGCAATGGCTGCAGTTTCTCCTCCTCTCTGCATCTTATCCTGCCTTTCACGGACAACGGATGCTTTAAATATGAACACTGAAATGCTTGATTGAAATAATCCCCAAGATTGGTCTGCAATTTATATTTGTCACCTTTGCTGCTCCTTATTCCAGTCTGAATTGCAAAGGACAGAGAACCATGGAGGTGCTGGAATATATTTGGAGGGAAGTAAAAGCTAATTCTGATTTCTAGCGAAGCTGTTGTGATCCAGACTTTCGCCCCTATTTCCTTCTCATAGATATTGTTTAATACAATGAGTATTATGATACCCAGTGCATTGGTTATATAGGAAACAAATACCCCAACTTGTCTCCATAGGAAAAAAGGTTCCCCAGGCCTGATAAATTGATTTAGATCATTTTCTGGTACTCTTTTTGATAAAGCAATGCAGATCCCTTTGCTGAGCATCAGAGGTTTCACAGCGCTCACAAATCTTTCTCCACTGTCATTGTCTGGAGTGAAGAGGCCAATCCACGTCCATCCAAAATGCAGGAGCAATTCAACAATCCCTTGGTACTGACTTTCCTCTTTAGGAGTCATCCAGTATATAAAAGGGAACAGGGTTGTACCTTCGAGAACCTGGGCAGTGAAGCCATAACTGATCTAGCAAGGAAAGCAAAAGACCAGCAATTTATTTTACTTTCAGCATAACAGATATTTAATTATCTGAAATGACTGATATCTATCTAAATCACTGCTGGCTGAGGCTGATGGGAGTTTTTGTCTGAAACATCTGGAGGTGTCAAGCTGGTGAAGGCTCAGTTTTGAAAAAGGGATGTTGTATCCATAGCTCAGGATTTTCCCATTTTCAAAAATATCCCTGCTTGACCTATCCAAAGAGAAAGTAGTATTTTACGCAGTTGAAATTCTATGTCCTTCCATGCTCTCCCACTACTTACCTGTGGGGTTTTGTAGATGCCTGACAAGGCTGAAATCACTCTTGAGATGAAAGTGTTGCTTCTTTCAAGAACAGCCAGCAGGGGATTCTGTTCTCCACAGTGATAATTGGGAATATTGCATCCACTGCCTGCAAGCAGCTCTAGCATGGCGTCCGAAGTCATCCTTGCATCGAAATAGTTCTCATAGATGTTGTAGCCCAGGGTGATGTTGGGTAAGAGACTGAGATCCTGGTTGATCTCTTGGATGATGAAAAGGAAAGACAACATGTACCAGTAGGACCTAGTTGCCTCCCTGCAATAAATGAATCCTTTAAAAAGAGTGAAACGTATATTCATATGAATGTGGGTGGGGATGTTATATTATCCACAAAGATTAGTATTTATTTATCCTATTGCATTAATATCAAACCTTTTGCTTTCTAGCATAGAACAAAAATTTGGAAATCTCTGCTTTGATGCAAACAGCACACAGAGCTTGTTATGTACTGAGTTGAATAGGATCCAAACTGTAGCAGTCTGATTGGTCCTAGAACAATAGGATCCAAAAGGCAGCAGTCTGATTGGTCCTAGAACAATAGGATTCAGAATGCAGCAGTCTGATTGGTCCTAGAACAATGCAGCAGTATGATTGGTTGGCAGGAACCACCCAATCCTGCTCCAGATAGAAGTGAATCCACAACCTGATTGGCTTACAGTAGAATTCCAGAATTAGCCAATCATGTGCAGCCCATTGTGTAAATAATGTATATAAAGCAGATACTGTGAGGGGACATTCATTCATTCCTCCTCACCACTATGAACTGAATAAAGAGCATGAAATCACTTTGCGACTCTGAGTATATTTCACTGGCGATGAAGGTGGGATCCCGCTGAGCTGACTGCCACACACAGCACCGCAGCACCGCCAACTGCCGCACCGCTGCCTCGCACCGTGTATCCAGGCTTCAGCTCCGGGGCACAAGGAACTCAGAATGGCAGCCAACAGCAGCTTCTCGCCATTCAACCCAGCATCTGGAGACTGGGAAGCGTACGCCTCCCGTTTCACCTTCCTCCTAGAAGCCAAAGGGGTCACCGACGAAGAAGACGCCAAGAAGAGGGCGATATTCTTCAGCGTCTGCGGAGAGGAGACGTTTGAAATCGCCCGGGCTCTCCTTGCGCCTGAAGACGTCGCTACTGTTCCATACAAAACAATAATGGAACAGCTGAAGGGGCACTTTTCGCCGCAGCCCTCAGTGGTGGCTCGTCGAAATGCCTTCTACGCAAAGCGGCAAGCCCCTGGGGAAACCATAACTGGGTTTGTGACCTCTCTCCGCCAAGCCGCCCGGTTCTGCAACTTCTCAGAGCTGGAGAACATGCTTCGTGACCGCCTCGTCGGTGGCCTGAAGGATGAGAAGCTGCAACGGCGCCTCTACGCTAAGAAGGACCTAACGTTCCAGGTCGCTCTGGAGGAGGCCCTGGCAACAGAAGCTGCCGAGAGGTCGACCCAAGAGGCACGGCCGAGCCTGCCATCCCAACCGAGGGTCCACCATGAAGACCTCACCGACGACTCAGGATCCGACAGGGAGGAGGTGCACCGAGTACAGCAGCGCACTCAAGCAGCGCACAGACCACAGCTGCCTCGACGAGAAGGAGGGAACTGCGCAAGCTGCGGGGAGAGTCACGAGAGGAGGACCTGCCGTTTCCGCAACGCAGAGTGCAGGCAGTGCAGAAAATCGGGACACATCGCCCGGGTGTGTCGGGCTCGGCCCACCCGACACCAGGCATCAGATGACCAATCCAAGAGCCCCAGGTCCCGGGGCCCAACGCACCAAGGCAACTCGACGGAGCTCACGGACTTCCAGGTATACCAGTTGCCCCACCCCAACGTAGAGAAAATTTATGTAGAGGTACAGATAGAGGGGGCCCCATGCCGCATGGAGCTTGACACGGGTTCAACTCTATCCATAATCTCGGCAAAGACCTTAAGGAAACTGTGTCCCACTGGGGGTCCCAAACTCAGGCCGGCCCCATTCACCCTCCGGGACTTCCAGAAACGTAAGGTCCCCACAATGGGGGTGGGGACCTTCAGGGTGCAATACCGAGGGCGGACGCGGCAACTGGACTTGCTTGTGGTCAAGGGCCCCTACATTAGCTTACTGGGATTGGCATGGTTTGGACCACTGGGGCTAGCTGTCACCGGGGTGAACCACACTAGCTTACAAGTGGACGTGGACGCCATATGCAAGGAATTTCCAGGGGTTTTCGATGGGAAATTGGGACAGTATACGGGCCCCCCCATTGCGCTACAGCTTGACCCCGCAGTACGACCGGTCAGGCTCAAGGCCCGCCGGGTCCCGTTCGCCTTGAAACCCCGTATAGACGAGGAATTGGACCGACTCGTAGAGCAAGGAGTGCTGGAGCCGGTGCCTAATGCTCCCTGGGAAACCCCAATCGTCACACCCGTCAAGCCTAATGGTTCGGTCCGCATCTGCGCAGACTACAAATGTACCATAAACAAGGCCCTCACGGCCCACGCATACCCAGTGCCAGTGGTCAGCCATGTCCTTGCCACCCTGGCTGGGTCGAAAATTTTTGGCAAGCTGGACTTGGCCCAAGCATATCAACAGCTGCCAGTAGATGAGGCCACAGCAGAGGCACAGACGATTGTGACGCACAGAGGAGCGTTCAGGGTAAAGCGGCTGCAATTCGGTGTCAGCGTGGCACCAGGCATATTCCAGAATATAATGGACTCTCTCCTTAAAGGGATTCCTGGCGTCACCCCCTTCTTCGATGATGTGTTGATTGCCGGCCCCACACCAGAGGAGTTTGAGGACCGCCTCCGCACCGTTCTGCACCGTTTCCAGACGGCGGGTCTCAAGGTGAAGCGGGAAAAATGTCTACTAGGAGTGCCTCAGGTGGACTTTCTGGGATTTATGGTGGACGCAGAAGGGGTCCACCCGACTGGGGACAAGGTACGGGCCATTTGTGATGCCCCAGCGCCCAAGAGCAAGACTGAACTTCAGGCCTTCTTGGGACTATTGAACTTTTACCATTCCTTCCTTCCCCACAAGGCGGCGGTAGCGGAGCCCCTACACAGACTCCTGGACAAGCGGGCCCCTTGGGTGTGGGGCCAGCGCCAGGAGGCCGCATTCCAGGCAGTCAAGGACTTGCTTGTCTCAAACTCGGTCTTGGCACACTTCGACGAGAGGCTGCGGGTGGTGCTAGCATGCGACGCCTCACCCTATGGCATTGGAGCTGTCCTGGGGCACCAACTCCCGGATGGAAGAGAGGTACCGGTGGCGTACTTTTCCCAGACACTCAACACAACCGAGCGGAACTACTCGCAAATCGACAAGGAGGGTCTGGCAATCGTAAAGGGAGTAAAAAAATTCCATGATTTCTTGTACGGGCGGCCCTTCACCGTGGTGACTGACCACAAGCCGTTGCTTGGCTTGTTTGCCCCCGAAAAGCAGACCCCCCAAGTGCTGTCTCCTCGCGTCCTCAGGTGGTCAATTTTCCTTGCCAGCTACCAGTATGCACTGATTCACCGACCTGGGAAGGCGATGGGCCATGCGGACGCCCTCAGCAGGCTACCACTACCGGAAACAGGCCCTGACCCAGCACCTGCACAAGAGGTTATGAGCCTGGAGCTGCTTCCCGACCGCCCCATTCAGGCACAAGAAGTTGCACACCATTCCAAGAAAGATAGGGTCATCTCCCGGGTCCTGGACTGGGTGTGGAGGGGATGGCCCAGCAGCAGCCCCGGGCCAGAATTCGCCGGCTACACAACCCGCAAACATGAACTGTCGGCCCACAAGGGGTGCCTGTTATGGGGAAGCAGAGTCGTTGTTCCCCAGCCCCTCTGCAAAAGGGTCCTCACAGCCCTACACGAGACACATCCAGGGGTAGTAAGAATGAAGGCCCTTGCCAGGAGTTATGTGTGGTGGCCGGGGATCGATGGAGAGATAGAGGCCTGGGTCAAACACTGCCAGGCCTGCCAAGAATCCCGCCCAGATCCCCCAAGGGCCCCAGTCCAGTCCTGGGAGTCCGCCCGAGCACCATGGTCACGCCTGCATGTGGATTTCGCTGGCCCCTTTCAGGGGAAAACATTCTTCATAGTGGTGGACTCCTACACCAAATGGCTGGAAGTCGCACTGGTACCGTCCACTTCCACGTCCGCAGCCATCCGGGTACTACGCAGGCTGTTTGCAACCCACGGGCTCCCTGACACTCTCGTCTCAGACAACGGGACTGCATTTACGTCAGGAGAATTCCAAACCTTCACAGCGCAGAACGCCATCCGCCACATCCGTTCGGCGCCGTTCCACCCTGCCACCAATGGCCAAGCAGAACGCATGGTGCGGACCACCAAGGACACCCTTCGCCGCATGACGCAAGGGGACTGGGAGTACCGCCTTGCCACATTCCTTCTAGCACAGCACAGCACCCCCAGCTCAACGACTGGCCGGAGCCCCGCTGAACTACTAATGGGTCGGCGCCTTGCAATCAGATTGGACCGCCTTCACCCCGATAGAGCTCAGGATGAGGTAGTGGTGGGGGAAGGCAGGAACCCCCGGACCTTCGAGGCCCAGGACCCAGTGTACGCAAAGAATTTTGGGGCAGGCCCAGCATGGGTACCCGCCACAATCACCAGGGTCACTGGCCCCGTGTCGTACGAGGTGCTAACGGATGGGGGGCAATGCTGGCGCCGCCACTGCGACCAGATACGGCGACGATTCCCGGGAGAAAACCAGGAGGAGGACAGGTCAGAGGAGTCCCAAGGGAACAGCGGGGCAGTGAGGCCCATAGAGGAGGAGGGGCCAGCAGGAGAGGCAGAATCAGTAAATACAGAGAGGACCCGTGAGGCCGAAAGGACACCGGAACCAGAACCACGACTGAGCGAGCCGGTTGCACCAGACCAAACAGCCGCATCACAGCCAGCATCCTTGGAACACGAGCCAGAACCCGGAGCCCGGACCAGGGAACACCCCAGGCCACAACGCACACGTAGGCCGCCGGCATACCTTGAGGACTATGAATGCGACCTCCCGGGCAGGACTGGAACTTAGAGGGGAGGGGTGTTATGTACTGAGTTGAATAGGATCCAAACTGTAGCAGTCTGATTGGTCCTAGAACAATAGGATCCAAAAGGCAGCAGTCTGATTGGTCCTAGAACAATAGGATTCAGAATGCAGCAGTCTGATTGGTCCTAGAACAATGCAGCAGTATGATTGGTTGGCAGGAACCACCCAATCCTGCTCCAGATAGAAGTGAATCCACAACCTGATTGGCTTACAGTAGAATTCCAGAATTAGCCAATCATGTGCAGCCCATTGTGTAAATAATGTATATAAAGCAGATACTGTGAGGGGACATTCATTCATTCCTCCTCACCACTATGAACTGAATAAAGAGCATGAAATCACTTTGCGACTCTGAGTATATTTCAGAGCTGTTTAACAGTGGAACAGACTCCCTCCGAAGGTGACCATGTGTCATGGATGCTTCAGGTGAGATTCCTCCAGGTCCCTTCCGTCTCTACAACTCTATGATTCTTTTCTACTGCGGTTCTATGAGTAAGAAATGAAGGCGCCCCTCAAAATTTGTGATATACTGGGAAGTTGCTGCAAAGGCTGTTTTTGCTGCAGTGGTCTTTGGCTTTTTCCAAGGGGCTAGAATAAGAGACAATTTTATTGAAGGAGGAGAAGCACCAAATACCTTAGTCCTCTTTTAGTTACAAATGAGGACTTGTGGCTTGCAGGTTTGAGTGTGTGTTAAAATTCTGGATCAGCCACTAAACCAATGAGGACACCCCCTGGTCTGTATTTTTCCATATAATCATTTTATTTGAAGCATATCATTCCTGCTCTTCACCCATAAAAATCTAACCATTTTCAAAAGTTACTTAAAGGTAAAGGGACCCCTGACCATTAGGTCCAGTCGTGGCTGACTCTGGGGTTGCAGCGCTCATCTCGCTTTACTGGCCGAGGGAGCCGGCATACAACTTCCAGGTCATGTGGCCAGCAGGACTAAGCCGCTTCTGGCGAACCAGAGCAGCGCACGGAAACGCCGTTTACCTTCCCGCCAGAGCGGTACCTATTTATCTACTTGCACTTTGACGTGCTTTCGAACTGCTAGGTTGGCAGGAGCAGGGACCGAGCAACGGGAGCTCACCCCGTGGCGGGGATACGAACCACCGACCTTCTGATCGGCAAGTCCTAGGCTCTGTGGTTTAACCCACAGCGCCACCCGCGTCCCTCAAGAGTTACTTAAGACACTTCTAATTTTTAAAAATCAGCCACTAAACGTCACGCAGAGGGTCTTAAAATTCCATTTGTAAAACTAAGATTCCTTAACGACAGTTGCTAAATTGTCCAAATGAAATAATATTGAATAAAGCCTTTGAGCCTTGGCATCCTGCAGGTGAGGAAATTCATTGCATCCTTTTGATCCCTTACCAGATTCATTGGCATCCTTGCATTCTACTGAAAGCAACACAGAATCAAAGGCAGGAGAGTGTTTCACTAAGGAAGACACAGAGAACATGGAAATAGGAGAGGTTTGTGTGGAATCTTTTACTGGACCCCCCCCCCCAGCGCCTATCACCCCCAGCCAGCAAGACCAATGGTCAGGTCCTGCAACATCAGCCCTTAGCTCCCCAGCCCTGAGAAAGGAGCTATTTCCTTGATAAATAAGAACCACTAGAAGGACTGGAGGACCATGAAACTGTGAAGTACATACTTTTCAATCCTGGCGAAGGGTGTCTGAGAAAAGACGTATGGAGTTTCCTCAAGGTATTTTGGAGAGATGATCCCACTGATGAGAAAGTGTCCCGGCCGGTAGTAATTGCGAGCATCCGTTTGATCCCTGACCAGATTCAACGGGCATTTCGCCTTGTGGTTCCTGCAGACTCCAAAGGGCATCATGAGCAGCAGAAGCAGCAACAGAAGTAGCAAGGATCTCATTCTGGCTCTGCCTCCTCCTCCTCCTCTTACCCGCCAAGGAGGCAAAGCAGAAGAACCCAAAGACGCTTGCAAAATCAGACTGAGTGGGCTTTCCCAATCTGGGTGGTTTTCAACTCTACCTTCGGAGCTAGGAAGCACAAGGCAGGCACACCCCTCTTACGCCAGTTCTACAGCTTGTCTCAGTCTGTCTCCAACACAGGAAATATTCTCTGCACTAACTTTTTCTTTCCCAGACACAGCGCAATTAATATTGTCATGCTGTTGTTGCTTTCCAAGGCTCATGCAATCTCCAGAAATATCTCCTGAGCTTTCAGAAGATGAGATGACTATAATTTTGATTATTCCAAGTGGAATAAGTTTCATCACACTAACTTTCTGGAGTCTTGAATGGCTCAGGCAGCAGGTGCAGAGCTGGAGAAAAACATGATGGAGAAAAGTCAAAAGGTGTTTTTGGGAATTGGAAGTTTGGCCTGAACTTTGCTCCCAAGGACCAAAAAAGAGCCCTGCATCTGCATCCGACCATGGACTCTCCTTCCTTGGAGGTTTTTAAGTTTGGATGGCTAGCTGTTAGGGATGCTTTAGAGAGCCAGTGTGGTGTAGTGGTTAAGAGCGGTGGACTCGTAATCTGGGGAACCGGGTTTGCTTCCCCGCTCCTCCACCTGCAGCTGCTGGGTGACCTTGGGCTAGTCACACTTCTCTGAAGTCTCTAAGTCTCACTCACCTCACAGAGTGTTTGTTGTGGGGAAGGAAGGAAAAGGAGATTGTTAGCCGCTTTGAGACTCCTTAGGGTAGTGATAAAGCGGGATATCAAATCCAAACTCTTCTCCTTCTTCTAGTTGGCCACTTTGGATGGATTTGATTCCTGCCGCTCCCTTCTGGTTCTCCCCCTGAAGGGAAGTAGCGCCTTGGTGGTTTTGAAGCAACTTCAAGTGAATTTCCACCCCATCTTTGAAAGGCTTCTCCAACAGAGGGAAGCTCTCTGGGGTTGGTGGAGGGGAGAAAGGTTGCTCTGAGCCTTAGGCTCTCCCTTCCCCTTTGACATGTTCTGCGGAAGGACAGCTTCTGTTTCACATGGCGCCAACTTGCTCCTCATCTTTGAGCAGAAGCTTCTCTACTCATAAACAAATTGTGTGCGCAGAAGCCAGGCTAGCATTCTAGCAGCTTTGTTATTCTTTATCAAGTTATTTATTAATATGTATTTATCTATTTATTTAATCTAATTCCTAAAATCCATGCACCACTTGATTAGGGAAATAACTGTTGCCAATCTCCCTTTGGTGAGCAAGGTTTTGGAGCATGTGGCCGCACACCAGATGGTGGTGGTGGTTCCAGTCCTGCTTGGATGGTCATTCCCAGACGGTGTTACTTGGGGAATGCTTTTCAGCACTGGCAACCTTGAATGTGGGGTTCCGCAGGGCTCAGTCCTATCCTCCACATTGTTTAACATCTACATGAAATCGCTGGGTGGGGTTATCTGGAGGTTTGGAATACGTTGTCAGAATTACGCTGATGACACTCAGCTCTATTTCTCATTTACACCTGCAGGTGAGGCAGTGGAAGTGCTGGACCAGTGTCTTGTCTCGGCAATGGACTGGATGAGAGCCAACCAACTGAAGCTCAATCCAGATAAGACTGGGGCACTGTTAGTGGGTGGTTCCCTAGACCAGATGGGTGGGAGGTCGCCTGCTCTTGATAGGGTTACACTTCCTCTGAAGGAGCAGGCCCATAGCTTGGGGGTACTCCTGGATCCTTTGCTGTCGCTCGAGGCTTGGGACTCCTCAGTGGTGGGGAGTGCCTTCCATCAGCTTTGGCTGGTGGCCCAGCTACGCCCCTATCTGGACAGGGATAGCCTAACTACTGTTGTCTATGCTCTGGTAATCTCAAGGTTAGATTACTGCAATGCGTTAAACGTAGGGCTGCCTCTGAAGACAGTTCGGAAACTTCAGCTAGTGCACAATACACTGATCCTGGTCCGACTGCACTGCTACCAATTCATTTCTGGGCCCATTTCAAAGTGCTGGTTTTGACCTATAAAGCCTTAAATGGCTCAGGACCGCAATACCTCAAGGACCGCCTCTTTCCATATGATCCTACCCGGACCCTGAGATCATCTTCTGAGGCCCTTCTTCGTGTGCCTCCTCCTCAAGAGGTCAGGAGGGTGGCAACACAAGAACGGGGCCTTCTCTGCAGTCGCTCCCCGTCTGTGGAATGCTCTCCCCAGGGAAGTTCACCCAGCGCCTTCATTATACACCTTTGGACATTAGGCGAAAACGTTCCTTTTTGGTTGATTTGATTGACATCCTTTGCCCTTTTAAAATGTGGTTCTTTTTGGGGGTGTTATTGGGTTGTTGTTTTTATTTTGATTATATATCTTCTGGTTTTATATATTAATTTTGTTCTGTGACCCGCCCTGAGACCTCCGCGTATAGGGCAGTATATAGATTCAACAAACAAACAAACAGACAAACAAACAAGTCAGCTTTCTCAGGACCTTTATTTAATATATATATATATATATATATATATATATATATATATATATAAATATATATAATGATATTTATTAAAGGTTTAGAAATTACAAAAAAAAACAACAAGAAATTTAACAGGACATACATTACAATACATAAAAAGAAAAACACAGAAAAACAATACAACAGTACAACAAAAAGAAACAATAACACTAAAACACAGATCCAATATTCCCTATCTTTACCTTTCATTTACTTGTATCATCGACCTCCTTGCACCTCCCTTCTTTGTATTTTAGTTCAATTAATTGTTTCAGCAAATTCTTTCCATCTTACTCAATTTTTGTTCTATAATTTACCTTAACCCAATCTGACCTAATATTTTACACTTTGGCCCATTAACAATCCATTTTTATTTAATTCTTTATAACATTTCTGCTAAAACCATGTAACTTCATTCCAGCATCCTTCTAACATTCATTAATTTTGCTATATTTTTATAAATATATTTTAAATTTTTTCCAATCTTCTTCCACCGACTCTTCTCCCTGGTCTCGGATTCTGCCAGTCATTTCTGCCAGTTCATAGAATCATAGAATCATATAGAATCCTAGAGTTGGAAGAGACCACAAGGGCCATCGAGTCCAACCCCCTGCCAAGCAGGAAACACCATCAGAGCACTCCTGACATATGGTTGTCAAGCCTCTGCTTAAAGACCTCCAAAGAAGGAGACTCCACCACACTCCTTGGCAGCAAATTCCACTGTCGAACAGCTCTTACTGTCAGGAAGTTCTTCCTAATGTTTAGGTGGAATCTTCTTTCTTGTAGTTTGGATCCATTGCTCCGTGTCCGCTTCTCTGGAGCAGCAGAAAACAACCTTTCTCCCTCCTCTTTGTGACATCCTTTTATATATTTGAACATGGCTATCATATCACCCCTTAACCTCCTCTTCTCCAGGCTAAACATGCCCAGCTCCCTTAGCCGTTCCTCATAAGGCATCGTTTCCAGGCCTTTGACCATTTTGGTTGCCCTCCTCTGGACACGTTCCAGTTTGTCAGTGTCCTTCTTGAACTGTGGTGCCCAGAACTGGACACAGTACTCCAGGTGAGGTCTGACCAGAGCAGAATACAGTGGCACTATTACTTCCCTTGATCTAGATGCTATACTCCTATTGATGCAGTCCAGAATTGCATTGGCTTTTTTAGCTGCCGCGTCACACTGTTGGCTCATGTCAAGTTTGTGGTCAACCAAGACTCCTAGATCCTTTTCACATGTACTGCTCTCAAGCCAGATGTCCCCCATCTTGTATTTGTGCCTCTCATTTTTTTTGCCCAAGTGCAATACTTTACATTTCTCCCTGTTAAAATTCATCTTGTTTGTTTTGGCCCAGTTCTCTAATCTGTCAAGGTCGTTTTGAAGTGTGATCCTGTCCTCTGGGGTGTTAGCCACCCCTCCCAGTTTGGTGTCATCTGCAAATCTGATCGGGATGCCCTTGAGTCCATCATCCAAGTCGTTGATAAAGATGTTGAATAAGACTGGGCCCAAGACAGAACCCTGTGGCACCCCACTAGTCACTCTTCTCCAGGATGAAGAGGAACCATTGATGAGCACCCTTTGGGTTCGGTCAGTCAGCCAGTTACAAATCCACTGAGTGGTAGCATAGTCAAGACTTGGTTAACAGAGCGGAGTCTGTAACCTGAAGCGTCTGTAATCCGAGGTATCACTATACACTGGGAAAACGGCTAAATTTCAAATTAATACGAAACCCCACAGCAAGGCATGCTGGGAATCGACTGTTGGCCTGAGGGAGCTGGCAGTGCATGCTGGGAACTAGACTGCAACTGCCACCGCTCAGCAACCTGGACGGCGCCCACGGCGGAGGCTGGCGGGAGTCGCAGGGCCTTTTGAGGGTGGCCCCTTCCCCTCCTCGTCCGCCAGGGACACCAGCGCCTGCAGCCCGTCCAGCTGCACTCTGCACGCTCTCAGAGGCCGGAGAGGCTGGCAGGGGCAGGGCCCCCAGGAGGGAGAGGGGCCCCGGGGGAGATTTGCACTCTGCACGCCCTCAGAGGCCGGAGAGGCTGGCAGGGGCAGGGCCCCCAGGAGGGAGAAGGGCCCCAGGGGAGATTTGCACTCTGCACGCCCTCAGAGGCCGGAGAGGCTGGCAGGGGCAGGGCCCCCAGGAGGGAGAAGGGCCCCAGGGGAGATTTGCACTCTGCACGCCCTCAGAGGCTTTGTAGTCTAAGCTCAGGGGGCTGTCTGAGCCAGCATCTCTCTGGGGGGTGAGGGGTTTCTTCCCACAGTATTCCAGGTGGCGTCTGACCAAGGCAGAATAGAGCTCAGTCTTGTAAGCCACTGGTATTAGTCGCAATAAAAGTAATAATAATCACAACAAGATAGTAATATTAGACTTAGTTAGCAAATATTTATGCTGCTTAACTGTGTGTGCATTGCAATCCCTTATTCATTGTTGTGCATAGTAATTTTAAGTGCATTCTTAATATTACAATCAAGGTGCAATACTTTTAAAATGCATATTTTCTTTAAATATAAACATAGAAGTAAATGAAGCTCCAAATTCATCAGATGATGATCTGTGCCACAAAGGGGGAACCAGGCAGAGGGCCTTTTCAGTGGTGGCGCCCGCCCTGTGGAACGCCCTCCCAGCAGATGTCAAGGAAATAAACAACTATCTGACTTTTAGAAGACATCTGAAGGTAGCCCTGTTCAGGGAAGTTTTTAATGTTTGATGTATTTATTGTGTTTTTATTATTCTATTGGGAGCCCCCCTGAGTGGCTGGGGAAACCAAGCCAGATGGTGGGGTATAAATAAATTGTTGTTGTTGTTAAACTAGACGTAATGAACATTCATATCAGAGTGCCCTCTAAATTGATAGCCATAGTCTTTTATATACTAACCTTTTATGCTCTTCCACATCCGTTTAATGCTCCGAAACCCTTCTTTTAGCTTCTTTTAGACTTTTATATATACTTTGTGTTTCAATACTTTTTAGCTTTACGTTTTACAGATTGGAAATGACTGTACCCCACCCTACTGAATGCTGGACTACTACCATAATAAAGATTTAATTGATTGAAATGAAGTATCCTATAGTAATGCAGTGATTGGACACCAAAATAATATAATACGGGTAATTCATAATGAAATATACAGTTTCCAGATCCTGTACGACCGGCGCTGACACGGACCACAGCTGCGAACCGTGAGGCAGGTGTACTCATACAGTTTGTGTCCCGCGACTGAGGGAAGTGATGGAGGTGATAGTGCGCGTGTCACGTGACTAGTCAGGCCAAATGGCTGCGTCTGCAGTGGAGAAGGCGTTTTGTGTTCTTGAATTGAGCAAAACGGAGTTTGTTGTGCAACGGCATTTTCAGTTGTGATGTGTGTTGTGTGACAAAGGGTGCACACATAGAACATCTGTGACTGTTTCTAAAATACTTTAAACATTCCCCTACAATTCTGTCACAGGTAACATGAGATATATTATATTCTTTTTTATAGTGTGTTGAAACTGTATACTTCATTATGAATCACTCTGTATAACATAACAACATAACAACATAACATAACATAACATAACAACATAATAACATAATATATCGTACTTTTCCGTGTATGAGACGAGTAAAATGGGACCCCCCCCTTTTTCTTAATTTTCAGTTCCCAAAAATAGGGGGTGTCTTATACACGGGGGCATGTTCTACATGGTAAAATACAGTAATATGTAATATAATATAATATAATGTAATATAATATAATAGGAAAAGGTAAAGGGACCCCTGACCATTAGGTCCAGTCGTAGCCGACTCTGGGGTTGCGGCGCTCATCTCACTTTATTGGCCGAGGGAGCCGGCATACAGCTTCTGGGTCATGTGGCCAGCATGCTCATTCTGGCAAACCAGAGCAGTACACGGAAACGCCGTTTACCTTCCCGCCAGATCAGTACCTCTTTATCTACTTGCACTTTGACTTGCTTTCGAACTGCTAGGTTGGTAGGAGCAGGGACCAAACAACGGGAGCTCATCCCGTCGTGGGGATTCAAACTGCCGACCTTCTGATCGGCAAGCCGTAGGTTCTGTGGTTTGACCCACAGCACCACCCGTGTCCCAATGTAATATAATATAATATAATATAATATAATATAATATAATATAATATAATATAATATATAATATACCTCGCCCCAGCTCTCCCCACTTTCCACTGCTGCCTTTCGTGACCCATTGCCTTCCCCAGCTCTCTCTCCCCGCCTCCTTTCACAATGACTCGCCCAGATTGGCGTAGGCGGCCTGCCATTCCCGTGAGCCCCGGAGTTCCCTCTCCCCTCTCTTCCCGCTTGCCTCGCCCGCCCCTAACCCTATCCCTAACCCTGGCCAGTGCAATAAAATTCATTGGATCCCAGTCAAGGCTTGGCTAAGGTCAGCTGCTACTCTTTGGAACAGGGAGCTGAGCTTACACAATACAGAAATTAAACCAACAGACTACGGAAGATGTCTTAAATGAATTTCTCAGTTTATTGATATACAAAGCTTAGGAGAACGAAATGATGTGAAGTGAGCTTATGAATGATAGCGCATAAATGAGGGAAATGGAGCATAGAAAATTGAATACATAGAACTGGCATAACCAAATAGTATTGTTGAATATTAGAATTGATATGGTTAATAGGTAGTCAAGACAAAACAAACTGACTCAAAAACCTAACTAATCTCTCCCTCCAGCCTATCTGGTTGTGAGATAAATATAAGTTCCCAAAACACAAAATTATTAAAAGATCATAGTTTACAAACTAAGGGCAGTAGACCAGGACTCACTGTATTCCTTGGTAAAGCAAGGTAGCAAAACATTTCCTCCCATCTTCCTGTTCATGTGAACAGGACTTCCTAAAACCCAGGCTAAGAATGAACACAATCTCTTTCAGAGATGGAGAATAAATAACATGGAGGAGTAGCTGTGTTTCCTTTATGCACTTCTGGACATCAGGAACATGGACTATTTTAAGAATCAGATGCCCCCTTAATTCCTTGTTGTCAGGTGCTCCTTTGTGTTCAGATCAGGCCTCAGCACAATAATGTAGCACTTGGGAAGGAAGATGCAGCCCAGAAGCCCAGCACTGGAGGCCAACATAGAGAAGATCTGCACGGCCACCATGTACTTGCCCTTGGTGCTCAGGTAGGTGGGAACAAAAGACACCCAAACACTGCAGAAGACCAGCATGCTGAAGGTGATCAGCTTGGCTTCGTTGAAGGAGCCGGGCAGCTTCCTGGCTAGGAAAGCCACCGTGAAGCAGATGGCAGCCAAGAAGCCCAGGTAGCCGAGGGCAACGTAGAACATGGCCACAGACCCTTCGTTGCATTGCAGGATGATCTCTTCCACCTGGGAGCGCATGTCGGGCTCTGGGAATGGGGGAGAAGAGCCCAGCCAGATGGTGCAGACGAGAACTTGCCCCCCAGAAGAGGAGATGACAATGGAGTTGGCCAGACTCTTGCCCAGCCATCTCCTCACCCTGTTCCCGGGCTTTGTGGCCAGGAAGGCCAGCACCACCGTGATGGTCTTTGCCAAGACAGAAGAAACAGCAACTGAGAAGATGATGCTGAAGGCCGTTTGTCGGAGAAGGCAGGTCTCTTTCCTTGGGCGCCCGATGAAGAGGAAGGAGGACAAAAAGGAAAACAGGAGGGAGACGAGCAGGATGTAGGAGAGGTCCCGGTTGTTGGCTTTGACTATGGGAGTTTCCTTGTATTTAATGAAGATTCCCAACACAATGCCTGCTGTTAAGGACAAGCAGAGGGCAACGGAAGCTAAAACCATTCCTAAATGTTCTCCATAAGCCAGGAAGATGATAATCTTGGGGACACATTGATCTCTGTCCTTGTTTGAATGGTGATCTTCTGGGCATTTGGTGCAATGTTCTGCATCTGGGGAAGAGAAAAAGAGTGGCTGCAGCATCACTTACATCCCTAATGATCTGTGCTCTATTATGTTTTGAAGAAATCCTAGAGATTTCTTCCTTATGATCATTCCTTTCAACTCTCTTCCAGGATGTAATGAAGGGGATTAATCCTAAAGAAGTTGAGGAAGGCGCTGCATTCTACAATGTCTGCAGAATTCTCACAAAAAGTGTGTGAGACTGAATTTCTGCCCTGTGTTTACTCTCTCCAGAAATACCTTCCCCCTTGGAGTCACCCACCTTCCTGGGCGGAGAAGGTCCCTTCCGCACACCGAGCACAAGCATAGCAGCAAATGGGCTGTCCTTCTAGAACCACCTTGGCATATCCAGGTCGACATCTTTCTGTACACCTGGAACGAGGCACGGCCTAACCAGAAAGACAAGAAGGTGCAAGAAAGAGGAACAGTTAGGAGTATTTGTGGGTATGTAATTCACTCATAGGGACGTTGGTGGCACTGTGGGTTAAACCACAGAGCCTTGAACTTGCTGATCAGAAGGTCGGCGGTTTGAATCCCCGTGATGGGCTGAACTGCCATTGCTCATTCCCTGCTCCTGCCAACCTAGCAGTTCGAAAGCACGTCAAAGTGCAAGTAGATACATAGGTACCGTTCCATCGGGAAGGTAAACAGCGTTTCCGTGCGCTGCTCTGGTTCACCAGAAGCGGCTTAGTCATGCTGGGCACATGGCTCAGAAGCTGTATGCCGTCTCCCTCGGCCAGTAAAGCGAGATGAGCACCGCAACCCCAGAGTCGGCCCCGACTGGACCTAATGGTCAGGGGTCCCGTTACCTTTACCTTAATTCACACATAGAGTGAATTCAAACGGATCTCTGGAATGTAGCCTTTGACCCCCTCATCAGGGTCCTTTCAACCCCACACTGACCATTGGGGCAACCAGAATATCTTGTTCTTCATAATTAGTTCAGGACAACTGAGGTTTGCACCACAGAACCCTGTTTCCTCTTCTCCGTTTACCTGCTTCCCTGCTTAATAAATCTTCAAAGAAAATGGCAATGGAGTCTGAAATGTGATTTCCCCAAATTTCAGGATTCTGATAATCTCTCAACCGCTAATTAAGACACATTTAATATTACTTTTCCAAATAGTGGTTTCCCTCTGTTCTTGAGGCATGCAAGGTTTCCTCTTGTTGCTGATCTATTTCCCTAGTTATTTCTAGTTCATATGCCATTCCTTAACATTAACCTTATATTACAATAGGGTTTTTTAGAAAAACTTATCATCCTTCACCAACAGCTGTGCACTTCTTAATTCCTGCACGTACAATAGTTTAACATTTGCAACATCTACAAGTGAGCATACTCCACAAATTTAAAAAATCCACAATAAATCAGTAATTATCATTTCAAAAATAAATTGCTTTCCATCCTTCTGCATGTATGAAAACCCAATTGTTCACTTTTACTAGGTGTTTTCCCTTTTCTTCTACGTAGTCCATTCGGTTAAACATTCTGTCCAGAATTCTTAAATTCTCAGTCTGGTTCGGAAATAGATGGTGTCTTCTCTGAGGACCTCTGGGCTCTATCCTTTCTTTGAGCACCTCAAATTCCCCTCCTATCTCAGCTGCTGTGGAAAGAAGGAGTGGTGGTTGCAGCTGTTATTGGACGGTCAAGACATCATTGATCAACCTGATATAGTCATTTTGCAGCAGTTGTTCAAGGAAAAATATATTCAGGATCTCCTAGCCTCCCTTCTCTGTGATTCCCCTTACCTTGTTGAATTTCTTGGGCCACTCAATAGCTTCTGGGTTAATGGTGAACTTTATGCTAGCAGACGGCTCTCTCCTTATATTCCCAATTTTCACAAGGTCACAAGACTTATTGGGAGACATCACCCAGTTCATAATATCGAAGTCTCCTGGCAGCTCCCAGTTCTCATCCAAGCACAGCCTGCCTCTGGAAGTATTCAGATACTGGATTTCTCTCAAGAAAGGGTGAAGCTGGAATGACAGGGGAAAGCACCAGCACTGAGAAACCTTGAAGCCAAGATGGATATCTCAGTCCTACTCACTTCAACCTCTTATGATTTGGGGCCTGCGTGTATCTCATGTAGACTGGAATTCCTATTCAGCCATTTCTATTACTACAGACCCTGCAAGTGTCCCAGTTTTCCAGGGACATCCCTGAATTAGAGACAGTTTTTCATTTGATCCTGGAATTTCCCACTTTTCCTTAGAATGTCCCTATTTTCATTTGAGAAATGTTGGTGGATGTGGAATTATCCAACCCACAAGCTGTCCAATCCTATATCGGGAATTTTTAAATGTTTAATATTTTAGTATGAATTTCTTTATTTTGGGAGCTGCCCAGAGTGAGGAGGCAACTGAAGAAGATGTATAAACAGTGCTATTTTTCTAGAAAGGAAGGTGCCGGAACTCACCATGAACACCTCCCTCTGAGAATGGCAATGGCACCCACCTGAAAGGTGTCAAAACTGAGTTCCAGCGAGTTCCCCTCTGAAAAAAAGCCCTGGGTATAAGCAGTAAAGGACGCAGGTGGCGCTGTGGGTTAAACCACAGAGCCTAGGACTTGCTGATCAGAAGGTTGGCGGTTCGAAGCTGTACGCCGGCTCCCTCGGCCAATAAAGCGAGATGAGCGCCGCAACCCCAGAGTCGGCAACGACTGGACCTAATGGTCAGGGGTCCCTTTACCTTTATAAGCAGTAGCATTATCATTATGGAATGGGCCGTCTCTATTTTCAACAGAGTTGAATACCAATGTTGGGCGGTATGCTACTTTTGCTAATACTAATAGTAACTATGATATTTTGCAGGTTTATCCACAGTCAAGATCAGCATCTGTGTGGACTGCAGTTTGCAAAAAAGGGGAAGGAAATACCTGCCACGGCTGTATCCTTGCGTGTCCCCATTGCTCTCCTTCCTCCACCATCAGCCTCCTCTTGGATCTCGATGAAAGCGAAGCATGCAAGGCCTGAGCCACAGCGTGAACATTGAGGTAAGTGCCATAGCTGTCTAGAAACAGGACTCTCTCAGGCCCCCATTGGGATAATGGCTCCAGTTTCTCCTCCTCTTTGCATCTTATCCTGCCTTTCACGGACAACGAATGCTTTGAATATGAACAGTGAAACGCTTCATCCAAAGAATCCACAAGATTGGACGGTGATTTATAGTTGTCACCTTTGAAAACATTTGAATCAGCTAATAAATGTGGGAAATTGTTGGCCTGGCAAATGAAAAAAAGACAAAAATTAAATACTATTACAAACTTAGAAGTGGAAGGAAAGAATATACACAACCCAATTGAGATTAGAAACTGTTTCCAGAGGTATTTTAAACAATTATATATGCAAGGGCCACAGAAAGAAATGGACATAGACCGATTTTTGAAGACAAATGGACTACAAAAAATCTCTCAAGAAAGTAAATTAATGCTGAACTATAAAATATCTGAATAGGAAGTGGAAGGTGCCATTCAAAATATGCAATTGGGCAAATCTCCAGGACCGGATGGGCTGACTTCTAGATATTATAGATCTTTGAAAGAGTGGTTATTGCAACCTTTGAAGGAAGTCTGCAATGAAATTTTGGAAGGGAAAAGGGCACCAGAGTCATGGAAAGAGGCGTACATTACACTTATACCTAAAACAGAGACTGAAAAGACTCAGCTCAAGAACTACCGCCCTATATCGTTACTTAATGTGGATTACAAAATTTTTGCAGACATTTTGGCCAAGAGATTGAAAAAAGTATTGATGGAAGAGATTCATAAAGATCAAGCGGGCTTTCTCCCGGGAAGACACTTGTCTGACAATTTGAGGAATATAATTGACATTTTGGAAAAACTAGAAGTGAATATTAACACTAAAGCAGTTCTGATATTTGTGGATGCGGAGAAAGCTTTTGACAATATCTCTTGGAGCTTTTTGAAGAAGAACCTACAGGGGATGGGGGTAGGCCAAGGTTTTGAAAATGGTATAGGTGCAATATACTCTGAACAAAAGGATAAATTAATTGTAAATAATGTGGTGACGGAAGAATTTAAGATAGAAAAAGGGACACGACAGGGGTGCCCAATTTCCCCACTGCTTTTTATATCGGTCCTGGAGGTTTTGCTGAATATGATTAGAAGGGACCGGTTGGTTAAAGGTATACAGGTCGGAGCCAAACAGTACAAACTGAGAGCATTTGCAGATGACTTAGTATTGACGTTACAGGAGCCAGAATCTAGCACTAAAAGGGTTTTAGAATTAATTCAAGAATTTGGTCAAGTGGCAGAATTTAAACTGAACAAGCTAAAAACTAAGGTTTTAGAGAAAAATTTAACTCCGATTGAAAGAGAGAGGTTTCAGAATGAGACAGGTCTGACTGTGGTTAAGAAAGTGAAATATCTGGGGATTAATATGACAGCTAAAAATGGGAACTTATTTAAAGATAATTATGAAAAATGTTGGACGGAAGTGAAAAAAGATTTAGAAATCTGGTCAAATTTGAAGCTTTCACTGCTGGGCCGTATTGCTGCGATAAAAATGAATGTATTGCCTAGAATGTTGTTTTTGTTTCAGACATTGCAAATTGTGGACAAGATGGATTGTTTCAAGAAGTGGCAGAGAGATATTTCTAGATTTGTCTGGCAGGGCAAGAAGCCCAGAATAAAATTTAAGATATTAACTGATGCAAAGGAAAGAGGTGGATTTGCCCTGCCAGACTTTAAACTTTATTATGAATCAGCAGCTTTTTGCTGGTTGAAAGAATGGCTACTTCTTGAAAATACAGACATTTTGGATTTGGAAGGTTTCAACAATGTATTTGGATGGCATGCATATTTATGGTACGATAAGGTCAAAGCACATAAAGCATTTAAAAATCATATTGTCAGGAAAGCACTGTTTAATGTTTGGATAAGATATAAGGATTTGCTAGAAAATAAAACCCCAAGGTGGCTGTCACCAATGGAAGCGAAAGCTCTGAAAAGGCTCAATATGGAGGCCAAATGGCCGAAATATTGGGAAATTTTGGAACAAGAAGGAGACAAATTGAAATTGCAGAGTTTCAAGAAACTAAAAAATAAAGTGAGAGATTGGCTTCATTATTACCAGATAATGGAGGCATATAATCTGGATAAGAAAATTGGCTTTCAGGTGGAAAAATCAAAATTAGAAACAGAACTGTTAGAACCCAAAACTAAAAATTTGTCAAGAATGTATAACTTGGTGTTGAAATGGAATACTCAGGATGAAACGGTGAAATCTGCTATGATTAAATGGGCACAAGATGTTGGACATAATATTATGTTTGCTGACTGGGAACAGTTATGGACCACAGGTATGAAGTTTATGGCATGCAATGCCCTAAGAGAGAATATTATGAAAATGATATACAGGTGGTACATGACCCCAGTCAAGCTTGCAAAAATCTATCATTTGCCCGATAATAAATGCTGGAAATGTAAAGAAACTGAAGGTACATTCTTTCACCTTTGGTGGACGTGCCCAAGGATTAAGGCTTTCTGGGAAATGATATATAATGAACTGAAAAAGGTATTTAAATATACCTTCTTGAAGAAACCAGAGGCCTTTCTTCTGGGCATTGTCGGCCAATTGGTGCCAAAGAAGGACAGAACTTTTTTTATGTATGCTACAACAGCAGCAAGAATACTCATTGCAAAGTATTGGAAGACACAAGATCTACCAACTTTGGAAGAATGGCAGATGAAGGTAATGGACTATATGGAATTGGCAGAAATGACTGGCAGAATCCGAGACCAGGGAGAAGAGTCGGTGGAAGAAGATTGGAAGAAATTTAAAGACTATTTACAGAAATAATGTAAAATTAATGAATGATAGAATGATGTTGGATAGTAACTAAGTGGTTTCTAGCTGTAATGCTTTAAGAGAATATGAAAAAAAGGCTTATAAATGGGTTAAAATCTAATGGTAAGGATTTGCTGAACCAATAAATTGGAGTGGAATACAAAAAAGGGAGGTATGAGGAGGTCCGGGAAACAAGTTAAAGGAAAATAAGTAACTGGAAATATGTGTGTTTTTAATTGTTTTTATTTTGTATTTTTCTCTTTTCTTTTTCATTTTTGTTGTAATATTTCAAAAAACCTAATAAATATCTTTTTTAAAAAAATATAGTTGTCACCTTTGCTGCTCCTTATTCCGGTCTGAATTGCAAAGGACAGAGAACCATGGAGGTACTGGAAGTCATTTGGAGAGATGTAATAGCCAGTTCCGACTTCTGGCAAAGCTGTTGTGATCCAGACTTTTGCCCCTATTTCCTTCTCATATACTATGTTTATTGCCAGGAGTAGCATGATGCCCATTGCATTGGTTACATAGTAAAAAAATACCCCAACTTGTCTCCATAGGAAAAAAGGTTCCCCAGGCCTGATAAATTGATTTAGATCATTTTCTGGTACTCTTTTTGATAAAGCAATGCAGATCCCTTTGCTGAGCATCAGAGGTTTCACAGCGCTCACAAATCTTTCTCCACTGTCATTGTCTGGAGTGCAGAGGCCAATCCACGTCCATCCAAAATGCAGGAGCAATTCAACAATCCCCTGGTACTGACTTTCCTCTTTGGGAGTCATCCGGTAGACAAAAGGGAACAGGGTTTTACCTTCGAGAACCTGGGCAGTGAAGCCATAACTGATCTAGCAAGGAAAGCAAAAGATCAGCAATTTATTTTACTTTCATCATAACGGGTATTTAAACATATGAAATGTCTGATATCTATCTAAATCTCTGCTGGCTGAGGCTGATGGGAGTTTTTGTCTGAAACATCTGGAGGTGTCAAGTTGGTGAAGGCTCAGTTTTGAAAAAGGGATGTTGGATCCATAGCTCAGGATTTCCCCTTTTAAAAAATATCCCCACTTGACCCCTCCAAAGAGAAAATAGAATTTTACGCAGTTGAAATTCTATGTCCTTCCATGCTCTTCCACTACTTACCTGAGGGATTTTGTAGATGTCTGACACGGCTGAAATCACTCTTGAGATGAAAGTGTTGCTTCTTTCAAGAATAGCCAGCAGGTGATTCTGTTCTCCACATTGATAATTGGGAACATTGCATCCACTGCCTGCAAGCAGCTCTAGCATGGCGTCCGAAGTCATCTTTGCATCTAAATAGTTCTCATAGAGGTTGTAGCCCAGAGTAATGTTGGGTAAGAGGCTGACATCCTGGTTGATCTCTTGGATGGTGAGCGGGAAAGACAACATGTACGAATAGAGCCTAGGTGACCCCCTGCAACAAATGAATCCTTTTAAAAGAGTGAAACTGATATTCATATGATGGGGGGGGGGGGACATTATATGATCCAAAAAGATTAGTATTTATTGATTAATCCTATTGCATTAATATCAAACCATTTACAGTCTAGTATAGAATAAAAATAAATAGAATAAAGACATGCTGGCCACATGACCCGGAAGCTGTACGCCGGCTCCCTCGGCCAATAAAGCGAGATGAACGCCGCAACTCCAGAGTCGGCCATGACTGGACCTAATGGTCAGGGGTCCCTTTACCTTTACCTATAGAATACAAATTTGCAGATCTCTACTCCATGACCGGAGCTTTGATGCAAACAGCACACAGAGCTGTTCAACAGTGGAACAGACTCCCTCCGAAGGTGACCATGTGTCATGGATGCTTCAGGTGAGATTCCTCTGGGTTCCTTCCATCTCTACAACTCCATGATTCTATTCTACTGTGGTTCTATGAGTAAGAAATGCAGGCACCCCTCAAAATGTGTGCTATACTGGGAAGTTGCTTCAAAGCCTGCTTTTCCTGCATTGGTCTTTGGCTTCTTCCAAGGGGCTAGACTATAGGTAGATAAGAGACAATTTTATTGAAGGAGGGGAAGCACCAAATACCTCCGTCCCCTTTTAGTTACAATTGAGGTCTCGTGGCTTTCAGGTTTGAGTGCGTGGTAAAACCTATAATTTTGCACATGTTTTTCATCAGTGACTCCACCAATGAGGACACACCCTGATCTGTGTTATTCCATATAATCATTTTATTTGAAGCATATCATTCCTGCTCTTCCCCCATAGAAATACAAGCATTTTCAAGAGTTTCTTAAAACGCTTCTAATTTTTTGAAAAAAACAGTGACAGAAAGGGAAAAGTGCTGGGATTGGAGGAGGAAACCTTTAATGTAGCTCAGACAGATTTCCCCATGGTGGGCTGTAGGCCTCCTGTTCCATCGTGTTAATAGAACTGTGATAAGGTTGGGATAGGAAACAGGTACCTATGGATTCCAAGTGAAGAAACATCAAACATCTCACTACTTAGAAATGAGGCCAGTTGTTTGTGTGTGAGAAAAAGGAATAATTCCTTTTCACATTTTAGAGACCTGACTCCATGAAAAGGAAGTCTCCTGATTCATATTATTTATCATTTCAATTAAAGCACATCTTTCCTGCTCTTCAGCCCCCAAACGTCACCCAGAGGATCTTAAAATTCCATTTGTAAAACTGTAACATGGAATAATATAGAATGAAACCTTTGAGCCTTGGAAATTGCCTGAGTTTCATGGCATCCTGCAGGTGGGGAAATTCAGTGCATCCTTTTGACCCCTGACCAGATTCATTGGCATCCTTGCATTCTACTAAAAGCAACACAGAATCAAAGGTAGGAGAGTGTTTCACTAAGGAAGACCCAGAGAACATGGAAATAGGAGAGGTTTGTGTGGAATCTTTTAGTAGACCCCCCCCCAGCTCCCATCACCCCCAACCAGCAAGCCCAATGGTTAAGGGCAGGGTAGTCCTCCAACACCAGCCATTAGCTCCCCAGCCGTGAGAAAGGAGCTATTTCCTTGATAAATAGGAACCACTAGAAGGACTGGAGGACCATGAAACGGTGAAGTACATACTTTTCAATCCTAGCGAAGGGTGTCTGAGAAAAGACGTATGGAGTTTCCTTATAAAAGCGTTTTGGAGAGATGATCCCACTGATGAGAAAGTGTCCAAGCCGGTAGTAATTGCGAGCATCCGTTTGATCCCTGACCAGATTCAAGGGGCATTTCGCCTTGTGGTTCCTGCAGACTCCAAAGGGCATCATGAGCAGCAGAAGCAGCAACAGAAGGAGCAGGGATCTCATTCTGGCTCTGCCTCCTCCTCCTCCTCTTACCTGCCAATGAGGCAAAGCAGAAGAACCCAAAGACTCTTGCAAGGCCAGACTGGGTGGGCTTTCCCAATCTGGGTGGTTTTCAACTCTACCTTCAGAGCTGGGAAGCACAAGGCAGGCACACCCCTCTTTCACCAGCTCTGCATCTTGACTCAGTCTGTCTCCAACACAGGAAATAATCTCTGCACTAACTTTTTCTTTCCCAGTCGCAGCACAATTAATATATTCATGCTACTTTCTGAGGCTGATGTAACCTCCAGAAATATCTCCTGAGCATTTAGAAGATGAGATCACTATAATTTTGATTATTCCAAGTGGAATAAGTTTCATCACACTAACTTTCTGGAGTCTTGAACAGCTCAGGCAGCAGGTGCAGAGCTGGAGAAAAACATGATGATGAAAAGTCAAAAGGTGTTTTTGGGAATTGGAAGTTTGGCCTGAACTTTGCTCCCAAGGACCAACGAAGAGCCCTGCATCTGCATCCGACCATGGACTCTCCTTCCTTGGAGGTTTTTAAGTTTGGATGGCTAGTTGTTAGGGATGCTTTAGAGAGCCAGTGTGGTGTAGTGGTTAAGAGCGGTGGACTCGTAATCTGGGGAACCGGGTTTGCTTCCCCGCTCCTCCACCTGCAGCTGCTGGGTGACCTTGGGCTAGTCACACTTCTCTGAAGTCTCTCAGCCCCACTCACCTCACAGAGTGTTTGTTGTGGGGAAGGAAGGAAAAGGAGATTGTTAGCCGCTTTGAGACTCCTTAGGGTAGTGATAAAGCGGGATATCAAATCCAAACTCTTCTCCTTCTTCTAGTTGGCCACTTTGGATGGATTTGATTCCTGCCGCTCCCTTCTGGTTCTCCCCCTGAAGGGAAGTAGCGCCTTGGTGGTTTTGAAGCAACTTCAAGTGAATTTCCACCCCATCTTTGAAAGGCTTCTCCAACAGAGGGAAGCTCTCTGGGGTTGGTGGAGGGGAGAAAGGTTGCTCTGAGCCTAAGGCTCTCCCTTCCCCTTTGACATGTTCTGCGGAAGGACAGCTTCTGTTTCACATGGCGCCAACTTGCTCCTCATCTTTGAGCAGAAGCTTCTCTACTCATAAACAAATTGTGTGCGCAGAAGCCAGGCTAGCATTCTAGCAGCTTTGTTATTCTTTATCAAGATATTTATTAATATTTATTTACTTTCTTACTTAATTATTTAATCTTTCATAAATTCCATGCACTATTTTGGCCAATCACCCCTAGAGCGCTTTACATCAAGATAAGTCAGGATGATCATAACAAAGTTTACAGTCCTACTTTAGAACATTCCAAAAGTTAAAATAATAATAAACAGAATCAAATTACCTCAACTTCCTAAGAATCTGGGTGGATGCTTTCTTTATTACATTTTTAAAAAAAACTTTAAAAATTATTAAGTCTCCACAGATATTCCAATCACTTGTCTTCGTATAAAGTTTAAACAAACAAAGAAAAACCCCACACAATTTCTTCTTGACTTCCCACCCCCCCTTCTCTATGTTTGTTTTTATTACTTCTTTTTATCAGAATTTTTTAAAAACATGTTTTTATTATCAAAGCCCCAATGACGTATTTCAGTAATCCGCTGCTTATATTTCAAATCCTGCCTTTGACTTCATGTATGGATGATAGTTTGACAAATAAGATATCAATGGTCTCCATTCTTCCTGAAAAGATTCATCCTCATGTCCTCTTAGTTTAGCAGGTAATTTCACCATTTCAGCATATTCCCCCAGTTTCATAAGCGAATCCTCCCTCTCTCCACTTCTGTGCATATAAAGTTCTAGCTGCTGTGGTTGCATACATGAATAACCCAGTCAGCTTTCTCGGGGCCTTTAATTATTAAATTTATATAGGAGCCTTCATTGGATTGCTACAGGTTGAACTGCTATAAGAATAAGTGTTTAGTAAACTTTCTACTAGTCTGGAGAGATGAAAGTCTAAGTAGGATGCAATCTTGGCTAATGAATCTAAATGCTTCATCAGTGGCTGTTCTGTCAATTATTTTCACTTCCCATCTGATCTTGGTTTTGCTCTATAAATGGGGACCTGAATGGGAGGAACCAGAGTTGGAGGAGGAGGCCTCTCGCTCTTCCTTCCTGACTGAGCATAAGATGCCTCCTCTGAAAAGGTTTGGCAGGCAGGGAATCCAACTATTTGGCATGGTCTCATTTCTTCCCTCCAATGCTGAAATTGTTGCTTGCTCACTCTTCATCTGGTGATCCACTCAACATCAGTGCACAAGGTGTCAGATCCAGGCAATGGAATCTGAAATGTGATTTCCCCAAATTTCAGAATTCGAATAATCTCTCAACCACAAATTAAGACCAATTTAATACGAATTGGTTCCCTTCCCTCTGTTATGAGGGATGACAGGAGAGGTTAGGAGATTATTGAAGGCCAGAAATTCTGCTTTTAGAACTGGGGGGACCGGGTATTGTATGGCATAGAAAGAGCGAACTTGAAGAGGGGTATCAGGAAAGCAAAAGTGGAGTACAGAGGAAAAATTGAGGACCGTCTGAGAAATCATGATACTAGACAAATGTGGCAGGGAGTCCAACATCTGATTGGTTATAAATCAAGGAATTCATCAGTGGTAGAGAGTACTGCTTCCTTGGTGGGAGAGCTGAATACCTTCTTTGCCCGATTTGAGGTGACACCAACAGTGACTCCAACAGGGATGCCAGAGCTATTGGCGTCACTACCTACAGGAAATGCTGCCAGGGTGGAAGAGGGAGAAGTGAGGCAAATATTAAAGGAGGTAAACACGAGGAAGGCTATGGGCCCGGATGAGGAGATTTCACCCCTCCCATACCCAAGAATCTCCTGATGATCTCCTGATGGTCTCTGCTGACTCTCCAGAGAGGAGGAGGCGTGTCCTGCCTATCTACTTATTCTGCCCAGCAACATATCTGTGTGTGTGTGAGAGAGAGAGTCAGTCAGTCAGTGTATCGGAGAAAGTGAGAGTGTTAGAGATCCTAGAGATAAGATTGCTGTTAGAGCAGCTGCAGACTCTCAGTGTAGCATTGATTTATGCTCAGAATATTCAGCTCTGTATATAGTTTTGTATCATAGTTGTAGTTACAGAATAAAAGGAAGATATTCTACAGAGCTGCTCTCCGAGTGGTTTATACTCTGCAAGACTCTGCAAAACTCTGCTGCGCAACGACTGTATTATTGAGACAGTGAATCCGGTGCTCTCAGCTCTGAGCTGTGAGTCCACAGCACTGTGACCTGTTCCTGTGAGAAGGAGGTCTCTGGCGGTGCTACCCAGCTCGCCCAGCCCAGTCGGGGTTGAGGTTCATGAGTCCAGTTGGTGCACTGGCTCTAGGGCGATGCTGACATCGGTTATGGGCCCAGTCGTTGTTCCAGTCGTCTGACCTGACGTTGTTCCAGTCATCCCAGTCGTCCCAGTCGTCCCAGTTGCCAGAGGTTTCTGTTGCTGATTGCCGGACGGTGGAACGGACGCTGCATGCTGGACTGATTTGCGGTGCCCAGAAGCAGAGCTGTTTTGGAGCAGAGTGTTCAAGCTGCCGCTGTTGCTGTTGCTGCTGCTTGATTTATGGAGGTATGTTGCTGACTGCCAAAGGAAGAAGATAGCATCCCTGTTTGCCTGTTAATTGCGCTCTGAGTGGGAGAGAGAGTGGCTGAGGGAGTCAAGGCTTTATCTGTGTTGCACGAGGGAAGTGTCTTGCTCTAAGTAATAGCAGACATGGCCTGTGCACATTCTGGCCAGATGGCTCTGTCCTTTCCTCTCCTCACGCCTGAAACCTATGCAGTTTGGCAAGTAAAGATGAAAGCGCTTTTACAGAGGGAAAAGCTATTTCACACGATAGAAGATGACCCTCCCGATGAGGATGCAGATGATTGGCCTGAGTGGCATGCTGCAGATATGAAAGCCCGAGGGACAATTATTTTGAGTGTTTCAGACCACTTGCTGGTGAACTTAGAGGGTCAAGAGACTGCACAAGCTGTTTGGCATAAGTTGAGAGATATGCATCTGAGGCAGAATGCTGGTTCCAGTGTGATTTTCTCTAAGAAGCTGTGCAGGCTGCAGTTGGAGAAAGGTGGTGATTTGCCTAGCCATCTATCTCAATTAAAGCGTCTCAGACAGGACCTTGTTCAGCGAGACCTGGCTATTTCAGAGGCTGTGTTTGCAATGCTGATGATCAATAGCCTAGATGAGTCTTATGATGGAGTGGCTGCCCAGATTTCCACAATGCCTTCTGACTGGCTAACAGAAGATTATGTGTCTAGCGTGCTCTTGAATGAGTGGGATCGCAGACAGGCTGTTAGAGAAAGCCGGGACTGTGCTGTTAAAAATGTGCTTGAAAATGTGCCTGAGTCTTCAGCAGGGGAAAGTGAAAGTGAAACTGCTGCTGTTAAAGCTTTGAAATTGAAGCGGTGCTTTTCGTGTGGAGCACAAGGCCATTTGAGTTTCCAGTGTAAGAAGTCTTCAAAGAAGAAGGGAAACTTCAGAGGCAGAGGGGGAGGAGGACGAAATCCCCAAGCACCTGCTGCTTCAAAGGCCTTGATCTCTCGCTGTTCCAGTCAACGTGGGCGGAGTTTCTTCGTGGTCGACTCTGGCTGTTCAAACCACGTGGCCAAAGATAAGAATCTCTTTGTTCAGCTTGAGAAGCTAGAGAAAGAAATTCATCAAGCAGATGGGACAGTTCTCACGAGTGTGGCTCAGGGAACTGTGTTCTTAAAGAGCCTGAATGCAACTATTAAGAATGTCCTGTATGCGCCTGATATTCAGGACAATTTGTTGAGTGTTTCCCAGCTTGATCGTCAAGGGTTTAAGGTGGTGTTTGCTAAATCTCGCTGTGAAATTCTTAGAGATAGCAAGCTCATTCTGTATGCAAAATGTGTAAATGGATTGTACCAATTGCCTTTTGTTTCAGGTACAGGCACTGCAGAAGCAACTGAGAAAGAGTGTTGCAATTTGTCTGTAGACAAGAATGAGAAGTTGCATGACCAATGTTTTCATTATTACCACCGTATTTATGGTCATCTGAGTTTCCAGGCTGTGGCAAAATTGCCTGATATGGTTCAGGGTATGAAGTTGAAAGAATGTCCTTACCACATGAAATGTGTTTCTTGTGCTGAAAGTAAGGCTGGCAGGGTGCTAAGAGATTGTTCGGACCAACTGGCAGGAATCTTTACGGAGATTTTTAACCAGTCTCTGGCCCAAGCCACTGTTCCACCCTGTCTGAAATCTGCTACCATTATACCCCTGCCAAAAACATCAAAGATAGACAGTCTGAATGATTTTCGCCCTGTGGCGTTGACACCCATTATAATGAAATGTTTCGAAAAACTGGTGAGGAAGCGCATCTTATCTTGTCTGCCAGTGGGACTTGACCCTTACCAGTTTGCGTACAAGGCAAAGAGATCCACAGAGGATGCTGTGGCAATGGCTTTACATGCTGTCCTGACTCATTTGGAGAAGCAAGGGAACTATGCGAGACTGTTATTTGTAGACTTTAGTTCTGCATTTAATACTATTCTTCCGCATAGATTGGTGCCCAAATTATTAGACCTGGGACTTCCACCATGTTTGTGCAGGTGGATATTAGACTTTCTATCAAACCGTTCCCAATGGGTCAGGTTGGGTTCCCACGTCTCTGCAGATCTCATCACGAATACGGGGACGCCGCAGGGGTACGTGTTGAGCCCGCTTTTATATACGCTCTATACAGCTGACTGTGCCCCCAAATACCCCAGTAATAAGATCATTAAGTTCGCAGATGATACAACGGTGGTTGGTTTAATTACTGCTGGAGAGGGGGAGGCGGCCTATAGGAAGGATGTTGAGCAGTTGGGGGAGTGGTGCAGGAAAAACAACTTACTCCTTAACTTAAAGAAAACAAAAGAGATCATTGTGGACTTTAGGAAACGTAAATTGAATATTCAGCGACTTATTATTGATGGAAAGTGCATGGAACAGGTCTCGGTGTTTCGATTTCTGGGAATGGAGTTGAGAGACGACCTAACCTGGGGAGAGAACAGCAAAGACCTGGTGAAGAGAGCACAGTAGAGGTTATATTTTCTGAGAATCCTCCGGAAAAACAATCTCTCAAAGGACCTGTTGATGGCATTTTACCATTGCACTGTGGAGAGCGTACTAACTTATGGTCTGTGTGTGTGGTTTGGGAGCTGCACAGCCAGGGAAAAAACAATGCTATCCAGGGTCGTAAAGACTGCAGAGAGAATTATTGGGTGCACTCTTCCCACCTTAGATGGGAAGCGGCAGAGATAGCACATGACAGTACGCACCCCGGAAATGATCTCTTTCAGCTTCTGCCTTCTGGAAGAAGGTATAGGGTTATAAAGGCCAGGACTAGCCGTCTGAGAAACAGTTTCTACGCTAATGCAATTCTGGCTCTAAACGCAGCATAAGGGGTCTCTGTAGTATAGTGTATTTTAAAATGGGGTTTTAGAGTTTTTAGGGGTTTTTGAATGTTTTATGTAGTTTTGTAATAATTTTATGCAGTTTTTATGTAGTTTTATGTAGTTTTGTGGTAGTTTTATGTAGTTTTAATGTAGTTTTATGTAGTTTTTCAATTTCATTTTTCCGCAAGGGACAATGACAATAAAGATATCGTAATCGTAATCGTTAAGAGGCATGCAAGGTTTCTTCTTACCGCTGATTTATTTTCCTAGTTATTTCTAATTCACATGCCGTTCCTTTCCGTTAACCTTATATTACAATAGGGTTGTTGTTGTTGTTTTTTAAAAAAGCTTATCATCAGCTGTCAACTTGTCAATTCCTGCACATACATTATTTTACCATTTGCAACATCTACAAGTGAGCTTACTCCACAAATTTAAAAAAATCCACAATAAATCAGTAATTATCATTTCTTTTTCTTTTTTTCTTTTTTTGCATCTAACTGGGTTTTTTGTGTTTTTTTAAAAAATATTTTATTAAGGATTTTCTTGTTTTACAGAAGTAAGTGCAATGCCTCGTATTCCCCCCCCCCCCATGTAACATTTTTACAAATCCATTTCATTTGTTGAGGCATTAGGGGGAGAAGGAAAAAATGAAAAAAGAAAGGGGGGGTGGAGAGAGGGAAGATGGATGGGGGTGGGGTCGGGTGGCGGTGTTTCTATTATGTTTAATGTATGTAGAGTTTGGTGTCAGCGTTGCTTGTGTTGTTCACTTGTGTTCCTTTGGTGGTGAGAGAGGTTGGGGTTGGCCTAGGGTGTGATTGTTTGCTTGTGATTGGCTGTGGTGATCTTTGTTTTCGTGTGTGAGTGGGGTGGGTGGGTGTTGGACGAAGTGACTCAATATGGATATCCAATGAATTATCATTAAGAACAACAACAAAAAGTAGAGATATGACCAAGGACACTTTCGGATAATAACCAATTACTACTTGAATTAAAAGATGAAAAAACACATCATTCAGGTGGAGATGAAACGATGGATTTCTTGCTAACCAAACAATTTTACTTAAAGCTGAAAAAGCTTTGAAAGATTATTTTGAGTTCAACTTAAATCAAGGAATGGATCTGAAGGTTGTCTGGGACTCAAGTAAGGCAGTAATGTGGGCTTTTTCATTCAAGAAAATGCTTTCTAAAAGAAGATGAGAGAACAAAAAAATCCCAGACCTGCTGGAAGAGCTGATTGAAAATGAAAATAATTGATGCTGTTAAATCAAGAAACTGAATGGAAGATTAAAATGTTATGGCAGAATTTTTTTGAATTTGCCAACCAGCCAGGCAAACTGCTGGCATGGCAGCTAAAGAAGAAGCAGGCCATGAATTTAATAAAAAAACTAAATATAGAAGGAAAAATAACCCAAAAGATATAAGAAAGCAATATGTAAGGTATTATTAAGAACTGTATCAAGTCAGTAAAGAGAACATAAATAATATTGAAGAATATTTAATTCTACCTCCCAAAATTTGTAAAAGAGAAACTCAATTCATTAAATGCATCTAGCACCATGATGGAGCTACAACAGGCAATTACCGTATTTTTCGCTCCATAGGACGCACTTTTTCCCCTCCAAAAATGAAGGGGAAATGTGTGTGCGTCCTATGGAGCGAATGCAGGCTTTCGCTGAAGCCTGGAGAGCGAAATGCATCGGTGCGCACCGACCCCTCTCGCTCTCCAGGCTTCAGGAAGCTATCCGCAAGCCTTGCAAGCCCGGTGGGAGTTCCCGCGGGCTTACAAGGCTTGCAGGCAGCAGCCTGCAGCCCCGGTGAGTGTCCGCAAGCCTTGCGCGCCCGGCAGGAGGTCCCGCCGAGCGCGCGAGGCTTGGGGCTGCAGCCTGTCGCCCGAAGCACGGGGAGCCCTCCGGAGGGCTCCCCGTGCTTCGGGCGAGTGTCTGCAAGCCTTGCGCGCCCGGCAGGAGGTCCCGCCGAGCGCGCAAGGCTTGGGGCTGCAGCCTGTCGCCCGAAGCACAGGGAGCCCTCCGGAGGGCTCCCCATGCTTCGGGCGAGTGTCTGCAAGCCTTGCGCGCCCGGCAGGAGGTCCCGCCGAGCGCGCAAGGCTTGGGGCTGCAGCTTGTCGCCCGAAGCACGGGGAGCCCTCCGGAGGGCTCCCCGTGCTTCGGGCGAGTGTCTGCAAGCCTTGCGCGCCCGGCAGGAGGTCCTGCCGAGCGCGCAAGGCTTGGGGCTGCAGCCTGTCGCCCGAAGCACGGGGAGCCCTCCGGAGGGCTCCCCGTGCTTCGGGCGAGTGTCTGCAAGCCTTGCGCGCCCGGCAGGAGGTCCCGCCGAGCGCGCAAGGCTTGGGGCGGCAGCCTGTCGCCCGAAGCACGGGGAGCCCTCCGGAGGGCTCCCCGTGCTTCGGGCGAGTGTCTGCAAGCCTTGCGCGCCCGGCAGGAGGTCCCGCCGAGCGCGCGAGGCTTGGGGCTGCAGCTTGTCGCCCGAAGCACGGGGAGCCCTCCGGAGGGCTCCCCGTGCTTCGGGCGAGTGTCTGCAAGCCTTGCGCGCCCGGCAGGAGGTCCCGCCGAGCGCGCGAGGCTTGGGGCGGTAGCCTGCAGCCCGAAGCACGCGAGGCTTGGGGCGGCAGCCGCAGGGGGGGGGAATATTTTTTTTTATTCATTTCCCCCCCCCCCAAAAAAAACGAGGTGCGTCCTATGGGCCGGTGCGTCCTATAGAACGAAAAATACGGTATTCAAAATGGGAAAAACTCCAGGGCCAGATGGGCTATCAGCAAAGTACTAAAGAAACTACAAGATTATCTGGCGCAACCACTAAAAGATGTAATGAACGAAATATTAAATATAGGGAAAGTGCCAGATGCTTGGAAAGATGCTTACATTATAGGGATTCTGAAACAAAATACGTATCTATTATCAGTCAAAAAAATTAGGCCCATCTCTCTATTAAATAATGGCTATAAACTGTTTGCAGACATATTGGCAAACCACATTAATTCCACAGAGGAATTAACGCAATTTATTCTGATAGTAAATAATGTAATAACAGAAAAATGCAAAATAATGAAAGGGACAAGACAGGGATGTCCCCTGTCACCATTATTGTTGATTTTAGTTTTAGAGACCCTGGCCAGAAGTATAAGATCAGATGAAGAAATAAAAGGGAAAACAGTAGGTTACAAAGCATATAACCTTAAGGCATTTATACACCGCCCATCTGGTATAACCTTGTGGTAACTGTAGAAGACCCTGTGGCTAGCAGGGTCTTGGAACAGATTCTAAAGTTTGGAGAAGTAGCAAGCTTTAAACTAAATAAAAGTAAAAACAGCTAAGAATATAAATATTTTTAAGGATAACTATAGAAGAGCTAGGAGAGAAATAAAGAAAAACTTAGAAGTGTGTGGAAGAATGAATTTAGCGCAATTGGGAAGGGTATCATTAACTAAAATGAATGTATTGCCAAGAATGCTATTTCAAACAATACCCTTGATCAGCAATCCAGGACACTTCAAAGAATGGCAGAAAGATATTACAAAATTTATCTGGCAGGGGAAGAAGCCAAGAATAAAATATAATTTGTTGATAGATTCTAAAGACAAAAGCAGATTCTCCCTACCAGATTTAAGACTATATTATGAGGCATCCTGTTTATGCTGGCTAAGGGAAGGGATGTTATTTTAAAAAAAACCCTGATGTTTTAGAAGGTCATGACAATAGATATGGTTGGCATGCATGTTGGTGGTATGAGAAGGTTAAAGTACAAAGAGCTTTCTTAAATCATGTTGTAAGAGTCCTGCAGCTGGATCCCACCATGGACTCTCCTTCCTTGGAGGTTTTTAAGCAGAGGTTGGATGGCCATCTCTAATGGATGCTTTAGTTGAGATTCCTGCATTGGAGAGAGTTCCCCCAGGAAAAAAAGCCCGCGGTATAAATAGTAAAATGATTATTATGGAAAGGCATGTTCCTATTTTCATCGGAGAAATGTTGGGGAGTGGGCTACTATTACTAAGACTAACAATGATATTTTACAGGTCTCTCCACAGTCGAAATCAGCATCTGCGTGGATTGCAGTTTTCAAAAAGGGGAAGGGAATACCTGCCATGGTCAGATCCAGCTCCTTCTTTGGTCTTTGTGAGTAAAGTTCAGGCCAAACTTCCAACTCTCCCAAACACACCCCTTGACTTCTGTCCAAAGTATTTTTCTCCAGCTCTGCACCTGCCGCTTGAGCCATTTAAGACTCCAGAAAGTTATTGTGGTGAAACTTATTCCACTTGGAATAATCAAAATTATAGTCATCTCATCTTCTGAAAGCTCAGGAGATATTTCTGGAGATTACATCAGCCTCAGAAAGTAGCATGACAATACTAATTGTGCTGTGTCTGGGAAAGAAAAAGTTAGTGCAGATAATATTTCCTGTGATGCAGACAGACTGAGTCAAGATGCAGAGCTGGCGAAAGAGGGGTGTGCCTGCCTTGTGCTTCCTAGCTCTGAAGGTAGAGTTGAAAACCACCCAGATTGGGGAAAGCCCACCCAGTCTGGTCTTGCAAGAGTCTTTGGGTTCTTCTGCTTTGCCTCCTTGGCAGGTAAGAGGAGGAGGAGGAGGCAGAGCCAGAATGAGATCCCTGCTTCTGCTGCTCATGATGCCCTTTGGAGTCTGCGGGAACCACAAGGCGAAATGCCCCTTGAATCTGGTCAGGGATCAAATGGATGCTCGCAATTACTACCGGCCTGGACACTTTCTCATCAGTGGGATCATCTCTCCAAAACGTTTATATGAAGAAACTCCATACAACTTTTCTCAGACACCCTTCGCCAGCACTAAATTGTATGTACTTCACAGTTTCATGGTTCTCCAGTCCTTCTAGTGGTTCCTATTTATCAAGGAAATAGCCCCTTTCTCAGGGCTGGGGAGCCAAGGGCTGATGTTGCTGTACTACCCTGCCCTTAACCATTGGGCTTGCTGGTTGGGGGTGATGGGAGCTGGGGGGGGGTCCTAGTAAAAGATTCTACACAACCATCTCCTATTTCCATGTCCTCTGGGTCTTCCTTAGTGAAACACTCTCCTACCTTTGATTCTGTGTTGCTTTTAGTAGAATGCAATGATGCCAATGAATCTGGTCAGGGGTCAAAAGGATGCACTGAATTTCCCCACCTGCAGGATGCCATGAAACTCAGGCAATTTCCAAGGCTCAAAGGTTTCATTCAATATTATTCCATTTCGACAATTTAGAAACTGTCGTTAAGGAATGTTACAGTTTTACAAATGGAATTTTAAGATCCTCTGGGTGACTTTTGGTGGCTGAAGAGCAGGAAAGATGTGCTTTAATTGAAATGATGAAAAAAAAAAAATATGAATCAGCATACTTCCTTGTTCACGGAGTCAGGTCTCTATAATGTGAAAACAAATTATTCCTTTTTTCACATACACAACTGGTCTCATTTCTAAGTAGTGAGATGTTTGATATTTCTTCACTTGGAATCCATAGGTACCTGTTTCCTATCCCAGAGGGAGGCATGAAACTCAAGCAATTTCCAAAATGCCAAAATTATTTTATGTTTATTCTATTTGGATCATTTGTGAACAGCCTTAGCACAGTTCTCTTGACACAAGACCACAGGAGACCTACAGCCCACCAGGGGCTACATTAAAGGTTTCCTCCTCCAATCTCAGCACTTTTTCCTTTCTGTCACTGCTTTTTTTAAAAAAAATTAGAAGCGTTTTAAGAAACTCTTGAAAATGGGTGGATTTTTATGAGTGAAAGCAGGAACGATATGCTTCAAATAAAATGGTTATATAAAATAACCAGGGGGTGTCCTCACTGGTGAAGTCACTGATCCAAACATGGGCAAAATTATAATTTTACCACACACTCAAACCTGAAAGCCATCAGGCCTCATTTGTAACTAAAAGGGGACTGAGGTATTTGGTGCTTCTCCTCCTTCAATCAAATTGTCTCTTATCTACCTATAGTCTAGCCCCTTGGAAGAAGTCAAAGACCAATGCAAGAAAATCAGGCTTTGCAGCAACTTCCCAGTATATCACACATTTTGAAGGGCGTCTTTATTTTTTACTCATAGAATCACAGTAGAAAAGGATCATAGAGTTGTAGAGATGGAAGGAACCTGGAGGAATCTCACCTGAAGCATCCATGACACATGGTCACCTTCGGAGGGAGTCTGTTCCACTGCTGAACAGCTCTGTGTGCTGTTTGCATCAAAGCTCTGGTCATGGAGCAGAGGTCTCCAAATATTTGTTCTATGCTAGACAGGAAAAGGTTTGATATTAATGTAAAAGGATAAATAAATACTAATCTTTGTGAATCATATAATATTCCCTCCCTCCCAATCATATGAATAGCAGTTTCACTCTTTTTAAAGGATTCATTTATTGCAGGGAGGCAACTAGGTTCTACTGGCACATGTTGTCTTTTCTGCTCACCATCCAAGAGATCAACCAGGATCTCAGGCTCTTACCCAACATCACCCTGGGCTACAACATCTATGAGAACTATTTCGATGCAAGGATGACTTTGGACGCCATGCTAGAGCTGCTTGCAGGCAGTGGATGCAATATTCCCAATTATCACTGTGGAGAACAGAATCACCTGCTGGCTGTTCTTGAAAGAGGCAATACTGTCATCTCAAGAGTGATTTCAGCCTTGTCAGGCATCTACAAAACCCCACAGGTAAGTAGAGGGAGAGCATGGAGGGAAAGAGAATTTCAACTGCGTAAAATTCTACTTTCTTTCTGGAGAGGTCAAGTGGGGATATTTTTAAAAATGGGAAAATCCTGAGCTATGGTCCAACATCCCTTTTTCAAAACTGAGCCTTCACCAACTTGTCACCTCCAGATGTTTCAGACTAAAACTCCCAACAGCCTCAGCCAGCAGAGATTTAGATATCAGTCATTTCATATGATTAAATATCTGTTATGCTGAAAGTAAAATAAATTGCTGATCTTGTGCTTCCCTTGCTAGATCAGTTATGGCTTCACTGCCCAGGTTCTCGAAGGTAAAACCTGGTTCCCTTTTGTCTACCGGATGAGTCCCAAAGAGGAAAGTCAGTACCAGGGGATTGTTGAATTGCTCCTGCATTTTGGATGGACGTGGATTGGCCTCTGCACTCCAGACAATGACAGTGGAGAAAGATTTGTGAGCGCTGTGAAACCTCTGATGCTCAGCAAAGGGATCTGCATTGGTTTATCAAAAAGAGTACCAGAAAATGATCTAAATCAATTTATCAGGCCTGGGGAACCTTTTTTCCTATGGAGACAAGTTGGGGTATTTGTTTCCTATATAACCAATGCACTGGGTATCATAATACTCATTGTATTAAACAATATCTATGAGAAGGAAATAGGGGCGAAAGTCTGGATCACAACAGCTTCGCTAGAAATCAGAATTGGCTTTTACTTCCCTCCAAATCTATTCCAGCACCTCCATGGTTCTCTGTCCTTTGCAATTCAGACTGGAATAAGGAGCAGCAAAGGTGACAAATATAAATTGCAGACCAATCTTCTTGGAGATTTTTTAGATGAAGCTTATCAGTGTTCATATTCAAAGCATCTGTTGTCCGTGAAAGGCAGGATAAGATGCAGAGAGGAGGAGAAACTGCAGCCATTACCCCAAGAGGAGCGTGAGAGAGCCCTGTCTCTAGACAGCTATGGCACTTACATCAATGTTCAAGTTGTGGCTCAGGCCTTGCATGCTTCGCTTTCATCGAGATCCCAGAGGAGGCTGATGGTGGAGGAAGGAGAGCAATGGGGACCCCAAAGGCTACAGCCGTGGCAGGTATTTCCTTCCCCTTTTTGCAAACTGCAGTCCACACAGATGCTGATCTTGACTGGGGATAGACCTGTAAAATATCATAGTTACTAATAGTAGCATACCGCCCAACATTTCTCTGATGAAAATAGAGACGTCCCATTCCATAAAGATAATATTATTGTTGATATCCAGAGCTTTTTAAAGGCGGAACTCATTGAAACTCAGTTTTGGCACCTCTCAGGTGGGTACCATTGCCATTCTCAGAGGGAGGTGTTGATGGTGAGTTCCGGCACCTTCTTTTCTTGAAAAATAGCACTGTTTATACCCCACACATCCTTTTGGGTTGCCTCAACACTCTGGGCAGCTCCAAACATAAATAAATTCATACTAAAATGTTAAACATATTAAAAATTCCCGATACAGGATTGGACGGCTTGTAGGTTGGATAACTCCACATCTGCCAACATTTCTCCAATGAAAATAGGGACATTCTAAGGAAAAGTGGGAAGTTCTGGAATCAAATGAAAAACTGTCTCTAATTCAGGGACATCCCTGGAAAATTGGGGCACTTGCAGGGTCTGTAGTAATAGAATTGGCCGAATAGGAATTCTAGTCTACATGAGATACACGCAGGCCCCAAATCATAAGAGGCTGAAGTGAGTAGGACTGAGATATCCATCTTGGCTTCCAGGTTTCTCAGTGCTGGTGCTTTCCCCTGTCATTCCAGCTTCACCCTTTCTTAAGAGAAATCCGGTGTCTGAATACTTCCAGAGGCAGGCTGTGCTTGGATGAGAACTGGGAGCTGCCAGCAGACTTCGATATTATGAATTGGGTGATGTCTCCCAATAAGTCTTGTGACCTTGTGAAAATTGGGAATATAAGGAGAGAGACGTCTGCTGGCATAAAGTTCACCATTAACCCAGAAGCCATTGAGTGGCCCAATAAATTCAACAAGGTAGAGGGAAATCACAGAGAGGGGAGGCTAGGAGATCCTGAATATGCTTTTCCTTGAACAACCGCTGCAAAGTGACCATATCAGGTTGACCAATGATGTCTTGACCGTCCAATAACAGCTGCAACCACCACTCCTTCTTTCCACAGCAGCTGAGATAGGAGGGGAATTTGAGGTGCTCAAAGAAAGGATAGAGCCCAGAGGTCCTCAGAGAAGACACCATCTATTTCCGAGCCATACTGAGAATTTAAGAATTCTGAACAGAATCTTTAACCGAATGGACTACGTAGATAAGAAGAAAAGGGAAAACACCTAGTAAAAGTGAACTATTGGGTTTTCATACATGCAGAAGGATGGAAAGCAATTGCTGTTGCTTTGCCGGTGAGTCTTGGGGAGGACCGCTCCCCCCTGAAGCCCATTTTCCACCTTGGGCCTGGGGGCGAGCCCCATACTCCACCACAGCATATAAGGCTCCAAGGAGGCCTCGGGACATTGCTGCTGCCGCTTTGCCGTGAGTTTGTGGGGAGGACCGCTCCCCCTGGAAGCCCATTTTCCACCTTGGGCCTGGGGGCGAGCCCCATACTCCACCACAGCATATAAGGCTCCAAGGAAGCCCGGGACATTGCTGCTGCCGCTCTGCCTATGAGTCTTGGGGAGGACCGCTCCCCCTTGAAGCCCATTTTCCACCTTGGGCCTGGGGGCGGGCCCCATACTCACCTCCGCAGATTATGGGGCTCCAGGGAGGCCTCGGGTGTGTGGGGTGGAGTGGGTGTTTAGTTGGGTGTGGGAATTTGTTTAATTTAATTATGTTGTGTTTGTAACTTTGTTTTTTGTTTTTATAGTTTTATTGTTCTGTTAGTTTGTTTTTTGTATAGGCTTTAATTTGATTTTAAGGGGAGGGGTCAGGGCTGCCTGGGAGTGGGTCCCAGCAAACAAAATGGCTGGGGCAGGTTCCACAGGGGGGATGCACTGGGACAACCGATATCAGTGATCATGGGTAGGAGGAGGAGTTACACTAAGACCAGACCATGTCATTACCGAGGAAGCAGGCTTAGTCGTTGTCTGAGGACTATCCCTGCCTCCAGGTCTGGTCCTGACCGGAAGGATACTGGAATCAGCAAGGGAAACCCACATGACCTGAAAGTGTTGCTGTGCAATGCCAGGTCAATGATGAATAAAACCACTGCCATCCACGACCTGATTGTGGATGGAGGACTTGACGTGGCATGTGTGACAGAGACCTGGTTGGATGAAGCAGATGGGCCTATAAGGAGAGAGACGTCTGCTGGCATAAAGTTCACCATTAACCCAGAAGCTATTGAGTGGCCCAAGAAATTCAATAAGGTAGGGGAAATCACAGAGGGAGAAGGCTAGGAGATGCTTATTATGTTTTTCCTTAAACAACCGCTGAAAAATGACCATATCAGGTTGACCAATGGTGTCTTGACCGTCAATAACAGCTGCAACCACCACTTCTTCTTTCCACAGCAGCTGAGATAGGAGGGGAATTTGGGGTGCTCAAAGAAAGGATAGAGCCCAGAGGTCCTCAGAGAAGACACCATCTATTTTCAAGCCAGACTGAGAATTTAAAAATTCTGGACAGAATCTTTAACCGAATGGACTAGATAAGAAGATAAGAAGAAAAGGGAAAATACCTAGGGAAAAGTGAACTATTGTGGCGCAAACCTCAGTAGTCCTGAACAAATTATAAAGAACAAGATATTCTGGTCGCCCCAATGGTCAGTGGGGGGTTGAAAGGTCCCTGATGAAGGGTCAAAGGCTACATTCCAGAGATCCATTTGAATTCATTCCATGAGTGAATTACATACACACAAATACTCCTAACTGTTCCTCTTTCTTGCACCTTCTTGTCTTTCTGGTTAGGCCATACCTCGTTCCAGGTGTACAGAAAGATGTCGACCTGGATATGCCAAGGTGGTTCTAGAAGGAAAGCCCATTTGCTGCTACGCTTGTGCTCGGTGTGCGGAAGGGACCTTCTCCGCCCAGGAAGGTGGGTGACTCCAAGGGGGAAGGTATTTCTGGAGAGAGTAAACACAGGGCAGAAATTCAGTCTCACACACTTTCTGTGAGAATTCTGCAGACATTGTAGAATGTGGCTCCTTCCTCAACTTCTTTACAATCACCTTCTTCTTTTTTAAAAAATAATATTTATTAAAAGTTTAAGAATTACAGAAAAAAGAAGAAAAAAGCAAAAAAAAAGCAATAACAATAAAAAAGAAAAAAAAACCGATAACAAAACATATCAATACAGCAAAAAAGACAGACAAAAAAAAAACTAAAACACACATCCAGTATTCCATGTCTTTACCTTTCCTTTCCTTGTTTCATCGACCTCCTCACACCTCCCTTTTTTTGTATTCTAATTCAATTCACTATTTCAGCAAGTTCTTCCCATCTTTCTCAGTTTTTATTCTATAGTTTATCTTAACGGTCTAACCTTGAATTTTTTCAATTTAACCCATTATCAATCAACTTTTACTTAATTCTTTGTTGCATTTCTACTAAAACCATGTAACTTCATTCCCACATCCTTCTAACACTCATTAATTTTACAATGCTTCTGTAAGTATACTTTAAATGTCTTCCAATCTTCTTCCACCGACTCTTCTCCCTGGTCTCGAATTCTGCCAGTCATTTCCGCCAGTTCCATGTAGTCCATCAGCTTCATCTGCCATTCTTCCCTGGTGGGTAGGTCTTGTGTCTTCCAATACTTTGCAATGAGTATTCTTGCTGCTGTTGTAGCGTACATAAAAAAAGTTCTATCTTTCTTTGGCACCAATTGGCCGACCATGCCCAGGAGAAAGGCCTCTGGTTTCTTCCGGAAGGTATATTTATATACCTTTTTCATTTCATTATAGATCATCTCCCAGAATGCCTTAATCTTTGGGCATGTCCACCAAAGGTGAAAGAATGTACCTTCAGTTTCATTACATTTCCAACATTTATTATCGAGCAAATGATAGATTTTTGCAAGCTTGACTGGTGTTATGTACCACCTATAAATCATTTTCATTAAATTCTCTTTTAAGGCATTGCATGCCGTAAACTTCATACCAGTGGTCCATAACTGTTCCCAGTCAGCCATCATAATATTATGTCCAACATCTTGTGCCCATTTAATCATAGCAGATTTCACCATTTCATCTTGAGTATTCCATTTCAACAGCAAGTTAATCACCTTCATTACATCTTGAAAGAGAGTTGAAAGGAATGACCATAAGGAAGAAATCTCTAGGATTTCTTCAAAAAACGTAATAGAGCACAGATCATTAGGGATGTAAGTGATGCTGCAGCCACTCTTTTTCTCTTCCCCAGATGCAGAACATTGCACCAAATGCTCAGAAGATCACCATTCAAACAAGGACAGAGATCAATGTGTCCCCAAGATTACCATTTTCCTGACTTATGAAGAATATTTAGGAATGGTGTTAGCTTCCATTGCCCTCTTCTTGTCCTTAACAGCAGGCATCGTTTTGGGAATCTTCATTAAATACAAGGAAACTCCCATAGTCAAAGCCAACAACCGGGACCTCTCCTACATCCTGCTCGTCTCCCTCCTGTTTTCCTTTTTGTCCTCCTTCCTCTTCATCGGGCGCCCAAGGAAAGAGACCTGCCTTCTCCGACAAACGGCCTTCAGCATCATCTTCTCAGTTGCTGTTTCTTCTGTCTTGGCAAAGACCATCACGGTGGTGCTGGCCTTCCTGGCCACAAAGCCCGGGAACAGGGTGAGGAGATGGCTGGGCAAGAGTCTGGCCAACTCCATGGTCATCTCCTGTTCTGGGGGGCAAGTTCTCATCTGCACCATCTGGCTGGGCTCTTCTCCCCCATTCCCAGAGTCCGACATGCGCTCCCAGGTGGAAGAGATCGTCCTGCAATGCAACGAAGGGTCTGTGGCCATGTTCTACGTTGCCCTCGGCTACCTGGGCTTCTTGGCTGCCATCTGCTTCACGGTGGCTTTCCTAGCCAGGAAGCTGCCTGGCTCCTTCAACGAAGCCAAGCTGATCACCTTCAGCATGCTGGTCTTCTGCAGTGTTTGGGTGTCTTTTGTGCCCACCTACCTGAGCACCAAGGGCAAGTACATGGTGGCCGTGCAGATCTTCTCTATGTTGGCCTCCAGTGCTGGGCTCCTGGGCTGCATCTTCCTTCCCAAGTGCTACATTATTGTGCTGAGGCCTGATCTGAACACAAAGGAGCACCTGACAACAAGGAATTAAGGGGACATCTGATTCTTAAAATAGTCCATGTTCATGATGTCTAGAAGTGCCTAAAGGAAACACAGCTAGTCCTCCATGTTGCTCATTCTCCGTCTCTGAAAGAGATTGTGTTCATTCTTAGCCTGGGTTTTAGGAAGTCCTGTTGACATGAACAGGAAGATGGGAGGAAATGTTTTGCTACCTTGCTTTACCAAGGACTACAGTGAGTCCTGGTCTACTGCCCTTAGTTTGTAAACTATGATCTTTTAATAATTTTGTGTTTTGGGAACTTATATTTATCTCACAACCAGATAGGCTGGAGGGAGAGGAGTTAGGTTTTTGGGTCTGTTTGCTTTGTCATGACTATCTATTAACCATATCAATTCTAATATTCAACAATACTATTTGGTTATCCCAGTTCTATGTATTCAATTTTCTATGCTCCATTTCCCTCATTTATGCGCTATCATTCATAAGCTCACTTCACATCATTTCGTTCTCCTAAGCTTTGTATATCAATAAACTGAGAAATTAATTTAAGACATCTTCGGTAGTCTGTTGGTTTAATTTCTGTATTGTGTAAGCTCAGCTCCCTGTTCCAAAGAGTAGCAGCTGACCTTAGCCAAGCCTTGACTGGGATCCAATGAATTTTATTGCACTGGCCAGGGTTAGGGATAGGGTTAGGGGCGGGCGAGGCAAGCGGGAAGAGAGGGGAGAGGGAACTCCGGGGCTCACGGGAATGGCAGGCCGCCTACGCCAATCTGGGCGAGTCGTTGTGAAAGGAGGCTGGGAGAGTAGAGCTGGGGAAGGCAATGGGTCACGAAAGGCAGCAGTGGAAAGCGGGAGAGCTGGGGCAAGGTATATTATATTATATTATATTATATTATATTATATTATATTACATTGGGACACGGGTGGTGCTGTGGGTCAAACCACAGAACCTAGGGCTTGCCGATCAGAAGGTCGGAAGTTTGAATCCCCACGACGGGGTGAGCTCCCGTTGTTTGGTCCCAGCTCCTACCAACCTAGCAGTTCGAAAGCAAGTCAAAGTGCAAATAGATAAAGAGGTACTGATCTGGCGGGAAGGTAAACGGCGTTTCCGTGTACTGCTCTGGTTCGCCAGAATGAGCATGCTGGCCACATGACCCAGAAGCTGTATGCCGGCTCCCTCGGCCAATAAAGTGAGATGAGCGCCGCAACCCCAGAGTCGGCTACGACTGGACCTAATGGTCAGGGGTCCCTTTACCTTTTCCTATTATATTATATTACATTATATTATATTATATTACATATTACTGTATTTTACCATGTAGAACATGCCCCCGTGTATAAGACACCCCCTATTTTTGGGAACTGAAAATTAAGAAAAAGGGCGGGTCCCATTTTACTTGTCTCATACACAGAAAAGTACGATATATTATGTTATGTTATGTTATGTTATGTTATGTTATGTTATGTTATGTTATGTTATGTTATGTTATGTTTTATGTTATGTTTTATGTTATGTTATGTTATGTTATGTTATGTTATGTTATGTTTTATGTTATGTTTTATGTTATGTTTTATGTTATGTTATGTTATGTTATGTTATGTTATGTTATGTTATGTTATGTTATGTTATGTTATGTTATGTTATACAGAGTGATTCATAATGAAGTATACAGTTTCAACACACTATAAAAAAGAATATAATATATCTCATGTTACCTGCGGCAGAATTGTAGGGGAATGTTTAAAGTATTTTAGAAACAGTCACAGATGTTCTATGTGTGCACCCTTTGTCACACAACACACATCACAATTGAAAATGCCGTTGCACAACAAACTCCGTTTTGCTCAATTCAAGAACACAAAACGCCTTCTCCACTGCAGACGCAGCCATTTGGCCTGACTAGTCACGTGACGCGCGCACTATCACCTCCATCACTTCCCTCAGTCGCGGGACACAAACTGTATGAGTACACCTGCCTCATGGTTCACAGCTGTGGTCCGTGTCAGCGCCGGTCTTACAGGATCTGGAAACTGTATATTTCATTATGAATTACCCGTATTATATTATTTTGGTGTCCAATCACTGCATTACTATAGGATACTTCATTTCAATCAATTAAATGTTTATTATGGTAGTAGTCCAGCATTCAGTAGGGTGGGGTACAGTCTTTTCCAATCTGTAAAACGTAAAGCTAAAAAGTATTAAAACACAAAGTATATATAAAAGTCTATAGGGTTTCGGAGCATTAAACGGATGTGGAAGAGCATAAAAGGTTAGTATATAAAATACTATGGCTATCAATTTACAGGACACTCTAATATGAGTGTTCATTACGTCTAGTTTAACAACAACAACAACAATTTATTTATACCCCACCATCTGGCTTGGTTTCCCCAGCCACTATGGGCGGCTCCCAATAGAATAATAAAAACACGATAAATACATCAAACATTAAAAACTTCCCTGAACAGGGCTGCCTTCAGATGTCTTCTAAAAGTCAGATAGTTGTTTACTTCCTTGACATCTGCTGGGAGGGCGTTCCACAGGGCGGGCGCCACCACTGAAAAGGCCCTCTGCCTGGTTCCCTCTTTGTGGCACAGGTCATCATCCGATGAATTTGGAGCTTCATTTACTTCTATGTTTATATTTAAAGAAAATATGCATTTTAAAAGTATTGCACCTTGATTGTAATATTAAGAATGCACTTAAAATTACTATGCACAACAATGAATAAGGGATTGCAATGCACACACAGTTAAGCAGCATAAATATTTGTTAACGAAGTCTAATATTTCTATCTTGTTGTGATTATTATTACTTTTATTGCTACTAATACCAGCGGCTTACAAGACTGAGCTCTATTCTGCCTTGGTCAGACGCCACCTGGAATACTGTGGGAAGAAACCCCTCACCCCCCAGAGAGATGCTGGCTCAGACAGCCCCCTGAGCTTAGACTACAAAGCCTCTGAGGGCGTGCAGAGTGCAAATCTCCCCCGGGGCCCCTCTCCCTCCTGGGGGCCCTGCCCCTGCCAGCCTCTCCGGCCTCTGAGGGCGTGCAGAGTGCAAATCTCCCCTGGGGCCCTTCTCCCTCCTGGGGGCCCTGCCCCTGCCAGCCTCTCCGGCCTCTGAGGGCGTGCAAAGTGCAAATCTCCCCCGGGGCCCCTCTCCCTCCTGGGGGCCCTGCCCCTGCCAGCCTCTCCGGCCTCTGAGAGCGTGCAGAGTGCAAATCTCCCCCGGGGCCCCTCTCCCTCCTGGGGGCCCTGCCCCTGCCAGCCTCTCCGGCCTCTGAGAGCGTGCAGAGTGCAGCTGGACGGGCTGCAGGCGCTGGTGTCCCTGGCGGACGAGGAGGGGAAGGGGCCACCCTCAAAAGGCCCTGCGACTCCCGCCAGCCTCCGCCGTGGGCGCCGTCCAGGTTGCTGAGTCGAGTTCCCAGCATGCACTGCCAGCTCCCTCAGGCCAGCAGTCGATTCCCAGCATGCCTTGCTGTGGGGTTTCGTATTAATTTGAAATTTAGCCGTTTTCCCAGTGTATAGTGGTACCTCGGATTAGTTACGCTTCAGGTTACAGACTCCGCTAGCCCAGAAATAGTCTTAAGAACTTTACCTCAGGATGAGAACAGAAATTGTGTGGCGGCAGCGGGAGGCCCCATTAGCTAAAGTGGTACCTCAGGATAAGAACAGTTCTTAACCTGAGGTACCACTGTCTAAACAGATAAATAAATCCCAAGGTGTCTTTTGTTAGGTTTCACATATTAGCTTTATTGATGAATTGTCCTTTATTAGGTTTCATTTCCCTCACGTCCTTCTTCCCAGCATGCTTTGCTGCCCCTCTTCTCCAAACAAGGATCCTGTTTCCTATAATTGAAATTTACCCATTTTCGAACGTATAACTGCAAAAATACATGTGAAAGTGTCTTTTGTTAGGTTTCACTTGTTAGCTTTATTAGAAATTATCCTTTATTAGGTTTCATTTCCCTCACGTCCTTCTTCCCAGCATGCTTTGCTGCCCCTTCTTCTCACAAACAAGGATCCTGTTTCCTATCATTTTATTTTTCTCTAGACGTATTTGGATTCTTCCATTTAAACTTGACGGAGGGACAGAGCGATGGAGAAAGAGAGAAGGCTTTTCCTCACAGCCTTTCCCTCACCCTTCCCAGGCTGCCCTGCGCAACCTTCCTCCAGGCGTGCTCATAAACTAAAAATCACCAGTTATTATACTAATAAACCCCATAACCCAGGAAGTCGCGAAGAGACCTCGTCCTTTTCCTCCTTCCCTTGGAGGCACCTAGAACGGCTTCCCCCTTTTCCCGACGTCCCGCGGCTCCTGCGCCCTGGACAACAGAGGCCAAAATGGCGCTGGCCACCCGCCAGTTGTTTTACCTGCAATTTAGAGCTCCAAAAATGCTTTAAATGCATGTTGTGGCTGTGATTATTATAGTGCTTTTAATATTCTGTTGGGAGCCGCCCAGAGTGGCCAGGGAAAGCAATATTATTATTATTATTATTATTATTATTATTATTATTATTAGCTCATCGCCTTGATTGCAATGAAACCTAAAGCAGACCCACTGAAATGCAATTATTAACTTGGTTTTGGGTTTACACCAACCATTCTTCTTTTCCCAATAACCCTGAGATGTTTTTAACTGCTTTTAAACTGGGATCTTTCATGAGGAAGGGTGGCATATAAATCAAATAAAGGAGAAGAAATTTGGAGTATTGAGTAAATTTAGTTATAAAAATATTTATTTAGTACATTACCGTATTGGCCCGAATATAAGCCGCACCTTTAAAATTCAAGGGGGAGGAAAGAAGACAATACCCGAATATAAGATGCTCCCTTAAAATCCCGCAGGCACTCACCCCTCTTCCATTTGACCCTAAGTCTGTTCCGGCAGCGATATTGTAAAAGCCAGCTTTCGTAAGGTCGTGAATTGAAGCTGCACTTTAACCTTTCACGGTCGGAATTTGGGGGGGAAGTGAGGCTTATAATCAGGCCAATACGGTAATGTACTACGACAAAGACGATGGCTATCAGTTGACAGAGCACTCTGATATGCGTGTTCATTAAATCTAGTTTAATGATGATGATGATGATGATGATGATGAAAAGGCGTTGCAATGGAGGAGTGCAGGGAAAAGAAAACTCCTGGCACGCATTCTTTCTTGCTACAGAATTGAAAGCTTTCTCCGCTTTTCTCCTTCTTTTTCTCTTGGGTGGTGTGTTCAGCGGTCACCCCCAGGGGAAACAGGTCCCCCCCCCTTGGAGGAAATGGACTGATGGGAACCTGGCTGTGACATCGGCTCAGAATCCCAACCTCACTTTGCAGCTGAGGCCAACCCCTGCCCTGCGCAGCCGCCTTTGGGGGCCTAATCTGCAACTGCAAAGTGAGAAGATTGACGCCTGGGAAAATGGTGAGGGGGCCAACAGGAAACTGCTAAGGGAATTTTGAGTCCTTTTATTCTGTTGCAGTTGCAGAGAAAAGAGGGTGGGGGGTGGGGGTCCGCCCCAGGTGTCATCACTGAGGGGGGTGGCAAAAGGACAAAAAGCAGAGTTTAAAAATAAATAAAAATTGGGCTCACCAAACCTTTTAGTTGAGTCAAAAAACGCGGCTGGCACTGGGCGCCACACCGTGGGGGCTGGCACTTACCGGGGGGGTGCAGAGTGCCTGATCCACGCATCTCTCCTGGGGGTGACTTGGTGGCTTGGGCCCCTGCAGGCTGGGCACTGCCTGAAACGGCAGCGTGGGGCTTGCGTCTGCCCCCTGTCTCTCCCTCAACCGCCCTACACCTGGGGGGAAGGCGGCAGAGAGGCTCCAGGCAGCGCCCCCCACCCGCAGGACCTCCGCGTTGAACCGGGCACCCGAGTGGCTGGCTATGCCGCTGTTCTGTTGTTTTAATGATGGGTGCCTTGAGAGTTAATGTGCTGTGCTTGCTGCCCCACTCGTCCTGATGGACCAGCCCCCCATGGCACCAGGGATGTAGGGCTTCCCTGGCTAGCGACTCAACGTGGACAGGAGAGTTTGCCTTCTGGGTTCCTGTCTCATTTTGGGCTGCTCTCTTTCTCCTCTCTCCCCACCACCACTGCCACCACCTCTAGGGTCCTGTCTCTGCCGGACGTCAGCCTCTGAATCCGATGAAAAAGTGGCTAGCAAGGAGGATGAGCCACAGGAAGAACCAGGGAGCCCCCCAGAGGAGGAAGGGGAGGACAAGGAGACCCTTGATTTGCCCGATTTGCTGTGCCCCCCCCCACCTGGAGACAACGCAGAAGAACACCTGGAGCTAAGAGGTCAGACGAAACATTAAGATACAATCATTCATGACATATTAAAAGCTTCCCTGAACAGGGCTGCCTTCAGATGTCTTCTAACAGTCAGATAGTTGTTTATTTATTTGACATCTGCTGGGAGGGCATTCCACAGGAGGTGCCATCACCGAGAAGGCCCTATGCAGTGGGGGAACCGCCAGAAGGCCCTCAGCGCTGGATCTCAGTGTCCGGGCAGAACGATGGGGGTGGAGATAATTCTCCTGGGTTGCTTTTGGTTTGGTATTTGTTTTGTAAGATATCTCTTTTGAATGAGTTTCCAGGTGGCTCCTGCCAAATGAAGTTATTAATTGCAAAGTGGGCTTGGCGATAATAAAACCATGTTGGCACTTCGCAAAGCCGGTTCTCTCTGGGGTTTTCCTGCCTCCTATACCTCCCCCCCCCCCCCGCTTGTTCTTGGTTTTGTGTCTCGTTCAGATCTCTCCAAGGCCAGCCACATGAGAACCTGGGAGAGGAGTGTTCCCTACTGACTACAACCCTTTCGTATAAAGCCTCGCCCCCCCAAAATAAGAGGAAGGATTATGACAGCCTGCCACCACAAGGGCCCTTTTTGGTGTGGCTCCTTCACAAACGGTCTGGAGGGCAGCAACACAAGAAGGGGCCTTTTCTGTGGTGGCTCCCCACTTGCGGAATGCTCTCTCCAGGGAGGCTCATCTGGCGCCTTCATTATGTATCTTTAGGTGCCAAGCAAAGACGTTTCTCTAGAACAGAGCTTCCCAAACTGTGTGTCGCACACCTTAGTGCTCCTCCCAGGGCTGGAAAAGGGCTAGTTGAACTGAATCCTTGTGTTGCGAAATGAGGCATGTCTCCAAAGTGTGTCACCAACATGGAAAGTTCTGCTCCAGAACCAGCCTTTGGCTAATGGAACAATGCATGGCCTTTTCAACATGCTTGTGGATTGGGAGGTTGGCTTATGAGTTCGTTGTTTTTTTTAATCCATATGTTGTGTTTTTATTTTGTATTTTTATCCTGTAAGCCGCCCTGAGAGGTTCCGGGTTTAATTAATCAACCAATTGATTGATTGATTGATTGATTAATGATTGTGGCATTTCCCCAGAATCTGGAGGTGAATTGTTTACTTTTCTCACAGGACTGCGAGGAAGAGAGGCCTCCGAAGACCCCCACTTGCCTCGGTTCCATCGTCTTCAGGACTCACAGGGTCTTCAGAAGAGCGCCGCTGCCAGCACCACCAGTGCCACCGGGGCAACCCAGTACAAGAACCAGCAGGGGGCGCAGGGAGAAAGGAGGCCACTCTGCACGCGGCTCAGGCGCTGGATGTGGCAGAATCGCAGCTGTGTCCACCCTGAACCAAGGTGAGGAGGAGTTGGGAGGCTTTTGTCACCCCCCCAGGGATGACACTCGGGGCGATACCCCCCCCCCGCACCCCACCTTCCTCCGCCAGTGGTGGCAGGGGAAGTAGCACCTGGAGGCGCCCGAGTCCCTAAGGGACATTTCCCCCTCGTTGTCCTTGCACAGGTCTTAATCCTTGTAGTCCAAATTGGAGAGGGGGAATAAAAGATCAGAGCGCAGAGGCAAGCGGGGCGAGAAACCGAAACCCACGTGGCCCTACGCCGGCGTCCCACACGGCCAGCCCCAGTCCTACAGCCCGACACCTTTTGAGATTGTGGAGCAGAACAGAGAAGACAGCGGGCAAAGGGTGGACGGCGAAGGAGAAGTGCGAGAGAACGACAGTGTCTGCGTTGGTGGAGGAGAAGGAGAAGACAGGACTGAGAGGGGAACGATCCTGGAAGGTGGCTTGAAAAGAAGGGGCAAAACACGTTGCTTCCGGGTTTGCCATTCGCGCATGCGCAGACGCTCAAAATGACGTCACGCGCATGCGTGGAAGCGGCAAATCGCGACCAGCACACGCGCAGACGTGGGTTGCGTTCGCTTCAGGATGCGAACGGGGCTCCGGAACGGATTCCGTTTGCATCCAAAAGTACCACTGTATACTAATGGGAGACTTAAATGGAGTTACATCGTTAGAGATGGGAGTTATTTGCCCAGTCAAGTGGGGCATGGACTTTATGAAACAGATCAAATAAATAAATAAATAAATATTGATTGATAAAAATAATAAAGCTGCTAGAATGCTACCCTGGTCCTGTTAGCTAGGGATGTTGGAAGTTGTAGTCCCAAAGCAGCTGGAGGGCCAAGTTTGGCAGTGCCTGCCATTCCCAAAACACAATGTTCAGCATCCACCATGGAAACTGCATTGTAGCAAACAGATGACAATGGCCGCTGGGCCCCACTCCCACCCAAAAGTTGTAGAATTGTCATGCGGGAAGGTATTATGTGGGAAAGTTTTTCTATGTCTGGCAGTATTTGTGGGAGTCAGAAGCTAATTCGTATCGAAAGTACTGAAATTAATGTAGTGATAATTAGTATAACTATAAGGTTCATTACTTTTTCTCAGGTTAGACTGAGGCTGGATGATTGGAAGTCATCTATATTAGCTATATTAAACAAGTAAGAGCCTCATCAGTAGACTGATACGTACAGGAATAGTCATACGACATCTACAAAATGTCAGTATCAGGCGGCTGCTTCAAATCCGAAGTGGTGACTTGTTGTAAAGTGAAATAGGGTTTGTCGAATAAGACAAATAAGGAGAAAAGTTGACCAGCACCCTGCAATGCAGGGGTCACAGCTGAAGAACCCACGCCGTCCAACCTCTGCTTTAAAACCTTCAAGGAAGGTGAAGTAGGTGGGTTCCCACGAGGCAAGACACAGTGATAACAGCAAGAACCTTTACTGAACTGTAGGAGTGCAAATATCCAGAGTGTGGGGTCAGGTGGGATTACTATGAGGAATTATAAAATATGCATCAAGCCATTGTGTCCATGATGAATGCATTGTGTTGACTGGGTTTGATACATTGACAATAATTTCTGATCAAATCCCACAACCCTCTGCATCTCTGGCCATTTCCTCTACTGCCCATTTCTCTCTCTTCACAAGTCACGTACACAGCCCAGTTGCTTAGACAGGCAGGCGTCTTGGGTCATCAAAGATAGTGGGCAAGTTTCTTTGATGTAGCCTTTCTGATATGTTAATCCTAGGATGTTAATCTTAGGGCCAGGAAACAGACCTCACATGAAGGTGATAATGATCGCTGTCCTCCTGGCCATCCTTTTCATATGTATTGATTGTTTATCACCTCCCAGGGTTGCCAAACGTCCTCCTTTGTAGTTCTGTTATTTGTTTACCCCAGAAATATGTGTGCTTAATTAGTTTAACTTGTCCCCACGTGGGTTTGTTGAAATGCTCAGAAGAAATCTGATTGGTTCTTACGAACACTCTGTAAAAAGTTCTTTTGTGAATAAAACGACCTGGGCCAGGGGCTGGAGGCAGACAGACAGAGAGAATATTATACGCACCCTTCCCAGAGTCTTGCTGGTTCAAGTCTCTGTGTGTATTCTTATTAATCAGAGTTCAATCCTTCCTTTACTTTGTGAACGCCTCATTGAACAACATAACTGGGAAACAGGGGCAAAGCAACTGCTGCTATACATTTATGAAAGCCTGGGCCACTCCCACTCCCAACGTGATTGGCTGTTTAAACTTCCAAGCTGCGAATCACAGCTGAGAGTACAAGGGCCAATGGCAGAGGCCCAAATCCTGAAATGTTCTGTGATTGGACAACACGTATCAAATCAGAACACAGGAGCTCAGAATCCTTAGTCCAGACTCCAGCTCAGGCAAACACAGACCACTGAATACATAACAGGAGAGTCCACCACCTTTAGGGATGTGTATAGATGCTTTATTAGATATAGCCTTCCTTCCTCATGTTTGTGAGTTCAGTAGGGAAGCTTAAATAGGCTAGTTTTAGCCTTTTAGTTTAAGTAAACCAGGATGCTATAAGGAAAGACTGGGGTCTCCTGGTATTCCCCACCGCTTTTTCCCTCCCTCCTAATATAACAATTGCACACAAAATAGCCTTGTAAAAGGTAAAAAATGGTCTTGCAAAAGGTAATAAAAATAACATTTACTCACTCGCAATACTTGTTGAAGAGGAACAGATAACAGCAGCTTTCTTCAGGCAGGCTTAAAATGGTAACTCCATTACAAAGACATACTTTAATCCATGGGCACGCAAACTAAGGCCCGGGGGCCAGATCTGGCCCAATCGCCTTCTAAATCCGGCCTGCAGACGGTCTGGGAATCAGCATGTTTTTATGAGTAGAATGTGTCCTTTTATTTAAAATGCATCTCTGGGTTATTTGTGGGGCATAGGAATTCATTCATTCCGCCCCCCGCCCCCAATATAGTCCAGTCCCCCCCAAGGACCCCTGCTGAAAAAGTTTGCTGACCCCTGCTTTAATCTATTTTAAGATGGAGCCTCAGGCATAGATGGTGTTCTACACTGCTGGAATGAGGGCAAAGAGCAAGGTGAGATTGTCTTGTTGGGTTCGACTGCATTGTAAATATCCTGCAGTCCCTTCCACTGTCCAATAGCTCTTACCTCCAGCAGGGTTCCTCCTAAGATTTTGTTGCTATCTCCGTTCTTGTGATTTGAAACCTTTGGATTGGGTTTAAACCCCACCCCACCCCAGAACAGCAGCAGCAAACCAGCTTGCACCATCTTCCATGTGACGAAGCCCTTTCAGATATTTGAAGGTGCCTCTCATGTCAGTGTTTGGTCTCATCTCCAAGGCCCACAACTGTTCCTTGCAAGGCTTGATTCCCACAACTCTGAAAGCATCGCCAAGACCCCATAAACAGAGGTGGGGAGAGGGATTTCAAGATTCTGTGTCCTTGCCATCCCCATACAGAGGACATGGTGTGACTATGGTGTAGGCCACACTAAACCTGCCCCCTGCCCAACTCTGGGTCTAGCTAAGCCTAATATTATTGATCTCAATGTTGTGCATTTCCACCATGTTACCCATGAACGATGGGCTAGAAATGTGGTTAAGTCAATGCATGTGGCAAAACTCTCTCTTCTCCATTCCTTGCCAAGGAAAATACTGACAGCAAAAGGTAAAGGAAAAGGGACCCCTGACTGTTAGGTCCAGTCGTGGCCGACTATGGGGTTGCGGCACTCATCTCGCTTTACTGGCCGAGGGAGCTGGTGTACAGCTTCCGGGTCATGTGGCCAGCAGGACTAAGCCGCTTCTGGTGAACCAGAGCAGCGCACGGAAATGCCGTTTACCTTCCCACTGGAGAGGTACCTATTTATCTACGTGCAGTTTGACGTGCTCTCGGACTGCTAGGTTGGCAGGAGCAGGGGCCGAGCAATGTGAGTTCACAAGGACAGAAATCTAAGTATTGAGGGCCAGCGACAATGCAGGGACCATTTTGGGGGTCGATTTCCTGCTTTCATTGCTGTCAATTTCCCCTGTATTTCTTGCTATTTGTAAAACGTGTTTTACAGATTTGTGTTTTGGTTGCCTTTTTTTAAAAAAAAACCACCTCATTCTATTGTGTCTGCTACTAGTTTATATGAATATATTTTTATTGCAATTCTTCTTCTTCATACCCCACCTATCTAGCTACGCTGCCCCAACCACTCTGGGCAGCTTCCAACACATATAAAAACAATTTTGTACTTGAAATGGGAATGAACAAAGTTAACATGGCTTGCCAATTACTTAAATTAGGGTAAGAACTGTGGTGCTTTTAGAAATCCTAGGTATTGTCACTGCTTCCATCCTTTGGTGATGAAGGATGTAAAGTGTGGGGTTCTTTTTTAAAAAAAAAAAAAAAAAAAAGAGGGAAAGGTGAGGGAGCAAAGGATGTTTGGGGAAGGGACAGAGCTCAGGGAGAGCATCTGCCTTGCAAGCAGACGGTCCCAGGTTCGAATCCTGACAGCATTGCCAGGTAAGGTTGGGAATGTCTCCTGCCTGAACTGCTGGAGAGCTTCTGCCAGTCAGTGCAGACACCACTGGCGGGGGGGCACATCTTTAAAGTTAAATATTACAAATATTATGCCTGAATGTATCCTTTCAACTTGACAGCTCAGGGAAGTTACCTAGCTTTAAAAAATAATATAAAATCATCTCCTTTGCCAGTTTCCTCCATTCCAAAGGTATTTTCCCCTTGAAAAAGGACTCCAGGAAGTTCCCAGAGGTGACAATTGCTGGGCTCATTGTTAGCCAAAGGAAGCCAAATCTCATCACCTGACTCGCCTCAGGCCCCAGACATGAAAAAAGGAACTTCTATTGTACTTTTGGGTGGTGGGTACTTAAGACATATTTGTCTAGGCTAATCTTATACCCGAGTCTTGCCCTGCCATGTCTGCTTATGCTAATCGTGTACCAAGGACTTGTCTGGACATGTTTGCCAAGGTTAACCCCCCCCCTTTGGTGACATGTCAGTGATGTAGCAATGATGTAGCAATGATGCTGTATGAACTGTATTCTGGGATATGGTGGGAAAGTTTTAAAAGTCTTTGTCACCCCATCCTCGGGGTTCAAATTTGCTCTTTGAACCTATTGCGCAATAAACTTTGGTCTACAGCTATTTGCTCCTGTTGGTGGCTGGACTCCTTCCTTTATTCCACAGGGACCCGCGGGCTCTGCCCGACCAGCTGGGTGACTGAGCAGCCTCACACCCAGATTTTTCCCTAACACCACTGCGCTAGATGGAGCAATGGCCTGGCTTCGTATGGGGCGGCTTGCAATGTTTCTATGCCCCAGAGAAAGAAACGCAGTGTTCAAAAGCCAGAAATGGCACTGGCAAGCTGGCATGCGCTTCCAAACATGCACACCCCATACTCCACTTTGCCTGCGGCCAACAGGGGGGGGGAAACAAAACCACGCCGGGAGAGAAGCGCTGCGCCAATTTCCAATATTTTAATGAGTAACTACATGTTACACCTCATAATTATAAAAGAATAAGAATCCATAAAAATATTTTCTTTTCATAATACGCACTTAAAGATACTTGGGGGCAAGTCGTTTGTGGTTCGTGGGTTTTTCGTTTCGTTTTAGGCAAGTTTCTCCTCGCTTGAAATTCTGCCCCACCCCTGAGAGGCAAGAATGTGTGTTTGTGGGGGGGGGAGAGCCCAGAGGGTGTGAGCAAGCAGGCGAGGGGGGGTGTTTCTTCCCACGAGGCGTAAGTTGCGGCGAAGCCTGGCACATGGGCGCCCCCGCCTTTCTTTATAAACCACCCCAAATCGCGGTTCAGGCTGTGTTGCGGGGATGCCCTAAGACCAGAGGAGGGGGGTCGTGGGGCAGGGGGAGGAGGAGAACCAACGGGCAAGAGGTGTTGCTAGAACAGGGGATGGGCGGGGGGGATACAGTCGCTGACCCGCAGAGAACTGAGCACGCCTGTGGGGCTGGAAGCTCAGGGCTTGGGAGGCGGAGACGAAGGGTTGGTGAGACGGGGGGGCAGTGCCTATAAGCCAGAGAGAGTGGACAGAGGGAGCCGTATTTGCATAAATAAATCTGGCTGCAAAAAAACCCCCTAGAACCCCCCCCCCCTTTTCCATCCAGAAGTGACTGCAGTTTCTGGACACGGTTGCCTTAGGGGAAAGAAGAGTGTGTTTGAGACGGGGGAATGACGCAAGGGTTATGGAGAGAGAAGTCAAAACAGCAAAGCCTTCTAAGTGGGGAGCCCAAACACACAAACACCTGCCCAAATCCTTCCGAGAGCCTGAATTTGCCACAGGACACAGCCAGGAAGCCACAGCACCAAGGACAGAGGCATCGTCAAACCCCCCCCCCACAGCCTACACCCCCCCTCACCCACATCTTGGCAGCACAGCACCAAGCGCTGGTCTGTTTCTGAGCCCCAGAAAAGCTCTCTCGCAGGACTCAGTGGGGAGAGGAAAGGAAAGGAGAGGAGGGGGGGAGTTTAAGAGGGACACAAGACAGTACTGGAGATGTAGGGGGCGGGACATGAGGGCAGGGGAGCGCTTGACTTTTATTCCCGGCCCAAAAAGTAGCAGCAAAACAGAAAAGGGGTCCTGGGGAGGGGAGAGAGAGAGAGAGAGAGAGAGAGAAGGAAAACTTTAAAAGAGAAGCTGGAGGGACAAGGCAGAGCAGTGCCAATCCAGTTGGGCAGGGGGTGAGGGGTCTCAGGGCCCCTCGTGAATTCAGGGCTCAGGGAGGGCAACACGGACCAGTGCTCAGGGTATCGGGAGGCTGCTGGAGGGTGGGGGGAGAGGTTGGGGCAAAAAAAGGAGGCCAGAGGAGGAGCGAGTCTTCAGCGTCTACGTCGAGTTGCGGGTGGGCAGGGAGACAGCAGCCCCTGTCCACGCCCCATACCGTGCCGTTCCCCCTCCCCCAGCCCTGTCCTCAGAGGTATTCTTGAAGAAAGTGCAGCAGCGTGATTTCGTAGTGCTCCCCAGACTCAGGGCAGCGAATACTGTGTCGCTCGTTGGGGTAGATCTGCACACAAGAAAGGGGGGGGGGGACAGGAAGAGATGAGAAGCTTCCAGACCTCATCAGGCAAAACGTAGGTTGAGTGGTCACTGTGAGTTGCACACATTCACCGGGCCTCGTGGAAAAAGCACATATAATCACAGCATTGTAGGGTTGCAGTGCAGGAATTGTTCCTCAAAGAGGAAATTCTGTGCAACCTGGAAATGAAGGAATGGGTTTCCAAAACCTAAAACCTTACTGGGCAGTCAGTCTGAAACAGGCCCCAAATCCTTCTCCAAGGGAGCATTTCTAAAATGCTTTAACTTGAGCTCTTGAGCCAAAACCCAGCTGTATAAACAAGTGCTCAAAGCTCTTTCCTTTATCAGTCCGTGACACCTAATGAATGGCCTTGTCCGTTCCAAAGTGGAGCAGGGATGACGCATCTGGGTCTTATCTTACACTGAGGCACAGACCTTGTCAGCCACCCGGGAACAGCGCCAGGAGTTGGTGACTCTTGCTCCAAGATAAGAGTATAGGAACAGGCACACCCTTTTATGGTCAAGAGTACAGGAAGAGGAACACTCTTTTATGGTTAAGAGTAACGGAGCAGGAACATCTGTGATGTCAACCTGCGTGTATAAGCTGACGTGGTTGGATTCCTGGGGAAGGGGGGCGAGGGTGCCTGGAGGATATATATGCTGCATGAAATTTCTCATTTCTTTGGACTTGCTGTGGACTGACCACGCAAGTGCCTTCTGCTATCCGGAGAGCAGAATAAACTCTTTCTCTGAATCAACCTTGGTGTCATTTGACTTCCTTCCTCCCGTCCGGGAGCAACGCAGACCCCACCAGTCGGTAAAGTCTAATAAGGCTACAGCTAGCTCGACCCACCTGTAGTTGATAAGGTTTCCCAGCTCGGATCAGCTGGGAGATCAGGAAATTGGTGTGGAAAAAGTGCACGTTTTCATCCAGAAATCCATGGAGGATCAGCAGGCGATTGGGCCTAGAAGGAAGGCAAGGAAAGTACCAAACGTGAGAGCCAAGCTGCGCACCAGTGTTTGCGGCTGTTCATGGCAGAGAGGAGTTTGGACCACTTGGGCGTTCAATGACCAGGGCAATGGACACAAAGTGACCAGCAGGCAAAAATCATGCCGTGCTTTTTTTGAACCCTTGCCCCACTTCAGACAATCCACCTCACCCCACCCACCGCTATTAAAAAATAAAAATCAATCCCCAAACTCTCCAGCTTTCCCAAAATTCCCCAGACAAGCGGTTGACGTGGCAGGCCAGAAGAAGAAAGTCTGGAATTCTTTTCCATACAGTCCAATATGCCTCAGATGAAAATAGATACACTCTACTACAGGGACGCGGGTGGCGCTGTGGGTTAAACCACAGAGCCTAGGGCTTGCCGATCAGAAGGTTGGCGGTTCGAATCCCCATGACGGGGTGAGCTCCCATTGCTCAGTCCCTGCTCCTGCCAACCTAGCAGTTTGAAAGCACGTCAAAGTGCAAGTAGATAAATAGGTACCACTCTGGCGGGAAGATAAACGGCGTTTCCGTGCGCTGCTCTGGTTCGCCAGAAGCGGCTTAGTCCTGCCGGCCACATGACCCGGAAGCTGTACACCGGCTCCCTCGGCCAGTGAAGCGAGATGAGCGCCGCAACCCCAGAATCAGCAACTGGACCTAATGGTCAGGGGTCCCTTTAACTTTACTACAGGGGCATCCAACTCCCAAGAGACTGCAATCTACTCACATAATACAAAACGGGGGGTTTCAAGTCAAAGTCAAAGTGGTTGAGCTTTTTTTAGGGAGGGAAGTCCCGTTTTGGGGGGAGAGTTCAACTCAAAGTTGTCTAGGGAGAGGAAAATGGAGTAAAGCAGAAAAGTCGCTCACCAAAAGATCACTAAGAAAACAATCTGCCTCACAGTGAAAACTCCGTCTTCTGTTCCAGCGATTATGCTGAGATGGAGGACGGGTCAAGGGGCCAGGGCCAGATGCTCTTATGCCACAGCAAAGGAAAAGGAGCCCACCTCCCGATCGACCTGCTGGACACCCCTGCTCTGCTCTATTACTGATGTAGAATATAACGTCCCTATTTCCACCTGAGGAATGTCGAGAGAGCATGTATTTCTCTAGTACTCGCATAGTGCATTTAAGGCCCCCTAAGATGCCTCGCCGACCTTGGGGACATCCCTCTGATCCCTCCAGAACACACGAAACCGCACGGCCGACTGCTGCTTCCCCTCTCAGCCGGGGTCTGTGCCAGCTGGGACCAGGCTGCTGGGACAACACACCCTGCTCTGCCCCCGCCGCCCACCAGCACCGCTGCCCCACAACCCAACTAATCCAATACAACTAATCCAGAATGTGGCAGCTAGACTGGTGACTGGGAGCGGCCACAGAGACCACATAACACCGGCCTTGAAAGACCTACACTGGCTCCCAGTACGTTTCTGAGCACAATTCAAAGTGTTGGTGCTGACCTTGAAAGCCCTAAATGGCCTTGGTCCAGTATACCTGAAGGAGCGTCTCCACCCCCATCATTCAGCCCAGACACTGAGGTCCGGCTCTGAGGGCCTTCTGGCTGTTCCCTCGCTGTGAGAAGCCAAGTTACAGGGAACCAGGCAGAGGGCCTTTTCGGTGGTGGCACCCACTCTGTGGGACGCCCTCCCATCAGATGTCAAGGAAATAAACAACTATCTGGCTTTTAGAAGACATCTGAAGGCTGTTTAGGGAAGCTTTTAATGTTTGATGTATTACTGTATTTTAATATTCTGTTGGAAGCAGCTCAGAGTGGCTGGGGAAGCCCAGCCAGATGGGTGGGATATAAATAATAAATTATTCTTATTATTATTCTTATAACCCTTACTCATTGGGGAGTTTCTCTACATGCAGTGCCACAGAGCCTGCTTCATAGCCTTGCTGGTTGTTCTCTGGGACATCCATGTACCGTTCGGTGTATCCAGTATCGTACGCCATCCAGACCGTGACGGGGGCCCCTGCGATAGCAACCTGGAGGGATATTGAAGGCTGTCGTTATGCTCAGGGCTGACAGGAAATCCACGCCCCCCCCCCCCCCGCATTAAGTTGCCTGAGGAAGCCAGATTCTGCAACCTGCAAAATTCATTCCGCAACTTGCACAATTTATTGATTTTAGATAAAGATCCGAGAATCATAGGGTGGTTTATATTACGAAATCACAGAATACGTAACGCCATAACAAAACGAATCTATACCACCAGCAGCAGCCCTGTTTAAAAGGCCACAGATCACTGAATCAGCCAAAGGCCTGGGGGAAATGTTTTCAGCTGGTGCCTAACAATTTGTTTGCTTTTTAAATTTTTTATTTGCATTTTCAAAAACAGGAACAGATTGCAAATTTAACCCTTCCCCCTTCCACTCTTACAACTCCATACCAAATACAGCATGTATATACGTACCACATGACTTCCCTTCCACCCTTTTCCTGGTTCCTTAGCTTTTCTACTACTCCGCGTAATCCACATCTTTTTAATCACCCAATTTGTTATCTATTAAAAACTCTACTTCAACTCTGCTGGATTTGCACAAGACCTGCTAAGCGATGCATCTGTCTATACCGGTTCTTGAAATAGTCAATAGACGCTATACATTCCTCCTTATATTCCTTATTTTCGTTTTCTTATCCTGTTCGTCAGACCAGCCAGTTCAGCATATTCAAACATTTTAATCTTCCTTTGTGACTGCAGCGCAGGCATATAGTAGTCAACTTCTGGTTTTTTTGGGACCTCTATTGTTAATAATAATAAATTTTATTTATATCCCGCCCTCCCCAGCCAAAGCCGGGCTCAGGGCATCAAACAACAATAAAATAGTACAACTTTCTAAAATCATTTCATTATAAAATTAATTCAAATCAAATTGATGGCAACCATTAGGCTAAAGTTCTGTGAAGATTGCCAAAGGAGGGAGTCAGGCTGTGCCCTGGCCAAAGGCTTGGCGGAACAGCTCTGTCTTGCAGGCCCTGCGGAAAGATGTCAAGTCCTGCAGGGCCCTAGTCTCTTGTAACAGAGCGTTCCACCAATTGGAGCCACAGCCGAAAAAGCCCTGGCTCTAGTTGAGGCCAGCCTAACCTCTCTGTGGCCTGGGACCTCCAAGATGTTTTTGTTTGAAGACCGTAAGTTCCTCTGTGGGACATACCAGGAGAGGCGGTCCCGTAGGTACAAGGGTCCTAGGCCGTATAGGGCTTTAAAGGTTACCATCCCCAAGAGGAAAATCTCAGGTGATTTGGGGAAAGCTTTTTAAAGCATCTTCTTCAATTCATTATATATAGTTTCCCAATATTCCTTAATTATTTTACAGGACCACCAAGTGCCTAAAGATTTGTAATGAAGGCACCAAGCGAGTCTCCATGGGGAGAGCGTATCTCTGCATACATACAGCTTTATTTCACAAGAAGACAAGTCCTGTGCAGACTCCTGGGCTGTTGCTTTTTTTGTTGGCAGGCTTTCTGTGATCTCGTGGAATCACACAAGGTTGGCTTCTTTATTTTTAAAAACTCAGGGTGGCGCCGGGCTAAACGAGTTGACCGTACAGTGAGATCTACTCCCCTGCAGAGCTGGGAGCAGATCATTTGGGTCCGAGTCTTCACTCTACCTTCAGCACAGAGAGGGAACCCCTGGCTCTCCAGATGTTGATACTCCCATCCTCCCTGATGAGAGCAGGGATTCCAAAAGACACAGGCTTCCCCACACGCTACCTAGAGGCTGGCAGGGACGGCGGGGAGTCGTAGCGCAACCGTCTCTGGAGTGCAACGTATCGGCTGCCCACCCCACCCGCCCTGGGACAGACGGCAACAAACTCCAAACTTGCCTTGAAGATGTGAGGTTTGCAAATGAGCCCCATGAGGGAGAGGAAGCCCCCGTAAGACCAGCCGTGGATGGCGACGCGGCTGAGGTCGACGAACCCGTATTTCTCCGCTACGTAATGCAAACCTTCCACCTGGTCCTCGATCTCCACCTGGCCCTGGAAGCGGGTGGCAAAGGCATAGCTGTCAACTTACAGATTTGAAAATAAGGCACCAGCAGCCTCGGAAATAAGGGATCAGCAGCCAAAATAAGGGATTTACTGGGCACAGGTATGTTCAACTTCTGAGCCCCTCCAAGCCAAAGGCAGAAAGCCCAGCCAGCAGCCAAACGAAGCCTCAAGCGGTGGTTCCCACAGTGCAGCAACCCGGCAAAGGGGATGCAGCAAGGGAAACCACCGTCACCTCTCCGCTGGGAAGCGCTGAGCAAAGGCGGGTCCCCAGGCAACGCGGCCGATTTGATCGGCACAAGGCATGCAAGCTCCACCCTCCCCCAGTCGTTCTTCAACTCCTTATTGGATGAGCAACGCAGCCAAGCTACACAGTTGGAGCCTCCCTCCTCCCTGGCCGGCAGGCAGGGAGGGAGGGAGAGGAGCTGCTTCCTTTGAAACCTGGGAAATTTAAGGGACATCATCAATATAAGGGACAGCAGCAGGACACAGCGATGGGATAAGGGACTTTCCCACCAAATAAGGGACGGTTGACAGTTGTGGGCAAAGGAGGGACATGAGAGCTACCTGCTCATTTGGGGATAGCTGGCTCATTTACGCACTCCAGTCATGCTCTGTAAATTCATTCATTCATTCATTGCATTTAGGTCAGACATGTCCCATTTTAGGGGCCTAATCCGTCCCCTATGGCAGTTTATTTCCTGGGGTAAAATCCTAAAAAAAAACCTCAACAACTTCAACCCTGAAAAAACTCAGTGACTTCAACCCTCACGGCCCTTCACTTCATCAAATCTGGCCCTCTTTGAAAAAAGTTTGGACACCACTGATTTAGGTACATTATAATGTAACATCAATAACATAAAGCAGTGGTTAAAAAGTGGGGGGGCATTGGCATTACTGGGGGGGAGCAAGGGGGGCAAGGAGGCACAAGAGGTATTAATGACCCTCAGACTTTGAAAAGCTGGCATCACTGAATCAGGTTCTTCGGTTTTGCTGAATTAAACTAAAGGCTTCTAATTGAATGCTGAATAAACATGCAATAAATTGTTATTGTTTTGAGTGTTATTACCTTCCTTCATGGGTTCTACAAACCGCAGTTCTGAATAATGCTTTTTTTATAGGGTAGGGGGCATAGGGGATGAGTTTATGGATCCAAGGGGGCAAGGGCTTGAAAAAGTTTGGGAAGCACTGACAGAAGAACCAGGAAGGGGGGAAAAATCTGACTTCTAATTAAACCTCTGAGTTGCCAAAACAATTCGCAGCAGTATTTTTCTAACTCTCCCTTCACTAATCGTTTTCACGGCAAGTGCAAAGAGGGCCACTTTATGTGCCACAAAGGCCATTAGTGTCGCTCAGAAGAAAATGAACCATTTCTACCAGGGCACTCCTGCTTCCATAAGTCAACAAGGCTTGTTAGAAATCTCTCTCACCGTATAAAGGGCAGATTGACAGGAAGTGAATCACGTCTTTCACATAGCGGCCACAAGCACAGAATTTTGCCTTCACACGTGACCATTATTAACATATATGAAATTAATGATTTGTGGTGAGCGGCCTTTCCTATGCAGAAACACAACAATGGACTTTCACTGCATCAATTATTTTTTTCCTATTTCCTAGCTTCTGCTAGATCACACACCTCCACTATACATATACAGTGGTACCTCAGGTTATGTACGCTTCAGGTTACATACGCTTCAGGTTACAGACTCCGCTAACCCAGAAATAGTGCTTCAGGTTAAGAACTTTGCTTCAGGATGAGAACAGAAATCGTGCTCCGGCGGCGCGGCGGCATCAGGAGGCCCCATTAGCTAAAGTGGTGCTTCAGGTTAAGAACAGTTTCAGGTTAAGAATGGACCTCCGGAACGAATTAAGTACCGTATTTTTTGCTCTGTAAGACTCACTTTTTCCCTCCTAAAAAGTAAGGGGAAATGTGTGTGCGTCTTACGGAGCGAATGCAGGCTGCGCAGCTATCCCAGAAGCCAGAACAGCAAGAGGGATTGCTGCTTTCACTGCGCAGCGATCCCTCTTGCTGTTCTGGCTTCTGAGATTCAGAATTTTTTCCCCCTCGTTTTCCTCCTCCAAAAACTAGATGCCTCTTGTGGTCCGGTGCGTCTTATGGAGCGAAAAATACGGTACTTAACCTGAGGTGCCACTGTAGACAAAAAAATAATAATTCCTGCCTCCTTTTGGCATATCCAACAGTGTTTTCAGTAATCCCTATTAATTTTTAGGTATGTGAAGCGGTGTGTCACCCCAAAGCTTATTGATTCGTAATGGTTTTCTCGCATACAAGGCAAACCGAGGACTTACCATCTGGTTCTTCAGGGCCCCCTCAAATTTAAGGCCTCTCTGGCATGACCCCCGGCCGTCTATCACCACCACGGCATAGCCGAGAGAAGCGAGCGTGTTGAGCCTTAGATACTTGATGCCTTTGAAGGAGTTATTCACTAGCTGGACCTGGGAGGTGGGGAAAGTTAGGAAAAGGGTGGGGAAAACTGTTACAATATGAGAACATCGCAGCTGCAGACAGTCAGCTTGTTGACATCATGTGATATGGCTAGGTGTGAGAAAGTAAATTCCCGGAAGTTCACAGGCTTTGTGAGTCTGTGTCCAGTGTGTAATTTGAGACCTTCCTCTTGCGTATGTACAGGAAGTCTTTGTCACTTGCTGGATGGAAACTGAAGTGATCGGACACGTTTTCTGTAGTGCTGCAAAGTCAGAAATAAAGATATGTAAATAGATTTCTGGCTATCTCCTTTCCCTGCTGGGAAGCAAGGAGGGAGGGGGGTGCATTTTCCCACGCTGGGAGATGTCGCCTATTGAGACCTATCCTGGACTTGCGGGGATTGCAGCCAGGGAGGTCACCGGTAACCAGCTCCGGGAGCCTGGGAGAGGAGCCAGCCTCTTCAGATGCGGCTAGTTTACCTACAAAAACACCTCTGCACACGACTCACGCTCATCATTCCACGGCTTCATTTGTGAGTGCCAGGAGTGCCGCCCCGCTTTTCTTTCCACCCATGAGAACCTACCCTGCCCACAATGCATCACTGAGAGCCTTGATCTGGTTAAAGGGCTGTCTCGTCGGGTCATTGTGGTTGATGCAGTAGCCACAGCTAGATGGCCCCAAGCAGGTCACATAAAGCCACAACGCCATCCCCACTTAAGCGTTCCCAGCTACTGGTCCCCAAGGGATAGCTGGATAGCTCAGTTGGTTAGAGCATGGTTCTGACAACGCCAAGGTTGCAGGTTTGATCCCTGTATGGAACAACTGCACTGCAGGAGGTTAAGACTACCCTGGGGTCAGCAAACTTTTTCAGCAGGAGGCCAATCCACTGACCCTCAGACCTTGTGGGGAGCCAGACTATATTGGGGGGGGGGGAGATAAACGAATTCCTATGCCCTACAAATAACCCAGAGATGCATTTTAAATAAAAGCACACATTCTACTCATGTAAAAACACGCTGATTCCCAAGACCGTCTGCGGGCCAGATTTAGAAAGCGATTGGGCCAGAGCTGGCCCTTAGTTTGCCTACCCATGTACTAGATCAGTGTTTCTCAACCTGTGGGTCCCCAGATGTTGTTGGACTACAACTCCCATCATTCCTAGACAGCATGACCAGTGGTCAGGGATGATGGGAGTTGTAGTCCAACAACATCTGGGGACCCACAAGTAGAGAACCGCTGGACTAGACCATGGGTAGGAAAACTAAGGCCCGGGGGCCAGATCCGGCCCAATCACCTTCTAAATCCGGCCTGCGGATGGTCCGGGAATCAGGGTGTTTTTACATGAGTAGAATGTGTTATTTTATTTAAAATGCATCTCTGGTTATTTGTGGGGCCTGCCTGGTATTTTTACATGAGTAGAATGTGTGCTTTTATTTAAAATGCATCCCTGGGTTATTTGTGGAGCATAGGAATTTGTTCATTCCCCCCCCCCCCAATATAGTCCAGCCCCCCACAAGGTCTGAGGGGCGGTGGACCGGCCCCCTGCTGAAAAAGTTTGCTGACCCCTGGACTTGATGGTCCTCAGGGTCGCTCCCAACACTACAATTCTATGATGCTATGACCACGGCTAGGAAGCGCCACGTTCCTCCATGAAGTCCCTCGCTTGAGGAAATCCACTGAGGTCCTTCCCAGATAGTATTCCGTGCTAAGCTGAAGACTTCCTCGTCCTGGGAAGTTCCCTGGCCAATGGAAAGTGCGAGCTTGCTACTGGAGACCCGATTTTACTCTCTGGTGGCTGGAGGTATTGGCTACTTTATCTGCCTACTGTGTTCAGTATTCTTTATTGTGCTTATGGGTTGTTTTAATCCATTGCCTTGACTCCCCCTCTCCCACATCCGCCAGCAGATGTTCCACCAACCTGCAGCACACAGAGAGAGATGAGACAGCTCCACCGTCCTAGCTAAAAGACCATCATTTAGCCTCTCTTCTCTTGGAAATGTCTGCATTCGAGCGAGAACTTTGTCACTCCAAGGTACCGCTGTTGCTTGCTTTCCTTCTCCCTCTTCTCCCCCTTTTCCTTTTGTCTCATGTCTCTTAAGACTGCAAGCCTGCCAGCAGAGACTGCTATGTTTTCAATCTGCACGCAGCGCTTGGGAAACTGTGAGGTAAAGGTAAAGGGACCCCTGTCCATTAGGTCCAGTTGTGACCGACTCTGGGGTTGCAGCGCTCATCTTGCTTTATTGGCCGAGGGAGCCGGCGTACAGCTTCCGGGTCATGTGGCCAGCATAACTAGTGAACCAGAGCAGTGCACGGAACCACTGTTTACCTTCCCGCCGGAGCGGTACCTATTTATCTACTTGCACTTTGACGTGCTTTCGAACTGCTAGGCTGGCAGGAGCAGGGACCGAGCAATGGGAGCTCACCCCGTCGCGGGGATTCGAACCGCCGATCGGCAAGTCCTAGGCTCTGTGGTTTAACCCACAGCGCCACTCGCGTCCCCTTGGGAAACTTTAGGCGCTTTATAAAGATGGGCATTCTGCTTTTAAATGGGTTGTACGTAGAGATGGGAAGGCCTGGGGGAAAAACGGAAAATTTTCTTGCAAAGCAGTTTTCCCCCAAGGCAATTGTAAAAAAAAAGTGTGCGTGGAACATTCAATTTTCCGGGGGGGGGGGGCCAACTTTGGAAAGAAACAGAAAAAAACCTGTCCCTTCCCTCCCCCCCCCCCTTTCTGGGTTTTTTCCAGACCTTCCTATCTCTAGTTGTATGCCACTCTGGGCACCTTGGGCTGGAAAAAAGCATATTCTGAGAGCCAGAATTGACCAGCGTCTCTGAAGTAAGTGTGAGCATAATCGGCGGTGAAGCTCTGTGTGCAAACAGTGCTCAATCCCCAAGCCCTTCTAAGCCTCACTTTGCTCTGTGTTGAAAGATGCCACCTTGCAACACAAAACACGCTTTCTGACTTTGGGGGAGCGGTAGCTCAGCGAATATAGAGCATCTATCTGCTGCTATGCAAGCAGAAGGTCCCAGATTCAATCCCTGGGAGAGAAAAGCCTGTTTGAAACCTTGGAGGACAGCTGCTAGCCGGTGTGGACAGCACTGCGTTCTATCTGATGCCGCCCCATCTGTGCTCTTTTGGCTCCAGCCCAGCAGCCAGCCTACCTGAGGCCCTCCGTAGACAAAAAGCACAGTGGGATGCTTCTTCCCAGGCTGGAGGTCGTGAGGTTTGTACACCATCCCATACAACTCGACGTCCGACTGTGTGCGGAAGTGGAAGATCTCCGGGGGGATGTAATCAGTGGGGCAGCCTGCAGAAAAGCCAAGGGGAGAGAAGAGTCACCCAAGATATGGGTGATGCACTTGTTCATGGAATCTTGCCACACACCCATTTGATTGCATAAATGCATTTAAAAAAAAGTAATGACAATACTAATAACAGAAAAATCAAATTCTGTGTTCTGCAGTGGAGAAAATGCAAACCACCCAGGGTACCCCATGAGAGTGATTCTACTGGGTCTCCAAGCCACAGTGGTGGCAATTGTTCTCTCTATTACACAGAAAAGGGACGTGGGTGGCGCTGTGGGTTAAACCACAGAGCCTAGGGCTTGCCGATCAGAAGGTCGGCGGTTCGAATCCCCGCGACGGGGTGAGCTCCCGTTGCTTGGTCTCTGCTCCTGCCAACCTAGCAGCTCGAAAGCACGTTAAAGTGCAAGTAGATAAATAGGTACCGCTCCAGCGGGAAGGTAAACGGCGTTTCCGTGCGCTGCTCTGGTTCGCCAGAAGCGGCTTAGTCATGCTGGCCACATGACCCGGAAGCTGTACGCCGGCTCCCTCGGCCAATAAAGCGAGATAAGCGCCGCAACCCCAGAGTCGGCCACGACTGGACCTAATGGTCAAGGGTCCCTTTACCTTTTATTTCACAGAAAAGGCCACTCAAAAGTGAAATGGGAAGGGTAGGCTTGGGAGGGGTCCAGCTTTGGGACAAGCTCTGACTCCATGCCATGTCCAAGAAAAACTTAACACAGCTTCGCTGTGAGACAATGGAGTGTGCCTCTGGGAGTGAAGTCAAACCGCTGTGTGAGAAGCACCCTGGGCCACAAGCCTGGGCAGTGTGTCTGGAGGTCCTGGACTGCCCAGACGACAAGAACCACCACCCCAGCCTTGCTGAAGTGGTCCAAAGGAAAGCAGAGCGAAATGTTTCGGCACCAGCTTGGCTGCAAGAGTTGCCAAAAAGGAGGCGTACAAGGCGCCGCCCAGATTTGTGCAGGGTTTCCTCTTTGGCCTTTTCTTCTCCCAAAGATATCCTGCGAGGCAGCGGGTAGATTTTCCCTCCAGATTTACTCCCAAAGCCTTTCTCACAAATGAGTACAGAGGCAAGTGCAGCGGAGGTTTAGGATCAGAGTTTTCCTTCTCCTAGATGGGCTCCCTTCCCACAAGCCCCACCTGCCCCTCACTTCCTTCTACGGCACAGGCAGAAACTGCCTTCTTGAGCACTGGACCACTCTTGGTTTCATCCACTCCATCCGCTGGAGCCTATCTTCGCACACAGAAGTCCCTAACTCAGTGAGGGTTTGAGACCCATCAGCTCCCCTCGCCTGGTTCAGTCGGCCAGTCAAAGCCATTCCAGGATTGTGGCCGCTGTCGCCTGGTAATAGCTTCCAGGAGCCACAGGTGAGAGCTGAGTGCAGGGTAGGGACCAAAGTTGAGCAAACTGCCCCAGAAGGAGCAGGACATGTCCCCCACCAGAGATACTCCATGTATACCAGGGGTCAGCAAAGTTTTTGTGGCTTGGGCTGGTTCACGGTCCCGCAGACGCCGTGGTGGGCTGGAGTGTGTGCACATACGCAAACGCTATTTCCGGCGCTCCTTCTGGTGTGGAGGAGGCGTGCACAGCTTCCCATTGGCTGCAAGAGCTTCCTGCAGCCAATGGGAAGCTGGCCAGCGTTGCGGAAGGCGGTCCCCGGTTTAGCGCTGCACACGGGAGCTGACCAAACGGCCGGCGGGGGTCCATGGGCCGGTTAAACGACTCCCATGGGCCACCTGTGGCCCACGGGCCTTAGGTTGCCGACCCCGATGTATACGCACAATTATACATACATACTTTTCAATAAAAGGCTATACAGTGGAACCTCGGTTTTCGAGCGCTTCGGAAGCCAAACGATCCAGAACCCGAATGCTTCCGTTTTCAAACGCGCCTCGGAAGTCGACTGGCTTCCTCAGCATGTTTCTCCATTGAGATTGCCAACCGACAATTGAGCCTCGGTTGTCGAACATTTCGGAAGTTGAACAGATTACGGTCGACAACCGTAGATTCTGCAAAATGTGATATCATCAGTACCCTGGGCTTTTCGACAGGTTTGCTGGTCTTTTTTCCACTTTTAAGATTTATAGTTCCAACAACGAAGCCCAACGTAAAATGTGGAACGACGCAGAAAAAGCCATCAGTGTAACTGCAACAGATAAAATCGAAAGCAAGCTCGAACTCCCTTGATGGGAAGCCAAGAGAAATCTACTCACTGGCCGCTTCCATCATGCTGGCCCAGAATTTCGGCTGCTTGTGGAGGGGGTCTTCCTCTTGGCCGCTAAGCTTGTAAACGTGGACGCAGGGAGGGGTGCTGACACTGCTGTAGTGACTAATGAACATGTCGAAATTCTGCAGGGAGGCAAGGAAGAGCGGCAAGGTGGGTCGGGAGACACTCCAACCAGCCCCACAGTTTTACCCAACAAATTATTATTATTGTTGTTGTCGTCATCTTGGCGAGGAGAATTATGGACCCCACTGCCCTCATACTTGCCTCCTCCTTAATAAGAGATTGGCCTCCTTTTAAAAAAAGGGAAACCAACCACACACAGGGGAATTCTGCGACCCAGAGGGACAGACCTGGCTCATGGAACAGCTGTGGGAGAAGCCTAGGGTAGTGAGTCGCACGACCTCCCCGGGGGACTCGTAGCTGACCACGTAGAGGTGGTGCTCCAGAGGGGTATCCTTCGTGCCCTGGAAGTAGACAAGCTTGGTTTCTTCATTCACCCAAATCTGTAGGAGGGGGAGAGAGGGAGAAACTACAATGGAAAATTGCTTTAAGATCTGGATACAACTGGCCAGTTGGGTTTGTTTTTAATTTATATTCCCCTCGCCCCCCGCTTCCTCCAAGGAGGTCAAGGTGGAGCTCACGACAGTTCTCCCGGGTTATCCACACAACAAACCTGTGAGGTGGTTTGGGCTGAGAGTGAGCAGCCAGCCCAAGGTCACCCAGTGAGTTTCACAGCTAAATGGGGACTTCTCTCTCAGGTCTTAGTCCAACCCTCTAACCACTACACCGCACTACTTCCTGTTATTCATAGGATCACTCATTCACTCATTCAGCCTTTATTGGCATAATTTAAACAAATTTAAAGCCCTAAATGGCCTCGGTCCAGTATATCGGAAGGTGCGTCTCCACCTCCATTGTTCGAGCTTTGGTTTCCAAACATTTTGGAAGTCGAACGGACTTCCGGAATGGATTCCGTTCGACTTCTGAGGTACCACTGTGTTTAAGTATCATGATCCAACTCCTAGATTCTAAGAGGTGCTGACCTAGCTCAGCATATATAGCCAAATAAGAGAACACTCTTAGGAACTCCTAAGACCAGTCGGAAAAAAGGATGTCTGAATGCCCTCGGGTCCTAGAATCTTCTAACCTTCTTCCCAAAGGCTAATTCCCAGCTTTGGGGAGGGGGTGGGAGGGCACTTGGACCCCCTTAGAGCCTCACACCTCCTTCCCAAAGCCTGGCGCCTCACCAAGCTGGCTTTGGAAAGGCATCCTCAAATTTTGGCCTTGCTCCACCCCCACGCGACAAGGGAGTGCAGCAGCCTGGGGGTTCCATATTGCGGTCCACTTGCCCTAGATAAAGGCGTGGGGTGAACACTTTCCCAGTGCTCTGTTGTTCTGCTTTGGGGAGCAGGGCAGGAAAACCCACTTCTAAAGATGTGATGTCCTATAAAATCAACTCCTGGCCTAGGACCGCTCTCACTGGGCCATTCCAAAATTTCAAAAGTTTGTTCAATTATCCTTCATAAAAGTTATTGCATTACATTCTTCATTAAATTATCTTTCCATTGATATATAATTTTATGGTATTACTCCAAAAAAGTGGTGTTATGAGCCATCATTGCCAAAACAAAATGACACCTGATTGGCTCAATAAACTCATTTTTTCTGGTTATTTGGCTATAACTTTCGACAGAATACAGATAATTGAATAAACTTCGTTGCATTACATTCTTCATTAAATTATCTTTCGATCGATATATAATTTTATGGTATTACTCCAGAAAAAAAGGTGGTGTTATGAGCCACCAAACCTCGGAAATACACTTTTCCCAAAAGGTTTCCACATTTTTGGCCACTGGTGTATGCAGAGGCTGACAGCTGCGTGTGGTTATCCTGCTCCCGGGGAGGCCATCACCAGAGAGAGAGACTCGCCTGGTGACTCCTTTGCCACCCCTTTATTTTGAGGGCGAAGATGGAAATCAAAACGCGAGGCAGGCTGCGGATTTCGAAGTTTCAATTCTGTGCTGCCGAATCCAAGGGGGCTCCTTGTACCTTGTATCCGTGCCTGGCCAGGACCTCCCATTCACCGCTGGTGAGCGCCACCTCCTTCCTGAGAGGGCATTTGAAGTCCTCTGGGGCGAAAAAGAGACAAGAGAGCGTGTCTGTCCAATGCAGAATGCTTTATTTAACCTACTTGTTAAATAAAAATGAAAGCAATACTATGTGCACATAGATAACGCCGTAGGGGAGCTAAAATACACACATGTCCTGCTGCCTGCCTGCTCACTATGCAGAAATTCACTTATCCGCACGTAAAGAATTATGCCCAAACCTTGCTGCAAACAACCACAGATTCAGCCTGGAGTTTGCTCACTTCCTTATTTCCTTGTTTGTTTCTGCTTCAGATGTCAAGGAAATGAACAACTATCTGACTTCTAGAAGACAACTGAAGGCAGCCCTGTTTAGGGAATTTTTTAATGTTTGATGTTCTATCTTGTTTTTAATATTCTGTTGGGAACCGCCCAAAGTGACTTGGGAAACCCAGCCAGATGTGCGGCATATATATAAATTATTATTATTATTATTATTACTATTATTATTATTATCCAGATTTGCCCCTTCAACTGCTCTTGGCTCCTGGGGAAACAGTCAAGGCGCACCGTGGGAGAAATTTTTCCCAGAAGACTCGCACTGCAGGCAGGCGGGCAGCTCTTGGGATCTCACCTTGGCTAGGGATGTACGGCTGCATCCAGTCAAAGCTGCCCCGCCGGAGGACGACTGTGACTTTGTACAGGTGGCAGAAGCCTGTCTTGCACTCGTTGGCTCGGATAAAGCAAAGCTCCTCCTCTTCCCCCTCTGGCTGGACAAAAGGGTAAAAGATGTCGTGGACCTGCCCGGAAGAGAGGGGAGGTATGCTAGCAACATCACGGGAGAGGCATTTCCAGCTGCCCCACCCTCCACGTTTGAAAGCCTTGCAAGTTTTGGCAAGAGAAGGACCGCAAGCAACACCATGGCAGGCATCTTTCCCAGATGAAAGTGGAAGTGCCAAGCTCCCTTGTTATTTTGGCTACTGCCAGGAGGTGTAACGTGGTTGGATGCTAAATTTACAGTACAGTGGTACCTCGGTTTGGGACGCGGGTGGCGCGGTGGTCTAAACCAGTGAGCCTAGGGCTTGCCGATCGGAAGGTCGGTGGTTCGAATTCCCGTGATGGGGTGAACTCCCGTTGTTTGGTCCCTGCTCCTGCCCACCTAGCAGTTTGAAAGCACGTCAAAGTGTAAGTAGATAAATAGGTACCGCTCTGGCAGGAAGGTAAACGGCGTTTCCGTGCGCTGCTCTGGTTCGCCAGAAGCGGCTTCGTCATGCTGGCCACATGACCTGGAAGCTGTACGCTGGCTCCCTCAGCCAATAAAGCGAGATGAGCGCCGCAACCCCAGAGTCGTCTGCGACTGGACCTAATGGTCAGGGGTCCCTTTACCTTTACCTCGGTTTAAGAACAGTCCGGTTTAAGAACGATTCAGTTTACGAACTCCACAAAACCGGAAATAGTGTCCCGGTTTGAGAACTTTACCTCGGTCTAAAGAATGGAATCCGAACAGTGGAAGGGCACTAGCAGCAGGAGGCCTCATTAGGGAAAGCGTGCCTCAGTTTTAAGAACAGTTTTGGTTTAAGAATGGACTTCCAGAATGGATTAATTTCATAAACCGAGGTACCACTGTACTGAAAAGTTTGGGGTGTGTTGTATGTTATTTTTAAAAAATTCTGTTGCTTTATGATGGAAGTGTTCCTGAGACAGCTGATTTTGAGATGCATTCGTGTTTTGTCTGCTACAGACTGCTTTGAGCAGGATTCTCTCTTTTTGGGGCGGAAAAACAAGTGTGCAAATAAAATTAGGAATGGATGATTATTGAAGCGCTTCAAAAACAGAGGCGGTGACTTGGGCTCCCAGCTAGCTAAGAGAACAGAGCCATTAACACAAACCATCATCTGGTAGGCCGAACTAGCCTCCTGCTGGGTGGCCACTGTCTCGAATGCTACGCCAAAGCCTCTCTCAAATGCCTATGAATTCCAGACATTCGCAGGGCAAACTAGCCTATAGGCCAGGGGCTGCCAGACCAAAGCTCCACGAACTTCATTCACGTGGCCTGTGGCAGGTTTGTGATTTATTTTATTTTAATTTACTGACTTCATTGAAAATGGGAGACAGTACACCCACTGCAAGAAAAAGTCACACTATACTGGTTTTTCATTGCTTCTCTTACTTCTGACACTCTATTCTATTGCGCTGTGTAATGGTTCTAGGGGTTGCTCGTGCGTAAGCCGGTGCAAACACCTGGCTGGGTTGCCTGAGTGAACCTTTTCTGTCCGGACAGCCACTCACCCGTGGCTGTCTCAATCGCTGGCAGAATCCGTCAGTGGGAGTTTCTTAAACTTCTTCCAGCAAAGAAGCTCTTTGATGCCTAGTCTCCTCCTACTCTCCCTGCGCGGAAGCCGTCTGTGCAAGGAGGGCGTAGGCAGCGGAGGACCCTTACTCTCCCCGCTGGTCCCCGGCAAGGAGTCATGGGACCGCCTCGCCGCTTCCCCCATCTGCCCCCCTTCTCCACTGGTGCTACGCTGATTCTCTTCCCCAGAAGATGGGCTGCCTCTCCCACTCCCGGGACGCTCTCTGGAATCCCTCTGGATTTTGCTCTCTCCCTCCAGCACTGATGGCAGTTCCCTGACACGCTGCAATCTGAATTCTATAAAACAACAGTATGCAAGAAATAAAGGAAGCAATATAAAGGCAACTGAATAGCACACAGCCTCTAGCACAGCGCAGTGCAATTGCTAGAGAAGGCAGAAAAACCATTAAGTAGTCCTGCCAAGACCGCTCTAGCAATTTCCAAGTGGTCTGTTGGGGTGGGGAGTTTAGGCTCTAGAAACATTTTTGCTATTCTTAATTACATTCCTATCCCACCATTTTCTCCAAGGAGTTCAACGTGGTAAACAAGGTGTCAGGGAACTGCCATCGGAGCTAGAGGCGGAGGGAAGGCTCCAGAGGGATACCGGAGAGGGTCCCAGTAGGGAGAGAGGGAGCCCGTCCGCTGGGGAAGGAAATCAGCGTAACACCAGTAGAGAAGGGGGGCAGATGGGGGGAATCGGAGAGGAGGCTCCAAGACTCCTCGCCGGAGACCAGCGGAGAGAGTACGGGTCCTCCGCTGCCTACACCTTCCCTGCGCAGAAGACTTCCGCGCAGGGAGTCTAGGCGGAGACTAGGCGTCAAGGAACTTTTGTGCTGGAAGAAGTTTAAGAAACGCCCACTGACGGATTCTGCCAGCGACTGAGACAGTCACGATGCTGGAGGCTGTTCAGTCAGAAAGGGTTTAACCAGGTAACCTCGCCAGGAGTGGCGGCAACTTACGCACGAGCAACCCCTAAATCCGTTACACAAGGTTTTCCCCTCTCTTCATTTGGTCCCCATAACAACCCTGTGAGGTAGGTCAGGCTGAGAGAGACAGCGGCTGGCCCACAAGGTCACCCACCCAGCGAGAGCGGTGGCCACGTGAGGATTTCAACCCTGGTCTCCCAGGCCGCAGTCCAACACTCTAACCACTACACCACGCTGCCTCTCCTGCGGCCCCAGGCCTCTTGACATCATTTTCGGAGCCCTCAGAAGTGAAGGGAAGCTGCACTCAGTGACTTGAGCAGATGCCTTACGTGCAGAAAAAATAGTACCCCCAACTGTCACATTTGAAGTGGGATATCCAGAATAACAAAAGCCAATCCCAACTTCTGTTTGCATCCCAAAAAGCCAGCTTGAGCTTTATGTATAGTTTCATTTAATAATTGTGTCAATCTGTTGGCTAGAATGTCAGCGAATATTTTGTAATCACTGTTCAGCAGCGATATGGGCCTATAGTTTTTAATTAGTGTCAGGTCTTGTCCTTGTTTCGGTATCAACACGACAAAAGCTTCTTCCCACGATGCCGGTATTATTCCACATTTTAAAATTCTATTCATTGCCAATTTCATTGGTGTTATTAAGAATTCCTCTAATTTTTTATAATACGCTGCTGTCAAACCATCTGTTCCAGGTGCTTTTCCTACTTTTGCTTTCATAAGTGCACCTCCATTGTTGCAACTGGCTGATTTAATTGTTCCCTTTTCTCTGCTCCTATTGTCCCAGTTTTTGCTCCAGGCTCTCACTCTGGCACTTGTCAGGAGGTTTTTGCAGGAGCATCTTCCCACCCAGCACTCTGGCGTGACCCTGCTGACGAGTGCCAGAGCATCTTCCGGACCTTTCTGATTCAGGCCAGAGCAGCCAGATTGGAAGAGACTGTTGCAAATGTTGGAGGGGGATGCAAAAGGTCCATGGGAGAATAAACCCCTCTGCTTCACCGCTGCTACCGCAGTTAGGAGCGCATAAACCCATCTCTCGCAGGACTGCCCGCACTGATTGGCAGCTTCAGACGGGAGCCTTGTCTGCACCATACCTGGAGATGTTGGGCACTGAATTTAGGGCCTTCTGCATGCAAAGCCTAGTGTCTCACCTCTCTGTGCAGGGATCCAGGTCGGTGGTGTGTGTGTGTGTGTGTTCAATAAACGTGTTGGGGAGGAGTCTTTACTTTCCTAAAACAGCAGTGAAAGGCAGGGGGAAGAGGTAGGGGGGCTAGGCCCTTCCCACCCACCTCCAGTCATTCCAGCCCACGCTGCTCCCTTACGTTTATCCAGACGTCGGTGACTTCCTCGTAAATAATGAAGGGGTGGACGTTCCCCGGCACAGCTTTGGCAAACTCCTGGCGCTGCTCCTCGCTCTCCGGAACCGGGATGAAGAGGGCAGGGGGGAACAGGACGAGCTGGAGCTGGTGCTGAGGCCGGTCGAGGAACATGGCCCAGGCACTGAGCAGAGAGAGACACAGAGAGGAAGAGAGCAGGAGAATCAATATTTCGTAACTGGGAGACCCAAAAAACGAACAGCCTCACAAGGTGGTAGCCTCTCCTTCAGGGTGGATTGATTGACGGTGCCAATCCTGAATGTATAGGATTTGTGACCATTATGCTCATTTGCCTTCAGTAGCAGTAAAGCTCTGCTGAATGAAATATTAATTGCCTCTGGCCTATTTTGTTTGGGAATCCTGCAATGTATTTATAGGTTGTTTACTCTGCTAACTATACGCTGGAATCTGCTCTGGATCAATACTGAGAAGAATTCCATGACATGCTTCTGACTATGTCAGGGGTCAGCAAACTTTTTCAGCAGGGGGCCGGTCCACTGTCCCTCAGACCTTGTGGGGGGCCGGACTATATTTTGGGGGGAAACAAAAAAACTGAATTCCTATGCCCCACAAATAACCCAGAGATGCATTTTAAATAAAAGGACACATTCTACTTATGGAATAACACGCTGATTCCCAGACTGTCCACGGGCCAGATTTAGAAGGCAATTGGGCTGGATCCGGCCCCCGGGCCTTAGTTTGCCTACACATGGACTATGTCTTCATTATGTTTTTATCACTGGTGTTTTGTGACGTGTTTCTAATGTTGCACACTGCCCTGAGATCTTTCCAAAAAGGGCTTTTTAATAAATTGAATTAACAACAACAACCATGTATTAACAACAACAACATATTAAATTTGTACACCGCCCTTCATTCGCAGATCTCAGGGCAGTTACCAACATAAAATCACCATATAAAACCACAAAACAACATAGCAAAAAATAAAGAACAACAGCAAACCAAGAATCCCTCCTCGTGATTCAGTTTTGTTCCGATTGAATGGAAGTGCGGATGAGCCTAAATCTGCGAGAACTTCTCAGGCAGGGGCCGGACACGAGACACACACGGAGAGGAACCACAGGGGGAAGCTGCAAGACGTCCACTTTGCATGCAGAAACGCCCCAGGCTCAATCCCCAGTTAAGAAGAAGAAGAAGAGTTTGGATTTGATATCCCGCTTTATCACTACCCGAAGGAGTCTCAAAGCGGCTAACATTCTCCTTTCCCTTCTTCCCCCACAACAAGCACTCTGTGAGGTGAGTGGGGCTGAGAGACTTCAGAGAAGTGTGACTAGCCCAAGGTCACCCAGCAGCTGCATGTGGAGGAGCGGGGAATCGAACCCGGTTCACCAGATTACGAGACTACGGCTCTTAACCACTACACCACACTGGAACAGAGGAGCCCAGCGGCGAGGAAACCCTCTTTCTCTCTCTGCTGAGACCTTGGAGAGACACTGCCTGTAAGGACAAGCAACACTGGGCGAGATGGACAAACGGTCTGGCCGGGGATAAGGAGCTCCCTGCTTTCCCCACTGCAATTACTAAAGTCCACTTACTATTTACCATCCTGGGTCCACCCGGCACGTGCGATGTACTCCACCCGCGGGAACATCGTTGAAAAGGGGTGCACCAGCTCCTTGTCCTGGGAAGATACTATCTGCAAAGAGGAAAGAGGAAAGGGGAGAAGTTGCCACTCGTTTTACTTTTTAAAAAGGTAAAGGGTAAAGGGACCCCTGACCATTAGGTCCAGTCGTGGCCGACTCCGGGGTTGCGGCGCTCATCTCGCTTTACTGGCCGAGGGAGCCGGCGTACAGCTTCCGGGTCATGTGGCCAGCAGGACTAAGCCACTTCTGGCGAACCAGAGCAGTGCACGGAAACGCCATTTACCTTCCCGCCGGAGAGGTACCTATTTATCTACTTGCACTTTGACGTGCTTTCGAACTGCTAGGTTGGCAGGAGCAGAGACTGAGCAACGGGAGCTCACCCTGTCATCGCGGGGATTTGAACCGCCGACCTTCTGATCGGCAAGTCCTAGGCTCTGTGGTTTAATCCACAGTGCCACCTGCGTCCCTCCACTTAACCCGCCACTGACAGCACCCGCTCCATCAGGCCACGGGAGAAACAGCTAGGGTACTTCAGCCGGTAGAGCATGAGACTCTTCATCTCAGGGAGGGGGCATTTCCAAGCCCCACATGGGGCACAAGGTTCCTGCGTGGCAGGGACTTAAGGCAAGATGACCCCTGGTGGTCCCTTCCATCTCTATGATGCCAGTGCTGCAGAGCGGCCTTCGTATCTACGCACCCAGGGGATTTCAGGAACCTGTAACTGTTGGGAAGTTCCAAGTGTGGCTGAATGCATGCGGGTGTCAGTGGACTGAGGCAGAGGTGTGAATGCTGAGCGAGCGGAATTCTATGTTATGGGCTTTGGTGCCTTATAGATTGCACTGTTTATACGAATTTTGATTTATTCTCCATGTTTACGCAGGGGTTGCGTTTCAAGGCACCGCACTCATCTGTGAAATCGTGCATAATAGAAAGCCGTTGGAAAGGCCTGCAAGCACCCTTTTAGTGACATCTTTGCAATGTTTCGCTTCTGGGTTTGATGCAATGCACATATATACTGAACGTGAGGAAACAGGAAGCTGCCTGCATTTATTTATTACATTTATGAGGGCCGCCTTTTTCTTCCAGGGGAGCCCAAGGTGGTGCACAAGGTTCTCCTCCTTCCTCATTTCATCCTCAGAACAACCCTGGGATGTAGGTTAGGCTAAGAGACGGCGACGGGTTGCTGACACGAGTCTTGCTGGCACAAAACGGCTGTGCTCAGAAATTCGCACCAGCCGCCGATTTGCTACTGGGCCAAGTTCAAGGCATTACTACAGTGGTACCTCTGGTTATGGGTTTAATTCCTTTCGGGGTGCCGTGCTATTAATACCTTGAGCTGCTTTTGAGTTTGCTTTGCAAAGGAACGCCCGAGAGGAAAGAAGTCAAAGACAATTAACAAACTGGAACCCAGCTCCCTTACCTTCCCTTGGCTATCCACTTGAACTTCAGCAAGCTTCAGCGAGATTTTGGGGTTCTTGCTGCCTGGAATGGAGGGGAAGAAGGACATGAGGAGGCAGCTGAGCTGAATGCTTTTAACACTCATTTCCCTTCATGTAGGTTGTGTTAGTACAGTGGTGCCTCGCAAGACGAAAATAATTCGTTCCGCGAGTCTTTTCGTCTTGCGATGTTTTTCGTCTTGCGAAGCACGGTCCGTCGCAACTGCGCCTCTTCAAGCGGCTTTAAGAAAACTTCGCAAGACGTTTTTGTCTTGCGAAGCAAGCCCATAGGGAAATTCGTCTAGCGAAGCAACGCAAAACCAAAAAACCCTTTCGTCTAGCGAGTTTTTTGTCTTGCGAGGCACCACTGTATTTCACGCATCCGATGCTGCAGATGAGATTGGTATAAATCACATGCCTGTCTGGGAAGACCGTGGGAACAGAATACAGCCTTATCTCTCTTCCACTGTCTGTACTGTTGGACTGTACTTTTGCTTTTACTTCATTCTGTTCTCTCTCGGAGCTGGTGAGAGAGACACCATAATGCTTTGTCTGTACACAGTGCGTAAATAAATACGTAGATTAGTTCTATGACGTCTCATGCTTCTTGCTGTGTAATGCCAGAAGTGTAGTGTGCATATACCATCTGGTATATGTCGCTGAGCGCACTGGAGAAGAAGGGAAATGCCTTTTCCAGAGCTGCACATACCAGAGGATGCTCGGACAGCGGGGGCTGCAGGAGCACCCCAGGGTGTTTTCCAACAGGTTGAAGAGGTCAAGCCAGGTTCTTGGCTGGTCAATAGCACAGGACGATTGCCATCTCTACCATTATTACCCTTCACCCTAAGATTACAACAATAAAACCTGCTATTGGACTACCTTGCATTTCTTTTTCTTGTGAGTAACAACTGTGGCAGCCACTGGGCAGCAAAAATTTAAATGATCTGGCTTTCCCAGAAGAAAATGAGAATCCACAGAGAAATACAAGAAAGAGGAGGTAGAATCATAGAATCATAGAGTTGGAAGAGACCACAAGGGCCATCGTGTCCAACCCCCTGCCAAGCAGGAAACACCATCAGAGCACTCCTGACATATGGTTGTCAAGCCTCTGCTTAAAGACCTCCAAAGAAGGAGACTCCACCACACTCCTTGGCAGCAAATTCCACTGTCAAACAGCTCTTACTGTCAGGAAGTTCTTCCTAATGTTTAGGTGGAATCTTCTTTCTTGTAGTTTGGATCCATTGCTCCGTGTCCGCTTCTCTGGAGCAGCAGAAAACAACCTTTCTCCCTCCTCTAGGTGACATCCTTTTATATATTTGAACATGGCTATCATATCACCCCTTAACCTCCTCTTCTCCAGGCTAAACATGCCCAGCTCCCTTAGCCGTTCCTCATAAGGCATCGTTTCCAGGCCTTTGACCATTTTGGTTGCCCTCCTCTGGACACGTTCCAGTTTGTCAGTGTCCTTCTTGAACTGTGGTGCCCAGAACTGGACACAGTACTCCAGGTGAGGTCTGACCAGAGCAGAATACAGTGGCACTATATTCTGCTCTGGTCAGATCTCACCTGGAGTAGTGTGTCCAGTTCTGGGCACCACAGTTCAAGAAGGACACTCTTAAGGCGCCTCTTAAGGAATTCTGCGAGTTCCAGGTTCAACTCTGGCCACTTCTGGTTAAAAGGATCAGAGGCAGAAGGTGATGTCGTCCACCAGGTGGGGTTTTCCAAGCCCCCTTCATCCTCACCCCACAGCTCCCCCACTGACCTGTCCTGGGGTAGCGGTACGAGTCCGTCTTCCTTTCTTCCAGGGCGGGAGAAGGAACATGGATGATCTCCACCTCCGACTCGTCCACCTCCTCATAGAGGATTCGTAACGTTTTCCAGCCCTCGGGACCTAGGTTGAGGAGGCGAGATGGGGAGGTGAATTCTGAGGCAGCTCCTCCCAGCAGTCTCTTCCTGCACACACTGACCTCGGAGCGTGGCCCATTCAACAAGAAGAGGACTGTGCAACACAGACTTCTTCTGCATGCAGCAATGCGCGGCAGGAAACTCTAGCTACAATTCTCCAAGGAAAACACTCCTGCTCACATGTCTAGAAGCTTGTGGTCCAAGGCTGCATTTGCAGAGCGGTTTATCCCATTTTCCCAAGGTTTTTCCCTAACTGTTAATTTCTGCATTGTGTTCTGAGCTTTCACATGACACAAAAGCCACTTCCAGAAATGTAGAAAAACGTGGTGCAAGCTTAGCGGTCATTTCCAGGGGTCATTTCCAGGGGTGGGGGGAATTTTCATTTGCAAAATATCACAAAAATAAGTGCTAAACTTGTGCTCTATTCTGCTATATTCCTGGAAGCGGCTTCTATGCCACATGAAAGCTCAATGTGGAAACTGTTGACAGGTAAAGGTATTTATTCACGCAGCACAGAATTAGCCTATGGGACACGCTCACCTCCAAAGGGATATTGTAGAGCTGGAAAAGGTTCAGGAAAACGGGCCATACCTCAAGGACTGCCCTTCCCCATATAAACCAACCCAGACTCTGTGCCCAAAATCCTCCCTTTAAAAATAAAGTTGAGACTGCAGCCCTCATTGCTCTGAAGAAAAGGCTGGACTGAACACAAACACAGGAAGCCGTCAAATAGCCAGGCCCTTCTTTGTGTGCCTCCTCCACGAGAGGTCCAGAGAGCGGCAACACAAGAACAGGGCCTTTTCTGTGGTGGCTCCCTGTTTGTGGAATGCTCTCCCAAAGGTTTGTCTGGGTGCCTTCATTGTACATCTTTAAGCAAAAAAGTTACTCTTCCACCAGGCCTTTGGCTGATTAATATTTTAAGACCTTTTAAATGTGTTTGAGGGTGTATTGTTTTGCTTTGTTTTTGTTTTAACTCTTTATTTTGTGCTTTTATCCTGTATTTATATATTGTGAACAGTCCTGAGATTTTCAGTTGAAGGGTGGTATGTGAATAATAATAAATAATAATAATAATAATAATAATAAGGTAAAGGACTCTGCCAACCTAGCAGTTCGAAAGCACGTCAAAGTGCAGGTATATAAATAGGTTCCGCTCCAGCGGGAAGGTAAACGGCGTTTCCGTGCGCTGCTCTGGTTCGCCAGAAGCGGCTGAGTCATGCTGGCCACATGAACCAGAAAGCTGTCTGTGGACAAACACCAGCTCCCTCGGCCAATAAAGTGAGATGAGCACCGCAACTCCAGAGTCGTCCGCAACCGGACCTAATGGTCAGGGGTCCCTTTACCTTTACCTTTAAAGGACCCCTGGATGGTTAAGTCCAGTCAAAGGTGACTATGGGGTTGCGGCGCTCATCTCACTTTCAGGCCGAGGGAGCTGGTGTTTGTCCACAGACAGCTTTCTGGTTCATGTGGCCAGCAGGACTAAACTGTTTCTGGCACAATGGGACACCGTGATGGAAACCAGAGCAGCACATTGAAACGCCGTTTACCTTCCCGCCGGAGCGGTACCTATTTATCTTCTTGCGCTGGCGTGTTTTCAAACTGCTAGCTTGGCAGGAGCTGGGACAGAGCAACAGGAGCTCACTCCGTCGCGGGGATTCAAACCGCTGACCTTCCGACTGGCAAGCCCAAGAGGCTCAGTGGTTTAGACCACAGCACCACCTGCGTAATGGGGGTGGAGTGGCTCCCCTATAAGAAAAGGTCGCTGTGTTTTGGGCTTTGAGACAAAAGGCAACTCATCCTCCCTGATAGCTGTCCATGCTGTCAAGGACTGATCTGAGTTGTAGTCCAACAACACTTGGGAACAAAAGATGGGAGAAGGCTGATCTAAGCGCTGGTAGGATCGTTGCGTGGCCTAGGTGCCCAGAGCACTCACCTTCTTGGCAAGATGTGGGACACCACCAGTACCCCGTAAACCGGTCAAACTCCTCCTGAATGACGAACGTGGCTACGCCTGCAGATTTGGGGTCATCTAGCACACTGGATAAGCCTGCAGTGGGGAGAAAGGAGGCAGAGTTTGGGCCAGGGACTTGAACCTACAACAGCTGGCTATGATCACCTAGCCCTGAGTGGTTTTCTCCGATGGGCCCTAAGAAAAAGGGAAGCTGCCTTGCTCATAGTCAAGGCCATTTTATGATATACCGTATTTTTTGCTCTATAAGACTCACTTTTTCCCTCCTAAAAAGTAAGGGGAAATGTGTGTGTGTCTTATGGAGCGAATGCAGGCTGCGCAGCTATCCCAGAAGCCAGAACAGCAAGAGGGATCGCTGCTTTCACTGCGCAGCGATCCCTCTTGCTGTTCTGGCTTCTGAGATTCAGAATATTTTTTTTCTTGTTTTCCTCCTCCAAAAACTAGGTGCGTCTTGTGGTCTGGTGCGTCTTATAGAGCGAAAAATACGGTAAATGAAATAACAGAGCCAGGCCTTCTCTTCCATGTCCTTCTGCAGGCAAGGCCCACATGCGAAGAGATGTGTGAGTCAAGATGACTGTGTTCCCTTCTCTCCAAAGCAAGTCATCCTCTGCTTTTGGGGTCGCAGGGAGCTGCAGGAGGGCTTTTTACATTCCCCGTTTCATGTCACCTGCCCAGCCCTGGCAGAGGAGTAAGGGCTTAGGCCACTGGTCATACAGGAAGTCCCTAGCATGCCATCCAGAAAATGGTTGTGTCCCCCAACAGCATCATCTCACTGCCCTGAGGAATTATCGTAAGAAGGGAAGGATCACAGGTGGCTCTGCTTTTGGGGTGGCCACTAATTTAAAAGTCAACTCGCCTTGTCTTCAAATTATTCACCTGAGTAGCCTACAAGGTTCTGAACAGACCTAAACAAATGTTTATAACCCTCCAAAAAGCTCTAAGGATTGTAATTCTGATTTACAGGATACATGGGAATCGGTTACACAAGAATTCCCGCTCTCTTCAGCTATCATATCGGATTATTTGAATACAAGGGACAGAAAGACTAGGCTTGGGCTCCGAGGCTTGGGCTCCCATTTAGGAAATCTATGGACATGACCATTAACCATGCTGGTATTTGCAAACAAGACATGAAGGATTGGCAGTATCAACCCAAAGGACCACAGTGCCTGGAGACAGAAAATCAGGTCGTGGCATCTACAGCAGTGATCAGAGGAGGAATGGTTGCTGGGAGGAGCAAAGAGAGAGGAAACACCATGGGGCTTCTGCAGCAGCCCAACAGGACACCTTCATCTGTCCCAACTGCAACAAAACATATCTCTCCTGCATCAGTGTCTACAGCCAAAGCAGCCTGCCAACATTTTGACTTCATCTCCTGCATTGCTTCCCAAGACAGATGCCAACAACAATTGCCTTAACGTACCAGCTAAGTTAATTTAGTGCCGTATTTTTCTCTCCCTCTCTGCTCAGTGCCTCTCCAGCAAAGCGGGAGGAGAAACGGAAGGGGCTCCGTTTCTCCTGCTGCTTCGCTGAAGGGGCGCTGCGCAGAGAGGGAAAGCTGCCCAGCGGCTCTTCAGCGAAACGAAGCCAGGAGAGCAAGAGGGATCGATCCCTCTTGCTCTCCTGGCTTCAGCGAAAGCTGCGCAGCCTGCATTCGCCCCATAAAATGCACACACATTTCCCCCTACTTTTTAAGGGGGGTTGCGTCTTATAGAGCGAAAAATACGGTAATTTAGAGGCTGATCTGGTACCAGGCAGGAAAAAAATCAGGCAGGGATATTTATTTTCCCCTCCACACAAGACGGGAGTGTTATAGACAGCGCTCACCTTTCTGGCAATACGTCAGCCTCCGCTCCTCCCCGGTCTCGATGCTGGCAACCCAAAGGTCGTTGTTGTTGATGAACGAGAAGAAAGACGGATTGGCGGAGCAGATTTTGGGATCCATTCTGGGGCCTGAGCACTGCGTCTTGATTTCCAGCGGCTTCATCGGAGACACCTGCGGGCAAGCAGCACACACACCTGTGAACTCTCCACGGCGCAGGGAGAGTGGGGAGAAAGTTTTCCTCTCTTTTTTGAAAGTACTAGAATTTGTGCACAACCCATGAAGCTGAACGTTCAGAGGTTCAAGGTAGACAAAATGGAAAGGTTCAGAAAGGAGAAACCGAAAGAGGGATACGTAAGCGGAGGTACGACTGTATACTGACCATTACTAAGCGCTGTGGATAAGAACAGGAGAGCAAAGAGAACCTCCACACCCAAGGGCAGTTTACCAACAATTACCAAGCGCTGTGAATCAGTGCAGCGTGGGATGGCTGCTGCCTTTAACGCATGCTCACCATAAAGCCGTTCTTGCCTCCGTCCCGGCAGTGGAAAAGGCTGTTGCTGGCCTGGAACAGGAAGAGGCCGCTCTCGCTGTGGAAGTCGTAGGAAGTGATCCCAAAGACCCCTAGCCGCTTGCGTTCCCTCAGCAGCTCTTCCTCCCTGGAATACATCCCGTGGTGGGGGGTGGCCTGGTGGAAAACAGGGGAGGGCCCCCCAAAAAAGGTCATGAAGGTACACGCAGAGAAAACACGAGAAAGCTCTGCCACCAACCTACTGTGCAAATCTTATTTGTTTACTTAGGGGGATTTGTACCCCTCAAAGAAACCCAGCCTCCCAGAGCGGCTTCCATATAATCAGTTGGAACAAGAAAGTCCTGCCTGCAGGCTTAGAATCGAAAAATGCACAACACACAAGGAAGTGCTGGTTTTGATCTACAAAGCCTTAAAATGGCTCAGGACCGCAATACCTCAAGGACCGCCTCTTTCCATATGAACCTACCCGGACCCTGAGATCAACTTTTGAGGCCCTCCGTCGTGTGCCTCCTCCTCAAGAGGTGCGGAGGGTGGCAACACAAGAACAGGGCCTTCTCTGCAGTGGCTCCCCTTCTGTGGAATGCTCTCCCCAGGGAAGTTTGCCTGGTGCCTTCATTATACAATCTTTACATGCCAGGCAAAAGCGTTCCTTTTTAACCAGGCTTTTGGTTGATCTGATTTACATCCTATGCCGTTTTAAAATGTGATGGGGGGGAGCTACTGGGTTGTTGTTTTCATTTTTATTATGTGTTTTGTGTTTTTATATCTTGATTTTATTCTGTGAACCACCCTGAGACCCAGGTTATAGGGCGGTGTATACTGCAATGCGCTCTACGTGGGGCTACCTTTGAAGGTGACCCAGAAACTGCAATTAATCCAAAATGCAGCAGCTAGACTGGTGACTGGGAGCGGCCACTGGGACCACATAACACCGGTCCTGAGAGATCTGCATTGGCTCCCAGTACGTTTCCAAGCACAATTCAAAGTGTTGGTGCTGACCTTTAAAGCCCTCAATGGCTCAGTATACCTGAAGGAGCGTCTCCACCCCCATCGTTCAGCCCGGACATTGAGATCCAGCACCGAGGGCCTTCTACCGGTTCCCTCATTGCAAGAAGTAAGATTACAGGGAACCAGGCAGAGGGCCTTCTCGGTAGTGGCACCCACCCTGTGGAACACCCTCCCTTCAGATGTGAAGGAAATAAGCAGCTATCTTATCTTTAAAAGACATCTGAAGGCAGCCCTGTTTAGGGAAGTTTTTAATATTTAATGCTGTATTGTTTTTAACACTTGATTGGGAGCCGCCCAGAGTGGCTGGGGAAACTCAGCCAGATGGGCGGGGTATAAATAAATTATTATTATTATTATTATTATTATTATTATTATTATTTAAGAGAAAAGGGACAGTGGGGAGAGGGAATCAAACTCAGGCACTGGTTTTTAAAACAGCTGTTCTTATGACCAGCTTGCATAGTTTTAGGGACAGGAGGTGCCTGGGGGGAGCTGGTCTTTCAACAAAGCTGATGGAGCGAGTCTTCTGCTTCCCATCTTTTTCACTTAGGCAGCCTGATGGAATAGGAGCTGAGGCCTGATGGAGCTGCCCCAATAGAGTGGGTGGAGCGAGAATCTTGGGCAGTGCCAGCTTCTGCTGTGGGAGTCAGCCTCCATCACGGAAAAAGATTCCCTGCCTCCGATTTATTCTAGATGTGGAATCAGAATTATTATTTTTGTTCTGGTTTTCCCCCCAGAACAGTTCCCGAGTCCTCCGAGCGCAGTGAAGCCACAGCCCACCCTCCACCGCGCCTCACCTGGAAGTGGTCCAGCATCTGCTTCCACGACAACAGGAGCAAGGCTTCCTTCCGTACCTTTTTGGGAATCTCAGAGTAGAGGAGGGAGTTCTCCCTGCTTCCGTATGGCATTCCTGTTGAAATGGGAACCAATTCAAGCTCGTGCTTTTACAGTACAGTCATATCTCGGGTTACAGGCGCTTCAGGTTGTGTGCCTTCGGGTTGCACACCGCACCGAACCTGGAAGTACTGGAACAGGTAACTTCCAGGTTTCGGCGCTCGCGCAGAACCACTAAATCACGCTTTGCACATGCACAGAAGCGCCAAATCACGACCCGCACGTGTGCAAACGCGGCGGTGCGGGTTGCAAATGTGCCTCCCACATGGATCACGTTTGCAGACCGAGCATCCACTATATAGTGCCACAAGTTCTCTAGAATTCTCTCCTCGTAGAAGTGAAGCGAAAACCCCATAATTGCCATTCAACGCCACTCTCCACCTCCTCAAATTAGTCTACGCACAGCTCCCGCTGTCCGAATACAATACATTCTCAGGAAATCAATTGTTAGGTGAACGTTCGCATAACAAGCCGACGATTTCCATCGATTCCCATGGGGTATTTTCTAATGCACAAAAACTTGACAAACAGGGAAACCCAGGGAAATCCTCTGAATCCTTGCAAAAGGCAAACAATGAAGGGGAAAACGCGCTCTCTCCCCCCGTCCCTCTCTCCCACCACGGTTTCTGGAAAAATGACTGCAAAAGACAAGGAAGGCTTGTTTAAGACCCACTTACTTGTTTACAGTACAGGTTTGGATATCTGAATCCGCAGTGTGCATAGCGAGGTTTGGGTACTAACTCATTGTGTTTGGATAAGTGAATTTTCATATAATGAGAATTTGGATAGCAGGACATGAGTGTTTCTTGTTGGCTTTTTGGTTTTAATACTGTTTTTCAATCTGCCTTATGCTTTTACGTTCTTATTTCTGACTTTCTCTCTTTCTTTCTTTTAATGCTTTATTACTTTTTACAGTGGTGCCTCGCAAGACGAAATTAATCCGTTCCGCGAGTGTCTTCGTCTAGCGGTTTTTTCGTCTTGCGAAGCAACCCTATTAGCGGCTTAGCGGATGAGCGCTATTAGCGGTTTAGCAGCTATTAAAGGCTTATCAGCTTAGCGGATTAGCTGCTAAAAGGCTATTAAAGGCTTAGCGGCTTAGAAAAAGGGGGGGGGGAAGCAAAAAAAAATCTCAAGACTCGCAAGACATTTTCGTCTTGCGAAGCAAGCCCATAGGGAAATTCGTCCTGCGAAGCAACTAAAAAACGGAAAACCCTTTCGTCTAGCGGGTTTTCCGTCTTGTGAGGCATTCGTCTTGTGGTGCACCACTGTATTTAAAAAAAAAACCAAGACACTACGCAACAATCAGCAAATGGCAATCCAAAATTAACACTCCGTACACACAAAAAAGAAAAGATTGAGTTCATCCATCACTAATTCTAACATGACTTCCGATCCCCGCCCCCATTGTGCTTTCCAAGTTTCATTACAGCTACACAACTTTATCTCTCCTAAGTTATTCTGTTATGTTAATTCTGTAGCAATCTCTTATTTCATGCAGAAATCAATCCATACCTGCCAAAGAATTTATGTTGTTACAATGTTCTTTTAAATATTCTCTGTAAATATTCCACTCTCTATTAAATACAGTGGTGCCCCGCAAGACGAATGCCTCGCAAGATGGAAAACCCGCTAGACGAAAGGGTTTTCCGTTTTTGAGTTGCTTCGCAGGACGAATTTCCCTATGGGCTTGCTTCGCAAGACGAAAATGTCTTGCGAGTCTAGAGATTTTTTTTTCGCTTTCCCCCCCCCCCTTTATCTAATCTGCTAAGCCTTTAATAGCCTTTAATAGCCTTTTAGCAGCTAATCCCCTAAGCCTTTAATAGCCGCTAAACCGCTAATAGCGCTAATCCTTTAAGCCGCTAATAGGGTTGCTTCGCAAGACGAAAAAACCGCTAGACGAAGACTCTCGCGGAACGGATTAATTTCGTCTTGCGAGGCACCACTGTATTTGATCTGTATGGTCTCGGAATCTTGCTGTTAAATATTGCTAGTTCTGCATATTCTAACATTTTATTTTGCCAATCTAATTTTGAGGGAGTAGAATCTCCTTTCCATACCTTAGCAATTAAAATTCTTGCTCTTGCAAGAGTATTTCTGAATTTCTTTCAAAATGCTGGTTTATTGTTTAGCTGTCCTGTACAGTACGATCGCATCTTAAGCTGGGGTCTGGTTCCAAGGCTTCCACACATAAATGAAAATTACCTATCTCCAAGCCATTAGATCAGGGGTCAGCAAACTTTTTCAGCAGGGGGCTGGTCCACTGTCCCTCAGACCTTGTTGGGGGGCGGACTATATTTTGAATGGAAAAAATGAACTAATTCCTATGACCCACAAATATCCCAGAGATGCATCTTAAATAAAAGCACACATTTTACTCATGTAAAAACACGCTGATTCCCGGACAGTCTGTGGGCCGGATTCAGAAGGTGATTGGGCCAGATCCGGCCCCCGGGCCTTAGTTTGCCTACTCATGCCTTAAATCCACCCTCTATCAAGAGAGTTAGGGAGAGGGAGGGAGAAAGTGAGAGAGAATCCACAGAACTCCTAGAACCCACGTCCGTCAGGTGGAGTTGGGTTTTGTTTTGCTTTTAAGATTGTAAGCTGCTTCATGGAAGAAGCCCCTCAAAAAGGAACGATGCACATTTAAAAATAAATATAAAGTAAATAAATGCAGGCAGCCCTCCGTTTACACACGTTCAATATGTGCATGCGTATACACACATCACACTGAACCCAGAGGTAACCTGGAAACATCATAAAGGCGTAACTGAAACGTCACTAAAAGGGTGGAACGGGGGTTGGGGCAGAACAGGGTGTTTGCAAGTTTTTTTCAATGGTTTTCAATTATATGCAATTCCACTGAGACACAAGGTGCCTCCGACTCTTTGGTTCCCAGCCCAATCCAATCTTACCCAGGTAATACAGCCGATGGGAGTGAGGGCTTGACTCTTCGGTCTTCCGCACGAACTGGAAGTCATGGGGCGCCTTGTTCACGATCATCCCCGTGTACTTGCGGCTGCTGTGGATGATGTCACGCAGACCCTCCCACGAATGCTTCTCCACCTGGAAGTGGGAAGCGGACGTGTCCTCCATCTCCACGGCGTCTGAGCTGTCGGACAGGGCGTCCACCGCTGTCATCTTCAGCCTTCCTCCTGAATTGGTTAGGCAGCTGGGGGAGGGGGGATTGGTGGATTGGGGAAACAGATAGAGAAAGGGAGAGAGAAAGGGGAGGGGGGCGCATCAATTCCATCCAGTCAGGGTTCATTCATAGTTTATCTCAGGCTTCCTCAACCTTGGCCCTCCAGATGTTTTGGGACTACAATTCCCAGCATCCCTGACCACTGGTCCTGCTAGCTAGGGATCATGGGAGTTGTAGGCCAAAAACATCTGTAGGGACGAGTTTGACGAAGCCTGGTTTATCTGATAGTAAAGGTTCTCTTGAACTGTTATCAGTCCAGTCTGAGACCACACAACTAAAGAACAACACGCTCAGATAAGTGCTGGAGATGCAAAGAGGCGGAAGAACATTCTTTCATATGTGGTGGACTTGTAAACAGGTAAAAGGGTATTGGGAAATGATCCATAATGAACTGGAAAAAAATGTGTAAAAGTACTCCCCCCCCCCCAAACCAGAGTCCTTTCTGTTGGGGATAATTCAGACAGAAATCCCCAGGTGCCATAAAAGCTTATTTATTTTTGCTACTACTGCGGCCCGTGTTTTGTTAGCCCCCCAATGGAAAACGAGCGAGGTCCAAACTAAAGAAGAATTGGAACTTAAATTGACAGAATATGCGCAACTTGAAGATTTAACTTATAGAATAAGAGAACAAGAACATACGTTTAGAGAAGATTGGAAAACGTTAACTGAATATATGGGAAATAACTGTGTATGGCTGAAAACGCTGGCAGCATTAAAAAAAAATCAACAGTATAACAATAATAATAATAATAATAATAATAATAATAATAATAATGGATTATTTATACCCCGCCCATCTGGCTGAGTTCTCCCAGCCACTCTGGGCAGCTTCCAAAAGAATAGTAAAATACAATAGTCTATTAAACATTAAAAGCTTCACTAAACAGGGATGCCTTCAGATGTCTTCCAAATTATATAAAGTATAAATTAAGATGATTGTAATAATGGAATACTGAATGGTATAGTTTTTGTAACATATGCAGGGATCAAAGGTAAAGGACCCCTGACAGTTAAGTCCAGTCGCGAACAACTCTGGGGTTGTGGCGCTCATCTCGTTTTACTTGCCGAGGGAGCCGATGTTTGCCTGCAGACAGTTCTTCTGGGTCATGTGGCCAGCAGGACTAAGCTGCTTCTGGTGAAACCAGAGCAGCGAACGGAAACCTTCCTGCCAGAGCGGTACCTATTTATCTACTTACACTTTGACGTGCTTTCAAACTGCTAGGTTGGCAGGAGCAGGGACCGAGCAAAGGGAGCTCACCCCGTCGTGGGGATTCGAACTGCCCACCTTCTGATCGGCAAGCCCAAGAGGCTCAGTGGTTTAGACCACAGCGCCAACCGCAGGGATAAATGATATGTAAAATGAACCATGGAAAGAGAAGGGAAGTCATCGATATCTTAAGGATGTACAAATCAATACTTTAAACTGTATAACAGAAAATTTAATAATATATATATATGACTCCCTCCTTCCTATCAGAAAAAAATAATTATACAAACTCCAAAAAGTACTGCCTGTGCTGGTTTGTCTTTCCTCCTCTCCACCAACCCCTTTTCTTTTTGTGCATTGTCTTTTGGACTGTAAGCCTGTGGTGCAGGTAACTCTTATTACTGATTGTTGCAAACCAATCTGGGTACTGTAATTTTGGTTTTTAGCTGCTTGCGAGCATGGTTATAAGCATGGTCCGTAAAACAAATGCTCCCCACACGTCTTCAAAATAGCTCCCTGCATTAAGAAAAAACCTAGCACATCAGACGGAAGGGCTCAAGCATAGCCTTCGCAAAGATATTCTGCTTTGCTGGGTTCAGGGAGGCCTTTTGAAAGGGGAAGGTTAAATATCAAATACTCTACCTGCTGCCCAAAAGAACACAGGACAGAAGACTGGGGCCACATCCACACCATACATTTAATGCAGATGTCTTACCCCTCAAAAGAATCCTGGGAACTGTAGTTTACCCCTCCCACAGCTGCCAGTCCCAGCACCCTGAACAAATTACAGTGGTACCTCGGGTTACATATGCTTCAGGTTACAGACGCTTCAGGTTACAGACTCCGCTAACCCAAAAATAGTGCTTCAGGTTAAGAACTTTGCTTCAGGATGAGAACAGAAATCATGCTCTTCCGGCGCAGTGGCAGCAGGAGGCCCCATTAGCTAAAGTGGTGCTTCAGGTTAAGAACAGTTTCAGGTTAAGTATGGACCTCCGGAATGAATTACTGTATTTTTTGCTCTATAACTCACTTTTTCCCTCCTAAAAAGGGGAAATGTCTGTGTGTCTTATGGAGTGAATGCAGGCTGCGCAGCTATCCCAGAAGCCAGAACAGCAAGAGGGATTGCTGCTTTCACTGCGCAGCGATCCCTCTTGCTGTTCTGGCTTCTGAGATTCAGAATATTTTTTTTCTTGTTTTCCTCCTCCCAAAACTAGGTGCGCCTTATGGTCTGGTGCGTCTTATAGAGCGAAAAATACGGTAAGTGCTTAACCCAAGGTACCACTGTACAGTTTGCAGAATTTTTTTGGGGGGGGGGAGCCCATCTGCTTTAAATGTGGATGGCATGGATGTGGCCTAGTTCACAGGAAGCTGCTCTACTCAACTAGCTCAGCCACTCTCCGGGGTTTCAGAACAGGGGACCTAAACAGCCTTGCCTGGAGACGGACTTCTTACACTTTTCCCACTTGGTTATCATGCTTTCTCTCTCCAAAAAAAAAGAGAGAGCAGTATTCCAGTCCTCATAGTTCTTGTTTAGACAGGATCATAGACGGCTGTCTCATACAGAGGCCACACTCACACCACAGTTAAAGGACTGTGATTCCACTTAAAACAGTCAGGGCTCCCTCCCACACCCAAAAATATATATGGGAAATGTAGTTTTAGCAACCCCTTCCTATCCCCCTCACAGAGCTACAAATCCCAGAGCTCCCTGTGAAGAGGAACCGGGGCCTCCTAACAATTCTCAGTGCCCTTAATAAACTACAGCTCCCAGAATTTTTTTTTGGGGGGGGGGGGGAGAAGCTACAACCTGCTATCGCAGCACTCTAAATGTGTGGGTGCGAATGTGGCCAGAGTCAAGGCCACTGTAATTCGCTCTACGCGGGGCTGCCCTTGAAGCTGTCCCAGAAACTCCAGCGGGTGCAGAATGCTGCAGCGAGGCTCCTCAGGGGGTCTCTGCCATGGGAGCATATTCACCCAGTGCTTTTCAAGCTGCACTGGCTCCGGGTGGAGTACAGGGTCAGGTTCAAGGTGCTGGTTTTGACCTTTAAAGCCCTTCACGGCCTAGGACCCTCGTACCTACGGGACCGCCTCTCCCGGTCTGCCCCACGGAGGACCTCGAGGTCCATAAATAGCAACACCCTAGAGGTCCTGGGCCCTAAGGAAGCTAGATTAGCCTCAACCAGAGCCAGGGCCTTTTCAGCACTGGCTCCGGCTTCATGGAACGCTCTGCCTCATGAGACCAGGGCCCTGCAGGATCTGATTTCTTTCCGCAGGGCCTGTAAGACAGCGTTGTTCCACCTGGCCTTTGGCTCAGAATCAGTTTGATTCCCTCCCCCTTTCTTTTTCCTTTCTCCTCCTATGAAGAGATTGCTCCCTAATTGTTTTAATGTTGTATCTTAATCTTTTAAATTGTATTTTAATCAACTTGTTTTTATTATTGGTTGTTAGCCGCCATGAGCCCAGTCTTGGCTGGGGAGGGCGGGGTATAAATAAAATGTATTATTATTATTATTATTATTATTATTATTAAGGCCTCAGCCTAGCTATCTCCGTTGTTTCCGCACTGAGGGCGGCAGCATCCCTACAGGGGTTAAAAAACAAGCATTGTTCCCCAATCCTACCTGGAGACGGCGGGGTTTGCACCCGGGACCTTCTGCATGCAAAGCAGATGCTCTGCTACTGAGCAACAGCTCCCCCTGTAGGAAAGGAAGGGAAAGTTTTCCTGAAAACGTACGATGGTCCCAGCATCTTTCGTAACACTGTGGGGCAGCTATGAAACACATCATTTGGATTGCCCCTGTAGGAGCACTGATAAGGCTAGAGAACTGCCCAACCCCCAAGCCCAGCTCCTGTGTGATCCTAAGGTAAAGGTAAAGGGACCCCTGACCATTAGGTCCAGTCGCGGACGACTCTGGGGTTGCGGCGCTCATCTCGCTTCATTGGCCGAGGGAGCCGGCGTACAGCTTCCGGGTCATGTGGCCAGCATGACCAAGCCGCTTCTGGCGAACCAGAGCAGCGCACGGAAATGCCGTTTACCTTCCCGCCGGAGCGGTACCTATTTATCTACTTGCACTTTGATGTGCTTTTGAACTGCTAGGTGGGCAGGAGCAGGGACCGAGCAACGGGAGCTCACCCCTTCACGGGGATTCGAACCGCCAACCTTATGATCGGCAAGTACCGCGTCCCTTGTGTGATCCTAAGACTCAATTATTTATGTACACAAAATACATTATAGGCAACTCCCCATTTACAGGTGCTCAAGGCACACATGACTGCACACGTGCACATTGCCGCAAACCCGGAAGCAGCATGTAAAAGCCCTAAAAGAGCGTGAAAACTGCAAAACAGTGCCTAGCAGTCCCACAAGCCTTTGCAAGTACAATCCCAGGAGTCCTTGCACTGAACTTTTGAGGACTGCGGAGAGTTGGGAGTTGCAAGCTTTTTCCAGTGGTGTTCCCAATACCATATTTACTCAAGCCACCGTATCTGATGCGCATCTTAATTTTCAGAACCTTGAAACCAAAAAAAGTATTTCCTGGTGAATGCAAATGTGCCATTGAATCTAATGTGCACCTTAGTTTTTGCAATGTAATTCGGCGAAAAAGGTAAGCATTAGATTCAAGTAAATGTGGTATATAACATTTTTAGCCTTGGAAAGTAGCACCCCATGAAGAAGAAGAAGAAGAAGAAGAGGAGGAGGAGGAGGAGGAGGAGGAGGAGTTTGGATTGGATAGCTTGCTTTATCACTACCCAAAGGAGTCTCAAAGCGGCTAACATTCTCCTTTCCCTTCATCCCCCACAACAAACACTCTGTGAGGTGAGTGGGGCTGAGAGACTTCAGAGAAGTGTGACTAGCCCAAGGTCACCCAGCAGCTGCAGGTGGAGGACCGGAGACACGAACCCGGTTCCCCAGATTACGAGTCCACCGCTCTTAACCACTACACCACACTGGCTCTCTACACCACACTGTAAATGTGGAATAGCCTGTATAGATTTCAGAATCAGACTTGTCTGTATGGCAGCAGAGTGTAAGGAACCACACTCCAAGTGGTACACTAGGGTAATTTTAATAGAGGGAGGGGGAAACTAGACTATTTGTCCTTGGCCACATCCGCATTGTACCTCTAAAGCGCTAATGTACCCCTTCAAACACACATAGCTCTCCACAAAGAATCCTGGGAACTGTAGTCTGTTAAGGGTGCTGAAAGTTGCTAGGAGACCCTATATCCCCTACCACAGCTACAATTCCCAGAGTTTCCCTGTGAAGAGGGACTGACTTTTAAACCACTCTGGGAATTGTAGCTTCAAGAGGAGTAGGGGTCAATGGGCCACATAAAGTGAGGCTGCGGGCGAGTTTCCCACCTGTATCATACAACAATACACCAATGTCTGGGCAAACTGTATTTTAATTTCTGGCTCTAAATGTGTCACAACAGGGAAGTGGAAACCTGTCACACTCAATATGATCCTGAGACTGCAACTCTCAGCAAGTTCAGCCAGCACAGCTAACAGAAAGGGATGGTAGGAATCTGATAGGAGTTGCCATTCAGAAAACAAACCCCTTGTTTTTAACCTCCTGAGTCCCCAACACTTCCTGCTCCTCCAAAAGCTACTCAAGTCAACTTCAGAAAGTTACCTTCTCCAACTTCCTGCACTTTCGTTTTCCAGCCGAGCCCTCTTGACTTTCTGCATCAACTGCTAAGCGAGCCTTGGACGAAGTAAGAAACTAGAGGGCGGAAAGAAACAGGGGGCATGTGATCACTTGGAAGTAAACTGGCAGAGATACACACATGTTTTGGGGGTGAAGCATAGAGGGACCTTTTGCCAAACCACAAAAACTCCCAGCTGCAATGTTGCAGTCTTTGGAACTGCATCTTCACACTGCTTTTAGAGCTCGTGACTTTTCCCAGAGAAATCCTGGGAACTGTAGGCTGTTAAAAGTTGTGGGAATTATAGCTCTGGGAAGTGGGAACTACATTTCCCAGGATTCTTTGGGGGAAGTCATGTGCTTTGGATGTACAGCAGATTTAAATATAGGGTGTGGATCTGCCCCCACTTTCACTTTTACGGGGGGAATCTAAAGACCCCCTTAGGATCCTCAGCACAAAAGAAGAATAAAGGGTACCACCAGTTGTCTGGCCTCTTCTGTATCACTTGTGCAATGAGTCGTACAATGGCACGGCGCCAGAGACATCGCCAGGAACATCAGGTGAAAGCGGCCTTATACTGAGTCAGCCCATCAATCAATTTAGATCTCTGACTGCAGCTTCAGACAAAGATCTTCCTAGACCAGGCTTCCTCAACCACGGCCCTCCAGATGTTTTGAGACTACAATTCCCAGCATCCCTGACCACTGGTCCTGCTAGCTAGGGATCATGGGAGTTGTAGGCCAAAAACATCTGTAGGGACGAGTTTGAGGAAGCCTGTCCTAGACCTACCTGGAGAAACTGGGGTCGGGGGTCGGGTCATACTTGGACCTTCTGCATTCAAAGTGAGGTACATTCATTTCCCCAAATTCTCCCCTTTTAACATTCAGCCTTTAATAAGGATATGGGGAAACTTGGGAATAAGTTTCCCAAACTTGTATCTGAAGAAGTGTGCTTGCACACGAAAGCTCATACCAAGAACTAACTTAGTTGGTCTTAAAGGTGCTACTGGAAGGATTTTTTTATTTTGGGAAAGGAAGAAAGAATGAAGGTTGCAGCAATGTCAGGAATGAGGCTGACATTCAAGATAGAATTCTGTGGAAAGCCTCAAGTCCCCAGCCGTGAATGAAAGTGTCTAATATCCACATTCCACCCCCAAAGAGAAACCAGAGTTTAATCCCAGTTTCCAAGAGGAGTCTTAGAATTATTTGGACGAAATCAAAGCTTACAAGCCTTTACTCCTGGGACCCCTTCTAAACTGCTATGTTTATTAAAACATTATATTCTTATTACAAAATAAAGCAACTACAACATATAAAAGACATATTAACATATAGACTATGATTTTTTTTGAGCCCTTGCTCAATCAGTCATCGCCAGTGATCCTAATACAATATAGTAATATTTTAGCAATACTTGTGTTCTTAGTTATCTTAGTGGCAAAGACACAGCCCCATCTCCCTTGTTTCATTATCGCTGCTTACGGAGGGTCCATGTCTCAGGAAAAGAACTCTAAAGTCCCCCTTAACACATTTCCCAGAAACAGGTAAGAGCAGGGAACAGAGCTTTGCCATGAAAGGTGGAGCTTTTCAGCTCCTGCAGTTCCAGAGAACCACAAACAAGAGGCCAGAAAAATCTTGGAAAAAGTGGTGCTTACATTTTTATTCCACCCTTCCTCCAAACCCCCGACTCCATCCTACATGGTTGTTCTCCCCACCTTTATCCTCAAAACAACCCTGTTAGGTAGGTTAGGATGAGAAGCAGTAACTGGGCCAAGGTCAGAAGAATGTAACAAGGCATGTTGGAAGTTCCCCAGGTGCCAGGTGTGTTTTGCAACCGGGGAAGGTCGGATCGCAACCCTGTGGAGATCTCTGGGTGCCCAGGCTGGCGACTGACATCTCCATCTGGTTGGCTCCTCCAGCTTTCTTAAGCAGATCAGCAGAAAAGCTTATTTATTGCATTTATCTCCCACCTTTTTCTCCAAGGAGTCCATGGTTCACACCCATCTCAGTTAATCCGCACAACACCCCTGTGAGGTAGGTTAAGAGGCTGTGACTGACTCCAAGATCAGTCAGTGAGATTCCTGACCGAGTGGGGATTTGAACCCTGACCTCCCAGGTCCTAGTCCAACACTCTAACCAACTACACCACACTACCTTCCTGGAGTCCTCCTTCTAGGGGGCAGCACTATAAATTAAGCAGGTAAATAAATATGTCAATTGTCACTTAGGGAAGGATCAGAAATATTTTACTTGATGCTTGAATTTGTTTTATTCTGGATTGTTTTATTTGGTGTTTTAAAGGAAAAAAACTCAAACGTGGTTTGTAACACATTAAAATACAAAACAGTAGAGTGGACGCTGCAGGTTTCGAATGTGATCCATGTGGGATGCACGTTCGCAACCCGCAGCATTCACAACCCGCGTCTGCGCACGTGCGGGTTGCAATTCAACATTATAATTAAAGGTGTGGAGGTGGAGCAGGGCAGATGTGAGGTCAAAGCTGTGCAGGTTCACTAGCAGAAATGCTGGATTGGCTCTGTCAGTGTTTGCCTGCATATCCGTGATCTCACCGCCATCCTGCTGCCACGCCATCCAGGTAAGCAGCAGCGATACCGAGTGGCTCCATGGCATCAGCTGCTCATGAAATTAATGCTTGGCTCTTCTAACATGCATCATAGCTGAGGAGGGGTTTGAACTCGGAACATCCCAAGGGGGTCCAAGCGTGAGAATCTATCTGGTACCCCACACTACAATCCTGACCATGGGGGTCACAGCTTTATAGCATTAAACCGATGTTTCACAAGTGGGTAAGCTGGCTCTTCACACTCCATTTTGTGTTTGGGTGTAGGGAAAGAAACAAACGCATACAGATTCAGTAGTGGAGAGAGCATGGATATGTAGAATCACCCCAGGGAGGTTTGCCTGGTGCCTTCATTATAGATTTTTAGGCACCAGGCGTAAACATCCCTCTTGAACCAGGCCTTTGACTGATTACTATTCTATAGCCTTTTAAATGTGTCTATGGGAAGGTTGGGGTATTGTTTTGCTGTTTGGTTTTAATTATTTACATGTGTTTTTTATCTTCTATTTTATTCTGTGAATCGCCCTGAGATCTTACGATGAAGGGTGGTATATAGATTTAATTAATAATAACAATAATTAATAATAACAATTCGGCGCTTCTGCGCATGCGCAAAGTGCGATTTAGCACTTCTGCACATGCATGACCGACGAAACCCAGAAGTAACCCGTTCCGGTACTTCCGGGTTTCGACGGTCCGTAACCCAAAAAAACGCAACCTGAAGCGGCTGTAACCCAAGGTATGATTGTATATAAATGAAATTAATAATAAAAATAATTCCTCCCTCCATTGAGGGGAAATGGAGTCTAGCCATTCTGCTGTGGCAACCGTAACCTAGGTTTAAGGTGCTTTTTGGCAATATGCTTATATACCAGTTTCTAACACTGGTAACAAGAGCCTGGCTGCTGAATCCGGCCAAGGCAGGGCCCACCTAGTCCACTCTCCTATTCTCACTGTGGCTGACCAGATGCCCTCACGGGAGCCCAGCAAGCAGGACCTAAGCACAACAACAGCTCTCCCAACTTGTGATTCCCAGCAGCCGATATACAGAGACAAACTGGCTCCGACGGAGGAGGCAGATTATCACCTGCAGATTAATTCTGGTGCTGCTGCACCAGATAGATGTGTAAGTTTTCTTATTATCATACCACCTTGTTTGATCTTAAATATCTGGCAGTATTCTGATCCAGCCAGAATAGCCCACAGAATCCAAGGAGGCACCGGCTGCCTAAACTACGTCAGGTTAAGTCATAGTAACAGAAGGAAAACCTACTGGATCAGGCCAATGTCCCTTCTCGTCCAACATCCTGTCCTCAAAGTGACCAACCAGATAATAATAATAATAATAATAATTTATTATTTGTACCCCGCCCATAGCCACTCTGGGCGGCTTCCACAAAGACCAAAAATACACTAAGACGTCACACATTAAAAACTTCCCTGAACACGGCTGCCTTCAGATGTCTTCTAAATGTCAGGTAGTTGTTTATCTCTTTGACACCTGATGGGAGGGCGTTCCACAGGGCGGGCGCCACCACCGAGAAGGCTCTCTGCCTGCTTCCCTGTAGCTTTGCTTCTCGCAATGAGGGAACCGCCAGAAGGCCCTCAGCGCTGGACCTCAGTATCCGGGCAGAACGATGGGGGTGGAGACGCTCCTTCAGGTATACTGGGCCGAGGCCGTTTAGATGCCTTCAAGAACCCAGGCCACTGAAACTCACCACACAAAACTACCCCCCCCCCGAAGCAAACAGTCCAAAACTCTTTCTTTATTCTATAGGGATGGGGGCCGCCCAATTTCTGAAGCTGGGATGGGAAGGGGTAGGCCTGAAGAAGCCCCCCCCTTCCAAAAGGGGCTCTGGTGGGGAGCGGTGACAGCAGGGGAGGGTATGGGGGCCAGCAACCCCCTTTCTTCCTACCCCTCCAAGGAGGCAAGACCCCAACCCCCTCCCGTGGATGATCCACAGCAAGGCCGTTCCCTCCATCCAGGGGCATGGGCATTCAGCTGGAGCCTGGCACAAGGGAACCTTATTTGGGGTGTTGTCCGAAGAGAAACCCCCCCCCCCAAAGTGGGAGAGGGCGTGGCCAGCAGCCCCCTTCCGAGAGGGCGTGGCCAAAAACCCCTGCCTGTTTTAACTCTCAGGTGCCAAGGCGTGGCCTTGCGCGATGGAGGCGTGGCCTAAGAGGGGTGGGGTCTCCAGGACCCTCTCTCTCTCCAGGGGGCGTGGCCACCGAGCTGAGGGCGTGGCCACGGGAAAGCCTATCCGGAGCGTGGTCTGGGACCCCCCGCACCCCCTCCTTGGAAAGGGGGCGGGGCCTCTTCCCTCCGCTCCGTCCCCTCAAAGGCCCCGCCCGCTGCTCACTCACTCCGTGGCTCCTCGGCCTCCCCCAGGCCGGGCTTCCTCCGCTGCGGGGTGAGGGGGGTAGGGGAGGGTTGGGTTCCTCGGAGGCTTCACTCCCGCTCCATTTCCTTTCCTGGAGACGCAGGAGCTCCGGGGGAGGGGGGGAGGGACACCGCCGGCCTCCGCGAGCCTCCCGCCGCGACCTTTCGCCCGGAAGCGGAAGCCCGCTCTCTCGCCGTCTCCCAACTCTCGCTCTCCTTCTCGCGATAGTTAAGCGGGGGGGGGGACCCGAACGAGATAGCGAGAGCGGAGAAGGGGGCGGGGTCTCGTCGTCGTCCAAGGCGCGGTTTTTCTCGCGAGAGTAAGCGGAAGAAGGGCGGGGCCCCGCCTCTTGCCAACACGGAAGGAACCATAGAGCATAAAACGGGAGGTTGCCTCTGACGGTTGGGAGGGACCACCTTGGGAAATTCTGGAGGGGTGGGGAGGAATGTTCGTGAGGAGAATTTTTTTATTAAAGGATTTGGATGACGGCGAACTGGGCGGAACCATTCGATAGGAGCACGGGGGGAGATTTTTTGGGGGGTGAAAATATAAATAAAATCTTATAATTCTTTTGTAAAAGAAAATCCAACAACCCATGCCTATATTTTTAATTATATCTAATGTTTTTATTGAAATAATAATAATACATAACAAAATTTAATAAACGTTTGCAAAATAAAAAATCATTTAAATATGCACATATATTTTGGTATATACATGAAAGTCTTCATATATATTGTATAAATGGACATAAATTTAAAATAAAATAAAGAGCACAAATTAAACGGTCTCTTATGTAATTGTTAAAAGCAGTTTGGAAGGAACCATTAGCATTAAAAAGGGGAGGGAGACGTTGCTATGGGAACGGGTAGTGACCACTTTTGCATAGTGGGGGGGTTTGGATTTTCCACGTTCGGACGGAAACCGTTTCCTGAAACGGAGGGGTGGGAGGATCAATTCCATCGAGGGAGTAGGGGTCAGCGAAAGAGGGCGGCCTAACATTCTTTTCGGCAGTTTCACATACGTGGTTAGGAGGTATTTTTGAAACAATCGTTCCCTCACCCGGTTAAATTGTCGGATGGTACAGTCCAAGATCGGTGTTTCATAGGCTAAGAAAATGGAGACAGGCGCATCTGAAGCGTTGGTGGTATAGTGGTTAGCATAGCTGCCTTCCAAGCAGTTGACCCGGGTTCGATTCCCGGCCAACGCAGTATTTTCCCTCGCCCTCTTTTCATTCTTATGTAACTTGCAATTATTCAAACAGTTCCTTTACAAGTAAGTCCGAAGGCTACAATTCTATAACTTAAACAAAGTTTCTCCCTGACTTACCGGGGAATGTTTTATCATCCTTTACATGTGTTCATTCATTAATTCCCCCTCCATAATTTATGGAGAAATTATATTCATACAGTATATATGATTATACGTGTTCAAGGGGGGGGGGATTTTTTTTTTAAAAGAAAGGAAATAAAAACCAGGCTGCCATGCAATTAGTTTTATTCAGTTTTGTAAAAGAAATTTTTTTTTTGCAAACTATCAGCCTGAGTTTATTTGAGGTTTTCAAATAATATTGCTAAAAAACAGGTGTGCAAACTCAAAACAAAAAAAAAGACACAAAAGGAAAGGTGGAGTGGGAGGGAGGAGGAAATAACCCACCTTTGGTTGTAGATTCCAAAGGAACAAGTTCATCTAATGACCAGCTGAGCTGCATCATGGTAGCTTCTGGAAAGAGGTGGCTGCCCTACTTAAAAAATAAATACAAAAATAAAAATCCCAGAAGTTAAATGCATTTAATTTTAATCAGCTAAGCTGGGGGACTCATAATTCTAAAGTGAAACCTTTTTTTAAGAAAAACAAATCCCAGAAATTCAATAAATGCATTTAATTTTAATCAGCTATGCTGGGGATCTCATAATTCTAAAGTGAAATATTAACAAAAACCCAGAAATTCAATAAATGCATTTGATTTTAATCAGCTAAACTGGTAGGGTTATAATTATAAATTAAAATAAAAACTGGAAGGGGTTTTTCCAAGAAAAAGGCAATAATGTTTCCGCCCGGGATCGAACCGGGGACCTTTCGCGTGTGAGGCGAACGTGATAACCGCTACACTACGGAAACCGACGTGCAAGGTTTCTTCGTGCTGCTTGATATTAACTCAAGCGCTTCCACTTCCGGCCCAGCTAGTTATTGATGCTTTTTGAAATATTCTCATGCCCTGTGCTGAATGTTGCAGTTTTGGACCTGCGAGGCAAAGGCTCACCCTTTGCAATCAGGTGGCCCTGTGAAACACTCCCTGATTGCAATGCACTTTGCTAAAAAATAGGAAAAAAATGGGATGCCACTGTCGCCATTAGAGGTCAGGAGAGACTCATCCTCTTATCAGAAGCAGCAAAACTTGGACAATTCGAAGTTCCCCCGATTGAATGAAAGGCTGGTGAGAAAGGAATGCAACCCACAAGTTGCTTGGGATGGGACAATCAGTCACTGGTTTCAAGGGGAAAGTTGCCAGATTGCAACCTGGAAATTGCTGGGCAGCCACTGATTTCTTTTTTTCAAACTTTATACCAAAACCGAAAAAGAATTGCAAACTTTCAAATTCAAAATCCATATTCGTTTAGTTGTTGTTGTTGTTTAGTCGCTTAGTCGTGTCCGCCTCTTCGTGACCCAATGGACCAGAGCACGCCAGGCCCTCCTGTCTTCCACTGCCTCCTGCAGTTTGGTCAGACTCATGCTGGTAGCTTCGAGAACACTGTCCCACCATCTCGTCCTCTGTCGTCCCCTTCTCCTTGTGCCCTCCATCTTTCCCAACATCAGGGTCTTTTCCAGGGAGTCTTCTCTTCTCATGAGGTGGCCAAAGTCTTGGAGCCTCAGCTTCAGGATCTGTCCTTCCAGTGAACACTCAGGGCTGATTTCCTTCAGAATGGAGAGGTTTGATCTTCTTGCAGTCCATGGGACTCTCAAGAGTCTCCTCCAGCACCATCATTCAAAAGCATCAATTCTTCAGCGATCAGCCTTCTTTATGGTCCAGCTCTCACTTCCATACATCACTACTAGGAAAACCACAGCTTTAACTATACGGACCTTGGTTGGCAAGGTGATGTCTCTGCTTTTTAAGATGCTGTCTAGGTTTGTCATCGCCTTTCTCCCAAGAAGCAGGCGTCTTTTAATTTCGTGACTGCTGTCACCATCTGCAGTGATCATGGAGCCCAAGAAAGTAAAATCTCTCACTGCCTCCATTTCTTCCCCTTCTATTTGCCAGGAGGTGATGGGACCAGTGGCCATGAGCTTCGTTTTTTTGATGCTGAGCTTCAGACCATATTTTGCACTCTCCTCTTTCACCATCATTAAAAGGTTCTTTAATTCCTCCTCACTTTCTGCCATCAAGGTTGTGTCATCTGCATATCTGAGGTTGTTGATATTTCTTCCGGCAATCTTAATTCCGGCTTGCGATTCATTCAGCCCAGCCTTTCGCATGATGAATTCTGCATATAAGTTAAATAAACAGGGAGACAATATACAGCCTTGCCTTACTCCTTTCCCAATTTTGAACCAATCAGTTGTTCCATATCCAGTTCTAACTGTAGCTTCTTGTCCCACATAGAGATTTCTCAGGAGACAGATGAGGTGATCAGGCACTCCCATTTCTTTAAGAACTTGCCATAGTTTGCTGTGGTCGACACAGTCAAAGGCTTTTGCATAGTCAATGAAGCAGAAGTAGATGTCTTTCTGGAACTCTCTAGCTTTCTCCATAATCCAGCGCATGTTTGCAATTTGGTCTCTGGTTCCTCTGCCCCTTCGAAATCCAGCTTGCACTTCTGGGAGTTCTCGGTCCACATACTGCTTAAGCCTGCCTTGTAGAATTTTAAGCATAACCTTGCTAGCGTGTGAAATGAGTGCAATTGTGCGGTAGTTGGAGCATTCTTTGGCACTGCCCTTCTTTGGGATTGGGATGTAGACTGATCTTCTCCAATCCTCTGGCCACTGCTGAGTTTTCCAAACTTGCTGGCATATTGAGTGTAGCACCTTAACAGCATCATCTTTTAAAATTTTAAATAGTTCAGCTGGAATACCATGAGCCTATTACATAGTTGACTAGATTAAAAGATACCTAATTGCTATAGACTTCCCTTTGCTATATATAAATGCAACGCAATTAGAAATATTATATTAGAAATTTTTATAAATCCCCCTATACCCCCCACTCCCCTTCACCCATGTGTAATCTCAATCTTTTTTTACTTCTTCCATCTTCTTGTGTCGCTGTAATTTAATAATTATTCAATTCTTTTATTATTTCCTTGCTTACCCCTGCGCGTTTTACACATTATCTATTAATATTCCAGTTCCGGAACCATATTTTTTCATGTATTCCTTCACTCCATCCCACTCTTTAATTATTCTCCGATTTGAATGGCCTCTAAGAGTTGCCGTCAATTTTGCCATTTCCACAAACTCACAGAGCTTGCTTTGCCATTCTAATAACGATGGTATTTTCTGCCCCTTCCAATTCTTTGCGATCAATATTCTGGCCGCTGCTGTTGCGTAAAGGAATACATTTTTCTTACATTTTTCTCGGAGGAGAAAAAAAAGAAAAAAACAGGGGCAGCTGCTAGATTGCAGCCATGAAAACCAGCCACTGATTTCTTTTTCTTTTTTTTAAGTTTCTATTTCATTTTAAACATATTGCAACATATCAAACCATCAAAATAAAAGAAATACATTCCCCCAATTACCCCCATCCCACCCCCTGGCTTCCCTCAACTTCTGGGGGTTTTTTTTAATATTAACTTCCCCTGCTTGCTTTATGATATCTTCATATGACTTATCTATATTAATTGTTGTTATCTCTTATAATTTTAACATCATCTTTATAGTTTATATATTTAGTTTTGTTAATTGTAAGTGTTTCTTCAAACCCTGCTAGTGAGTCCATTTCTTCACATTGTTTCTGTAAATACAACATGAATGGTTCCCAATCTTTTTTAAAAAAATCTCTATTGTCTTTGTCTCTGAGTCTGAAAACCAGCCACTGATTTCAATGCGAAATGTAAATTGCAACATGGAAAATTGAAATGTAAATTGCAACATGGAAATTGCTGGGGGGGGGGGGCAGCCACTGATTTCAAGGGGAAATGTTATGTACTGAGTTGAATAGGATCCAAAATGCAGCAGTCTGATTGGTTCTAAAACAATAGGATCCAGAATGCAGCAGTCTGATTGGTCCTAGAACAATAGGATCCAGAATGCAGCAGTCTGATTGGTCCTAGAACAATAGGATCCAGAATGCAGCAGCCTGATTGGTCCTAGAACAATAGGTTCCAGAATGCAGCAGTCTGATTGGTCCTAGAACAATAGGATCCAGAATGCAGCAGTCTGATTGGTCCTAGAACAATAGGATCCAGAATGCAGCTGTCTGATTGGTTCTAGAACAATAGGATCCAGAATGCAGCAGTCTGATTGGTCCACAGGAGCCACCCAATCCAGCTCCAGGTGGAAGGGAATCCGCAACCTGATTGGCCTACAGGAGAATCCCGGAATTAGCCAATCCCATGGGGTCCATTGTGTAAACAATGTATATAAGGCAGACATTCTGGGGGAACTTCCATTCCTCCTCACCACTATGAGCTGAATAAAGAGCATGAAATCCACTCTCAACTCCGAGTATACTTCAAGGATGTTGGGACTGGATGGCACATGGGCCTGATCCAACACCCAGGATTTCTAATGTCAAGGTCAAGATGACTTTGCAAGTTCCTGGTCCTTCGGGTGTCACACACGCCCCCACTGCTCCCTTGCGACATTTTAATGAAATAAGCCGTCAAGCCCCTCAGAAGTCTCTTTTGGGCTTTAGGGATTAATGGTATCGACGCAGCAGGAATAGCAAGGGCAGCTCTGGCTCTTTCTTGGCAGATAGGTATCCCTAGGGAAGAGGCTGCCTCGCCATGCATGCCCAAAACCTGCCAACTAATATTAGCAGCCCTGAAAATCTCACTCACAAGGGCTGGACATGCATCATGGAAAAAGCACAAGCAGTCCGGCATCGGAGTCCACCCGCCTGGCGTCATCTTTTGAGGGCCAGGTAAAAACTTCTCTTTCCTCCAGGGCAACTGACAGATTGGGATGATTCCAATTGAGTCGGCCGGTGGTTCTCAAAGGCCACACCTTCAGAATGGAAAATGGCTGGCGGGACACGGAACGTTTTATCGATAATCGGAAAACAAAAGGAAGCAATTGCGGGCAGTGCTTGATTTGCAACACAGAACACAACTACTTTATAATACAATTGTGGGATGTCCAGAAATTAGCAACAAGGCATAGGAACATGAATCATTCCGAAAAAATATATAATCATAAACGAGCCTCTTACATATGTACTTTAAGTATAGTATAATATCAAAATACTTAAGGTATGTATGTAAGAGGCTCAAATATAATTATATTCATGTATTGGGAAGTTTTAAATGTTTGTGTTTTTATTACGTTGGAAGCCGCCCAGAGTGGCTGGGGCGACCAGTCAGATGGGCAGGGTATAAATAATGAAGTATTATCATCATATCATCATCATCATTTACCCCCACATTTGCCATCTTTTGGCGCATGGTGGGGTGTTTTACAGCTGTTTTATTGGTTTTCGTTTCACGGCATTCATCGTTAACGTCTCGCTCATCCTTGAAGGTCTTCACATTTGGTAAGCCGTAGGGAGACTCCTTGCTTACTTTATTCATTCATTTTATCCACCAAATTTCCATCCTACTATTTTTCTGATGAGTTCAAGGTGTAAAAGGGTATCCTCTGAAAACAGGCATTTCTTAAGCATATACTTAATGTTTTTCTCTTTGAGCTGGGCAGCTGCCAACAGAACACTTGCCAAGTATACAAGGCAGTGGATGACCCAGTTCTGATGTACATGTTTATTCTTTTGTTTATTTCTTGCATTTAGATCCCACCTTTTTAATTTTTTCCTCCAGGGAGCTCAAAGTGACATGTGCATGGTTCTTCCCCCCTCCTCATTTTTAAAACCCACAACAAACCTGAGAGGCAGTGACTGGCCCCCAAGATCATAATGGCCGAGTGGGAATTTGAACCCGGGTTACTCCCAGATTCTAATCTGACATTGTAACTGCGACACTATCACTGGCAAGCAACAAGCCGTTTGGGGCTGATGGGACTTAGCAGAGACACTTAGTAAAACAGAAAAGCATTGTGCGTGTGTGTACTGTTGTGGGTTTTTTTAAAAAAAAATCACCATCATTCTTTGCATTTGTTAGGTGCTTTAAATGAAAAGAAAAAAAGAAATCTCAAAGCATCTTAACTACAAACTAAACTACAAACAGAGAAAAAGTTGATTTTATCTGTTTCCAAGCAGCCCTGGTAAAGTTGTTGCTGTTTTGAAATTCCCCCCACATAACAAGCTAGCGTTGTGATGTTGTAGGGGAATAAACCAACGCAGAAGTCACTACGAAGGATTCCAACGCAATACAAGCATGGATAACATAATAACTGAATGGTTTAACTCAGTGGTGGCCAAACTTGGCCCTCCAGATGTTTTTGGACTACAACTCCCATCATCCCTAGCTAAAAGGACCAGTGGTCAGGGATAATGGGAATTGTAGTCCCAAAACAGCTGGAGGGCCAAGTTTGGTCACCACAGGTTTAACTACTTCAACCTCTTCAACATCACGTGGCCCTGACTCTTGAATCTCAGGGTTTGGGAAACTGGAGACTCCTAGTCTGCCTGGTCCATTCCAGGTGGTCGGTGGGCCAGGGCTAAATCTCCAGGTAAGTGAAAGCACCTTTATTTTGTTTTTTAAAAATTAGGAAGCTGGTGTGTACAGCTTGTGATCTTCAGGCAAGCACAGTGTTTCTCAAACCTTGGGTCCACAGCTGTTGTTGGACTACAACTCCCATTGTCCCTGACCACCAGCCTTGCTACCTAGGGATGATGGGAGACACCCAGTCATCCTCTTTTGTGGGTGATTAAGGATGTAGCCTTATTGGAGTTCATCGATTGGGTCTGCGTTGCTCCGGGACAGGAGGAAGGAAGTCAAATGTCACCGAGGTTGGTTCAAATAAAGAGTTTATTCTGCTCTCCGGATAGCAGAAGGCATTTGCGTGATGAAGTCCACAGCAAGTCCAAAGAAATGACAAGTTTCATGCAGTATATATATCCTCCAGGCACCCTTTCCCTCCTTCCCATGTAAATCCAACCACGTCAGCCTATGTACGCAGGTTGACATCACATATGTTCTTGCTCTGGTATTCTTAACCATAAAAGGGAATTCCTTCCTGCACTTCTGACCATAAAAGGATCTTCCTCTTCCTACTCTTATCTTGGAGGAAGAGGTGTCATCTCCGAGAACACGCTTTTGGCGTTTTTCCGGACCTAGGTCTGTGCGTCTTTTGTGGTCAGCACATGAGATAAGGCACCGACGTGTCTTCTCGGTTCTGCTGGTGCAGTCAGGGTCATCCCCGTGGTCACAAATTGATAAAGGAGAGGGCTCTGAGCACAGCCGGGGTTTTGTTTATACAGTGGTACCTCGCAAGACGAATGCCTCGCAAGACAAAAAACTCGCTAGACGAAAGGGTTTTTTGTTTTTTGAGCTGCTTCGCAAGACAAATTTCCCTATGGGCTTGCTTCGCAAGACGGAAACGTCTTGCAAGTTTGTTTCCTTTTTCTTAACACTGTTAATACAGTTGCGACTTGACTTTGAGGAGCAACTCATAGAACGGGGTGTGGTAGCCTTTTTTGAGGTTTCTGAAGACTTTGGTGATTTTTGAAGCTTTTCCAAAACTTTCCCGACACCGTGCTTCGCAAGACAAAAAAAAACGCAAGACAACAAAACTCGCGGAACGAATTAATTTCGTCTTGCGAGGCACCACTGTACATTGTCTCAGAGCTCAAGTTAATGGATTTTAGCTAAGGAAAAATAGGGATTTTGGTGCAGTTACAAACTGCCTTCACAGTCAGTTTTGGGTTTGGGAAACCCATTCCTTCAAGGAGATAACAGAAATCACTGGGTTAAAGCTGACCGAAAGTCCAGCGGTAGCATTGTTATCAATTTACGATGGGGTGGAAGGTCCGCAGGCTATGAAGGAGTCGCTCACAAATTTATTCACAGTTGCACGAATTATGATAGCTAGGAAGGGGAAGGGGCAAGGTGAATATAAAATGGAAGAATGGCATAAAGGTGTGTGGGATCTAGCTATTAATGATAAATTAACACGTGTCGTTAAAGTTAAGACGGGGAATATGCAAGAGAAATGATTTGGAGCAGATATGGAAGGTGTTTGCAGAATTTGTACTGTTAAAACAGAAAGGGGTCAAATCATCGCAAGAGGTGTTGAAATTTTGGGAGGCTGGATAGTTACAATGGAATGGTTTCGGTGGTGGGGTGCACATTTTATTCTTATTTATTTGTGATTATTACTTCGAAATAAATATATGAATTATTAAATGGGAGGGGGGAGTTACAGCTAAACTCACATCTCTCTGCCTCCTTTCCCCATCTCCAGAGCTTAGTGGGCTGGGCTCAAGACGAAGACAGGGTTATGGGTGTCTGCTCCAGGGCTTGCCCTGTGTGACATCGTCAATCAAATGCTAGCATAGATAGAGAACCTTTTATACGTTTTATATCGATCCCACTTTTCCATAAATTTTTGTTTTGAATTTGTTAACCGCGCCATTTCAGCGAATTCTTGTAGCTTGTAATGCCAGTCCGTTATTGTGGGGGCTTCTTGTTCCTTCCACCCCTTTGCCCCCAAAGTCCGAGCTGTTGCATATAAGCCCTAGTCAGCTGTTGGTTAGGGGGCACAAGTGATGCCCCCAAATCCCAGGGAAAACTTCATATCCCCCTCTGCTCCCTCCACAACATTGTGACTATGGCTGAATCCTGGGTTTGCGTTGTGCAGACCCCACGTCCGTTCCGGTGGACGAAAGCTAACTGCCTGGCTGGCCTTCTCTCCTGTTAGAATCCATTTGTTTCACTTTATCCCCCCCCCCCAGCCGCCCCCATCTCTCTGCATTTCTGCAGCACCGCCGGATCAAATGAATGTCTAATTGAGGGTTATTATGAAAGAGCTTTTTGTCTGCCAGGGCTCAGAACCTCATCGTCAAGCAACAAGAGGCACTGACATGCCCCCCCCCCTCCAGCCCCTGATCAGTCCTTCATCAGTGACAACTTGCCGTTGGTGGGGAGAGGGCGCCGGCAGAGGTTTTGCAACAGGGGCACAAGCAAGGCAAGACCACAAATGCTTGAGACCTGGGTGCGAAAGGCGGCAGTGGGCAGCTTGTTGATCAGAGATACAGATAAGGGACACTGGGGAACAACTTTTTTTTTTCATTTGCTGTTGCATGATATTTTCCAACTGTTCTTATATGTTCTTTCAATGCTGATTTCTTCCCCCCCCCCCTTTTTAAAGTTTTTTTTATTCAAAATTATAACAAGACATATTATCCAAAAACATATCATCCTTGTCCCCCCCCCATTTTTCTTCCCTCCCCCCCCCCACTGGTGTTGTGTACCATCTGTACATCATCTTCATGTCAATGCTGATTTCAAATCTGAAATCGATTTTCGTGTACGTGCTAGAGTGATCTTTCAATTACCGGCTTTTACCGATATGTCATATTCACACTGGGGATAGGAGGACACTGACCCGTTGATCTACCCTAACCACATGGTAATTATTGTTTTGCAAACTTAATTTTTCTTTATTTTTATAGTTTTGTCCCCCAGCATACTGTGTATCCCAAGGGAATACATTTTTTTGCATACCTTGTACATAGATATACTTCTCATTTTCAATGCTTTACATGTCATGTTCAGTGCTATATGTCACTTACATTTATACTCATAATGTACAGTGGTACCTCAGGTTACATACGCTTCAGGTTACATATGCTTCAGGTTACATACACTTCAGGTTACAGACTCCGCTCACCCAGAAATAGTACCTCGGGTTAAGAACTTTGCTTCAGGATGAGAACAGAAATCGCGCGGCGGCAGCGGCATGGCAGCAGCAGGAGGCCCCATTAGCTAAAGTGGTGCTTCAGGTTAAGAACAGTTTCAGGTTAAGAACAGACTTCCGGAACGAATTAAGTACTTAACCCGAGGTACCACTGTACTACTTTGGCTATGTGTTTAATAAAATATTGAATTCTCGCATTGTGAAAAACAAAGATTATGGTGAAAAGTGAAAAACATGAATTGCAAAAAAAACTAGAGCTTACAGAACAAAACCAACTTCAGATATGAAATCAGCACGTCGAAATTAGGTTAGAACAACTGCCGGTGTCAATGCAACAAAAATTTTGTTTCCCAGTGCAATCTAAGCACTAGGATACTCTTTAAACACTCCTGGCTTCCCCCAAAGAATATTGGGAACTGTAGTTTGTTCAGGGTGTGGAGAGCCAATAGAATACCTCCGAGAGCTACAATTCCCAGGGTGGTTCAATCCTTCTTCCCAGGGTGCTCTGGAAAAATTGTAGTTCTGTGAAAGGGAACAACTCTCAGCGTCCTTAGCAAACTATAGCTCCCAGAAATATTTGGAGGAAGCCATTACATTTCAAAGTGGTGTGTTAAATGTATGCCGTGGATGGGATCAGTGCACATTTAAAGGCAAAACGTGCTTTCCCAAACTACATGAATCAAGCCGCTGTTTAATATTCACACTTCTCCGAATTTTGCAATGCAGCTTTCCAGATAATACCCATGTACACGGGTAGAATGCGTATAAAAAGGAATCTGTTAGTGAACAAGAACATTAAAGAATGTGTTATATTATAGGGAAGTGATTTGCAAAAAATAAAATAAAAATGTTTATATTGGGGAAATTGCAATTAGGAGAAATTCGCAATTGAACGCTGGTGAAAATTCATGAGGACTTCCTTTTCCTTTTTTAATCATTAATTCCTGGATTGCAGGGGGTTGGTCTAGATGACCCCTGGTATCCCTTCCAACCCTACAATTCTATGTTGTGGAAATGTGGAGAACAAAATGTTAGGCAAATAGAAGGGGAAGAAATGGAGGCAGTGAGAGATTTTACTTTCTTGGGCTCCATGATCACTGCAGATGGTGAGAGCAGCCACAAAATTAAAAGACGCCTGCTTCTTGGGAGAAAAGCAATGACAAACCTAGACAGCATCTTAAAAAGCAGAGACATCACCTTGCCAACAAAGGTCCGTATAGTTAAAGCTATGGTTTCCCCAGTAGTCATGTATGGAAGTGAGAGCTGGACCATAAAGAAGGCTGATCGCCAAAGAATGGATGCTTTTGAATTATGGTGCTGGAAGGAGACTCTTGAGGGTCCCATGGAGTGCAAGAAGATCAACCCTATCCATTCTGAAGGAAATCAGCCCTGAGTGTTCACTGGAAGGACAGATCCTGAAGCTGAGGCTCCAATACTTTGGCCACTTCATAAGAAGAGGAGACTCCCTGGAAAAGACCCTGATGCTGGGAAAGATGGAGGGCGCAAGGAGAAGGGGACAACAGAGGACGAGATGGTGGGACAGGGTTCTCAAAGCTACCAGCATGAGTTTGACCCAACTGCGGGAGGCAGTGGAAGACAGGAGTGCCTGGTGTGCTCTGGTCCAGGGGGTCACGAAGAGTCGGACACAACTAAACGACTAAACAACAACATACCCACAGGTCTCAGGGCGGTTCACAGGATCTATGCCAACATCCTGTTCTCACAGTGCCCAACCAGATGCCACATCTGGGAAATGCACAAACAGGATCCGAGCACAAGAGCAACTCTCCCCTCCTGCGGTTTCCAGCCACTGCGATCCAGAAACATCGCTGCCTCCCGGGAGAGTTGCTCTTGGTGACTTTTGCAGCCGTTGGGAAGGGAGGGCTGGGACCAGCTGGGGGCAGGGAGCGCTGGGGGAGGGCGAAGCCAATGTCCCCCCTCCTCGCCTCTTCTATTTTATATTTTTTAGTAGAGCTCTTCATTTTAGACAAAGCACACCTGCGCCCCCCCTTATTTTTGCAGGCAAGATGCTCAGCGATAATGGATTTGTAGTACAGGAGCTGCAATCTGTGGGGAGACTGGGGGTGGGGAAGAAAGGGGAGCCGGTTTTTCCATTTTCTTCAAGAGCTCTCTCAAGGAGGGTCTCTTTGTACTTGTCAGGAATTAATTTGACCAACATCTAAACTTTTTAATTGGCTTTCCCCGCTTCCTGCATCCTCTGTTCCAGGGTTAGGAGACTTGGTCCTGGGTGAGTTGCAACTGGCTGCCGCCTCCATCGCTGCTTCTTTCAACATTCAGGCTGCAAATGTCAGTCTTCTCATAGGCAGAACACTGCTCTCTGCTCCTGAGAGAATAATAATAATAATAATTTATTATTTATACCCCGCCCATCTGACTGGGTTTCCCCAGCCACTCTGGGCGGCTTCAAACACAATATTAAAATACAGCAATGCATCAAACATTAAAGGCTTCCCTAAACAGGGCTGCCTTCAGATGTCGTCTAAAAACCTGGCAGTTGTTTTTCTCTTTGACGTCTGGTGGGAGGGCGTTCCACAGAACGGGTGCCACTACCAAGAAGGCCCTCTGCCGGGTTCCTGGTAACTTGGATTCTTGCAGTGAGGGAACCGCCAGAAGACCCTTGGAGCTGGACCTCAGCGTCCGGGCAGAACGATCAAGGTGAAGATGCTCCTTCAGGTATACTGGGCCGAGGCCGTTTAGGGCTTTCAAGGTCAGCACCAACACTTTGAATTGTGCCCAGAAATGTACTGGGAGCCAATGTAGGTCTTTCAGGACCGGTGTTATGTGGTCTCGGTGGCCGCGCCCAGTCACCAGTCTAGCTGCCGTGTTCTGGATTAATTGCAGTTTCCAGGTCACCTTCAAAGGTAGCCCCACGTAGAGCGCATGGCAGTAGTCCAAGCGGGAGATAACCAGAGCATGCACCACTCTGGCGAGAAGGGATACGCAAAGTGGCTCGCTCTGGGTCCTGTCTAAGCATGTAGTTCAACTCGCAGAAGCCTCAGCCCAAATGGCCAGTGGACAAGGATGTTAAAACTGTAGTCCAGCAACATCCAGAAGGAACCATGTTTCCTTAATTTGTTATACAGTGGTACCTCAGGTTAAGTACTTAATTCGTTCCAGAGGTCCGTACTTAACCTGAAACTGTTCTTAACCTGAAGCACCACTTTAGATAATGGGGCCTCCTGCTGCCGCCAGAGTACGATTTCTGTTCTCATCCTGAAGCAAAGTTCTTAACCTGAGGCACTATTTCTGGGTTAGCGGAGTCTGTAACCTGAAGCATATATAACCTGAAGCATATGTAACCCGAGGTACCACTGTATTGTAACGATCTGCATTGAATATTATGATCTTGAATATTAGGTGCCATCTCTGGTGTCTTTTTTCATGGGCTACTGAGCGCCTTCCACTTTCAAAAAGACTTTCAAGCTGAGATCTTTCCCAGCCTATATTAGAATGGTTTCTTTTATTATTCCTGGGATTCTGTTTTAAATAAACGTCTGTTGTTTGATCACTTGCTGTCTGTCAACCTGGGCGAGACGAGGAGAATGGCGCTGGGGGTTAAACCACAGAGCCTAGTGCTTGCCGATCAGAAGTTCAGCGGTTTGAATCCCCATGACGGGGTGAGCTCCTGTTGCTCGATCCCTGCTCCTGCCCACCTAGCAGTTCGAAAGCACCTCAAAGTGCAAGTAGATAAACAGGTACCACTCCAGCAGGAAGGTAAACGGCGTTTCCGTGCGCTGCTCTGGTTCACCAGAAGCGGCTTAGTCATGCTGGCCACATGACCCGGAAGCTGTATGCCGGCTCCCTCAGCCAATAAAGCGAGATGAGCGCCACAATCCCAGAGTCGGCCACGACTGGACCTAATGGTCAGGGGTCCCTTTACCTTTACCTTTGATGGGGTCAACTTCTTGTGCCATGTTTGGAAGAAGTGATTTGTTTCATTGTCTGACGCTTGAACTATGATGACTGAATCTTGATAACAAGTGTCTGCATGTAACTAAAGAAACTTTATTTTAACAAAACAAAACGGAAAGAGGGCACAAGCGCACAGAGGAGAGGGGAGATTTTCATTTTCATCCCGGCTTCGTGCTCTAGGCCCCTGGTCTCTCCCTCTCCACCAAAGTCCTTTTTGTCTCTGCCAAGAATAGGACCAGTGGAGCGTTAATGAGATGCTTGTTGCTAATGCACAGGCTCCTTCGCGGCTCCTGTTATTAGCACCTGCCTGGGGTGAGGGATAAAATAACCCGGGATGCCAGGCAAATGAAGAAGAGAGATAATAGTTTAAAGCAGATGCCATTTCCCGTTTGGAGTGTTAGAGATAGCAGAATCAAATGGAGGTGAGGAGAGGCAGGAGTCCATTACCATAATGAAAAGAGGGGATCCATCTCTGGCAGGAAATAAATGTTGGAGAGAGAGAGAGAGAGAGAGAGAGAGAGAGAGAGAGTTAGTTAACTGGCTAGTTTTGAATGGAGGCTTCTAGGCCAGCTCAAGCTATGTTTGCATTACAGTGGTACCTCAGGTTACATACGCTTCAGGTTACAGACGCTTCAGGTTACAGACTCCGCTAGCCCAGAAATAGTACCTCAGGTTAAGAACTTTGCTTCAGGATGAGAACAGAAATTGTGCTCCGGCGGTGTGGCAGCAGCAGGAGGCCCCATTAGCTAAAGTGGTGCTTCAGGTTAAGAACAGTTTCAGGTTAAGAACGGACCTCCGGAACGAATTAAGTACTTAACCCGAGGTACCACTGTATTGTGATTTATTACCCTTCCCTCACCCTAAGGTGCCAGGTGTTATAAGAAAAAAACAGTTCCTTTTCCCTTATAGCAGGCATGGCCAAACTTGGCCTTCCAGGTGTTTTGGGACTACAACTCCCATCAACCCTAGCTAACAGGACCAGTGGTCAGGGATGATAGGAACTGTAGTACCGAAACATCTGGAGGGCCCAGTTTCGTCATGCCTGCCGTAAACCGCTGGCCAGGACAGGATGCCGTTCTGCAAGGCCTGTCAATCAAGAGGGAGACACCTCATCCCCATCAGATTAAGCTCTTGACCACCACACTTTTTTTCTCTTCCAAAGAAAGGAAAGTCACCTGTCGGACTCGCACCTGCAAACCTGCGAGATCCGTGTTAGCCTGAGCGTGTTGTGGATGTTTGAGAGAGATGTCAGTCAATCAGCGGCGAGGGCAAGGCGCCACTCTGGCCACGATTTAGCAAAGTGCACGGTGAACTCTGGACGTGCAGGGGAGCAGATGGCTTTGATTGCCTTCGGAGCACAGAGCAATCTCTGCTCTGGGGGGGAAACAGCCCCCTCTCATCCCCGCAGCCCCTTTATTCTGCACGATTCCCCACCAACCGCAAAATGACCAGTTTTCTGCTCCCGCTACAGATGCAGAAGTGGAACTTGGAATCAGGGAGGAGAGTGTATGGTGGGGCAGCAGAGGTTTGAAAATAGAAGGTGGACGAAGGGAGCACACTTCCCTGATTGCTGGAGGGGCGCATTAGCGGCGTCCCTTTCCATGTGCAAAAGAAACAGGCTCAGGCCGTGTGAAGGGGCTTCTTTATGGCTGGGGACAGGTTGCAAAGCCCTCTAAGAAAATATTCCTATTGGGGAATAAGATATCTAAGAGCGATTACTATTATGCAGTGCTTTTTTTCGGGGGAGGGGGACGGACTCAGGGGTACACATACTCCTAAACATTTTGTGAATTTAAGTTTGGCCCCATTGAGGGGCAGTATTCAATATGAATAGGAAAATGAGAGTACCCCTAAACAATTTTTTTAAAGGCAAAAAAGCACTGCTATTATGTATTTGCAGTGCTTTTATTCTAAAAAACAAAAATGTTTAGGGCTACTCTCATTTTGACACAAGACAATCATCATTTTATAGTTTAAATCGGGGAAAATAAATACAGTAAATGGACAAAAGTACAAAGATTCACAAAATGTTTAGGGGTATGCGTACCCCCTGGGGGGAAAAGCACTGTGTATTTGTTGCATTTATACCTTAACTTTTTATCCAATGAGCGCATGGTGGTGTTTTCCCTGCCTGGAACCCTGAGCTTCCTAAGTCTCTATTTAAGCCAGCCTTTTATTCAGAACAATGAGGGCTATAATCTTGCTTTATTTTTTAGGGGGAGGGATGTTGCCGGAAGAAATATTAGCAACCTCAGATATGCAGATGACACAACCTTGATGGCAGAAAGTGAGGAGGAATTAAAGAACCTTTTATTGAGGGTGAAAGAGGAGAGCGCAAAATATGGTCTGAAGCTCAACATACAAAAAACGAAGATCATGGCCACTGGGCCCATCACCTCCTGACAAATAGAAGGGGAAGAAATGGAGGCAGTGAGAGATTTTACTTTCTTGGGCTCCATGATCACTGCAGATGGTGAGAGCAGCCACGAAATTAAAAGACGCCTGCTTCTTGGGAGAAAAGCAATGACAAACCTAGACAGCATCTTAAAAAGTAGAGACATCACCTTGCCAACAAGGGTCCGTATAGTTAAAGCTATGGTTTTCCCAGTAGTGATGTATGGAAGTGAGAGCTGGACAGTAAAGAAGGCTGATCGCCGAAGAATGGATGCTTTTGAATTATGGTGCTGGAGGAGACTCTTGAGAGTCCCATGGACTGCAAGAAGATCAAACCGATCCATTCTGAAGGAAATCAGCCCTGAGTGTTCACTGGAAGGACGGATCGTGAAGCTGAGGCTCCAAGACTTTGGCCACCTCATGAGAAGAGAAGACTCCCTGGAAAAGACCCTGATGTTGGGAAAGATGGAGGGCACAAGGAGAAGGGGATGACAGAGGACGAGATGGTGGGACAGTGTTCTCAAAGCTACCAGCATGAGTTTGACCAAACTGCGGGAGGCAGTGGAAGACAGGAGTGCCTGGCGTGCTCTGGTCCAGGGGGTTCACAAAGAGGCGGACATGACTAAACAACAACAACAACAAAATGTAGCTGGGTGGTAGAGCCCAGGAGGTCCCTGGTTCAAATCCCCACCGTCCCTAGGTAGGACTTGGAATGTCACCATCTGGAACCCTGGACCCAGAGTTGACAATATTGAACTGAATGGCCCATTGGTCTCACTCCGGACCTAGGCCACTGTTATGTATTCAGTGGCCTGTGTTTGCCTGAGCTGGAGTCTGGACTAAGGATTCTGAGCCCCTGTATTCTGATTTGATGCATTCTGTCCAGTCACAGAAGATTTCAGGATCTGGGCTACTGCTCATTGGCTCTTAAAGTTATGACTCGCAGCTTGGGAGTTTAGACAGCCAATAACGTTGGGAGCGGGAGTGGCCCAGGCCTTCACAAATGTATAGAAGCAGTTGCTTTGCCCTGTCATTCAGTTCTGTTGGCTCAATAAAGGTTATTGCAGGCTTCCTCAAACTCGGCCCTCCAGATGATTTGAGACTGCAATTCCCATCACCCCTGACCATTGGTCCTGCTAGCTAGGGATCATGGGAGTTGTAGGCCAAAAACATCTGGAGGGCCGAGTTTGTGGAAGCCTGGGTTATTGCTTTTATCACTGTGTCTCGCTTTATGGGAACCCATGTACCCTTCAGCAGCTTCCTGTAATAGCTGTCAACCGTCCCTTATTTGGCGGGAAAGTCCCTTATCCCAGCGCTGTGTCCCGCTGCTGTCCCTTATTGATGATGTCCCTTAAATTTCCCGTGTTTCAAAGGAAGCAGCTCCTCTCCCTCCCTCCCTCCCTGCCGGCCAGGGAGGAGGGAGGCTCCAACTGTGTTGCTTGGCTGCGTTGCTCACCCAATAAGGAGCCTAAGAACGACTGGGGGGTGGAGCTTGCATGCCTTGTGCCAATCAAATCAGACACGTTGCCTGGGGACTCGCCTTTGCTCAGCGCTTCCCAGCGGAGAGGTGACGGTGGTTTCCCTTGCTGCATCCCCTTTGCCGAGTTGCTGCGCTGTGGGAACCACCGCTTGAGGCTTCGTTTGGCTGCTGGCTGGGCTTTCTGCCTTTGGCTCAGAGGGGCTCAGAAGTTGAACATACCTCTGCTCCGAAAATCCCTTATTTTGGCTGCTGATCCCTTATTTTCGAGGCTGCTGGTCCCTTATTTTCAAATCTGTAAGTTGACAGCTATCCTTCCTGTGTTCCTGTTTTGTTCAGCCTTGTATTCAGAAGTATGAGGATTAGAACTTTGCTTTAGCTTAAGGGGAAGGATCCATCTCCAGTTCAGTCACTGACATCTCCAGATAGGGCTGGCAATGTTCCCATGATCTTTAGGAGGAAGGACCCTGGATGAATGGTAGAGAAGGTGCTCTGCGTGTACCCGTGGTCCATTTCTTGGTGCCTCTAAGAAAGTGTCTGGAGAGCTGTTGCCAGTCTGTGTAGACAATACTGTGCTCTATGGACCAAAGATCTGACTTCGTATAAAGCAACTGACCCCAATGAACATGCATTTTCTGGGTAGTAACACTTTTGCCCGTAGAAGCTGTTGTGTCACAGGAGTGTGCCTTTGAACACACAGTTCAAAGTCGGAGTTAACTCTCTCTCTCTTTTTAGCAAAAACATGATCTCCACAGACTGGGTTGAGTGTTAGGCCTAACAAACAAAGCAGCTCATTCATGGTGGTCTTACTCCATGAAAATCAGTTGCCAAGAGAGCTCTCTTAAGTTCTCTCCAGGGCTTTTCCCAAGCAATCGGAGACTGTGCCTGAGTGTGGCCTACCACTGCTCCGCCCTTTTCATGCCTCCTCTTCTGGTTCTGGGAGAGCTTGTCACAGCAGCAGGAGAGGGAGACAGCTGTGGTTCTTCACTGGCTGGACTCCTCTCTGCCTGTTGGCCTCCCTCATCCCACTATCCTGCTTCTGCTTCTGGACTCTCCCTTCTCACTAAGCCTCGTAACCCCACCAGCTTCCAACATTTCCACCTCCCAGTATCCTCTCTCGTCTTCCTCCAACCTCTCGTCGACGTCTCACAAACACTCCACAGGCTCTGAGTCAACATCCCTTGGGGGTTCCTCATCTGGTTCTTCCCACCATTCCTCCATGTCCATCCATGACACACTTCCTCAATGCCAAGACCACAAAGTGAGCATCATGGCCAAGCGAGGATTTCAACCCAGACCTTCCCGGGTCCTACTTCTGGTTCAGAAAGGGAAACCCGTCTCCCTGAGCAAACGTTCAGAACGTAGCAAGCTGGCTTGTACCCATGGCCCAACTGCTCCTATGCCCGCAACTGGCACAGGTATAAACCTTGATATTTATTGCATTGTATGGTTTTTCTTTCCTGCGGAAAAGAGGGCCCTGTATGTTTTGCAGTGAAGGGCGAAAGCAAATCCCCTCTGAAGTGCATCTTGCTGGCCGTTGTAACAGAGAAAGCTGCACTTTCTCACCTGGGAGGTGAAGCGTTTCCCTTGGAAACGTCGGAATCAAGGTTGCCAACACCTGCTGTGTGGTTAGCACGGGGTGGGGGTTAACCAGGCAAGCTGCAAAAATTGGGTTGGCAAAGGCCAAAGTCCAACTAATCCCCTCTGTCTGATGAAAACGCCGCCTCCGTCCTTGCCAAGATCAGATTGGACGACTAATTACCCCAAAGAACGATTAGGATAGAGGAAGCTGACACCTGGGTAGAAAACAACTCCGAAACGACGGCATTTTCAACCCTGACCTTTTGCAGTTGCATCTGCCTGGCTCACCTGTTCCTTCGCGAAGGTCTCCCCTCTGCCCTCACCCACGCTTTCCGGTGACAGACACCCCCCCCCCACCTGCCCTGAACTTCCCCGGCTTGATAAACAGAAATGAACCTCCGGAGAACTTTGCTGCTTTCCAGCCAAACGCCAAAAATTTAGAAGTAAAATTGGTACGCACAACAAATCATCAAATAAAGGTGTGTTGTTTTTTGTTTTTTGAGGGGATAAAGGTTTTTTGAGGGGATAAAGGGGTGGGGATAAAGTATACAAAAACATACAAAGAGTTGCCACATTAACATTTCTCCAAGACATTAAAAACAATATTTTTTGGAGGGGGTGGGAATCCATAGAGGCATTTCAAGTGTGGCGCAGTGGTTAGGGCACCGGACCGGGGCCTGGGAGACAGAGATTCGAATCCACACACTCAAGTCATGAAGCTCACAGGATGTGTGACCTGGGGCCAGTCGCTGCCTCTCAGCCCCTAACCTACCTCACATGGTTGTTGTGGGGATTTAATGAGCCAGGGGGAACACACACACACACACACGCGCACACACACACACACATCATGATCTCCACCTTCAGCTCCATGCAGAAAAGGGAGGGATGTACCGTATTTTTTGCTCTGTAAGACTCACTTTTCCCTCCTAAAAAGTAAGGGGAAATGTGTGTGCGTCTTATGGAGCGAATGCAGGCTGCGCAGCTATCCCAGAAGCCAGAACAGCAAGAGGGATCGCTGCTTTCACTGTGCAGCGATCCCTCTTGCTGTTCTGGCTTCTGAGATTCAGAATTTTTTTTTCTTGTTTTCCTCCTCCAAAAACTAGGTGTGTCTTGTGGTCTGGTGCGTCTTATAGAGCAGAAAATACAGTAAATGAAAGAAATAAAATAGATGTGGAAACTGAAGAATACCTGGCCTGTTTAGCAAGTTATTGCCAGTGAGACTATTAATCTTAGGGTTCTGGGTTCAAACGAGATTCCTGCATTTCAGGGGGTTGGACTAGATGACCCTCGTGGTCTCTTCCAGCTCTACAGTCCTCCTGCTACATGGGCTCCTCAGAGGACAAACCAAACCTCCTACCAGCTGAAGATTTGGGGGAGCAGACGGGGAGAGCCCTGGAGAGTCTAGGGGAGCCTGTTCAGGGCCACCTCCAGAGGATCCTCTTCAAAGGTCTGAAAGAAGGGATGGGGAGGAAATTCGACGCAGCTCACCTTTGAAGTCTTAACTTACTCGACTTGCACTTCCAGAAACAATAGGCAAACCAAAAGCACAGACGTCTGAGAGCCTCACTTCTCTGAATTTTGCGGTGGGGTACTCCGGCCATGTGTTGTTGTTTAGTCGTTTAGTCGTGTCCGACTCTTTGTGACCCCCTGGACCAGAGCACGCCAGGAACTCCTGTCTTCCACTGCCTCCCGCAGTTTGGTCAAACTCATGCTGGTAGCTTTGAGAACACTGTCCCACCATCTCGTCCTCTGGCGTCCCCTTCTCCTTGTGCCCTCCATCTTTTCCAACATCGGGGTCTTTTCCAGGGAGTCTTCTCTTCTCATGAGGTGGCCAAAGTCTTGGAGCCTCAGCTTCAGGATCTGTCCTTCCAGTGAGCACTCAGGGCTGATTTCCTTCACAATGGAGAGGTTTGATCTTCTTGCAGCCCATGGGACTCTCAAGAGTCTCCTCCAGCACCAGAATTCAAAAAGCATCAATTCTTCGGCCATCAGCCTTCTTTATGGTCCAGCTTTCACTCCAGCCATGTAGTGTGTCCCAAAAGGCATATTCCAGGGGAAAGTGTACATAAAGGAGCATATATTCATGATCGTAACATACAAAACAAGTATAATATTGAGAGGAATTGCTTTGTAAACACGTGTGCAGCAGGCAAAACTGCAATAAAAAATGTGTCTGTTAGGTTAACATGGCACAACAAGTCTTCAACAGGACTCTCTCTCGCTCTCTTTTAAAAGGAATTTGCAAAGTGATGCAGAAACATAGAGGTCTGAACTTAAGACCAGGAAAGAACTGAGAAGCAGAGAGACACTGAAATGGTCAAATTTTCCATTCCTACTTAAGAGCTAAAGGCAATTCACAATTTGACCCCAGGCTGCGGGAGCCCAATGAAGTTTGTGCCGGAGTAAACAAAGCCCTTTTGCAACTCAGGAGTGAAGGACTCCACATGTGTAAGGACACGGTTCTGAGAACACCCCTTAAATTTGGGATCAGGCGAGACCTGGGAGGAGAACAGGGCTGTCTTTAGCATATGCGGCGCTGGGGTGCAAAAAAACTGCCCAGTGCCCAACTCTCTGCGGGTGGAGGGAGGACAGCAATCCCCACAGAGGCTTGGGAGGGAAGCTGCGCACCTCGTGTGAGCAGCGTCCATGCACTGGGTGGGCCTCTCGACAAAAAGGGCAGCCCTTCTCCCTCCTTGGGGAAAAGCCCCCAAGAGCCGCACATACGCTCCTGGCGGCTCTTTAAAGGGAGCGCTGACCAGAGCCTCCCGCCTGCATTCGCTCCATAAGACGCACACATATTTCCCCTTACTTTTTAGGAGGGGGAAAGTGCGTCTTATAGAGTGAAAAATACGGTATATATGTCTGTAAAAAGAAGTATTTTGGTGTGGAAAGAGTGGAGAGAGAGAGAAGTTTCTCACCCTTCCCCAGAACACCGCGACTCGCAAGACGGCCAATAAAGCCGAAGGTTGAAAGATTCAGGACTGATAAACAAAAGTCCTCCTTCACTCGGCACCTCGTTAACCTGTAGAACTCTCTCCCACAGGAGACAGTGAAGGGGGAAGGAATGGGTTTCTGTGCAGTCAGTCTGAAACGGGTCCCAAAATCCGCATTTTTCCTTCTCCAAGAGAGCATTTCTAAAATGCATTAACTTGAGCTCTTGAGCCAATGTATAAACAGAAACCCAGCTGTATAAACAAGTGCTCAAAGCCCTCTCCGTTATCAGTCCGTGACGGCAATGGATGGCCTTGCCAGTTCCGAGAGGAGCAGGGATGGCACATCTGGGTCTTATCTTACACACTGACGCACAGACCTTGTCAGGTCTGACAAGAGACCCGGGAACGGTGCCAGGAGTGGTCTTAGAGTTGGTGACCTTCCTGCCCCAAGATAAGAGTATAGGAATAGGAACAGGAACAACCTTTTATGGTCAAGAGTACCGGAACAGGAACAACTGTTTATGGTCATGGATGTCAATTTACGTGTATAAGCTGACGTGGTTGGATTCCTGAGGAAGGGGGAAGAGGGTGCCTGGAGGATATATATACTGCATGAAACTTCTCATTTCTTTGGACTTGCTGTGAACTGACCACGCAAGTGCCTTCTGCTATCCGGAGAGCAGAATAAACTCTTTCTCTGAATCAACCTCAGTGTCATTTGACTTCCTTCCTCCCGTCCGGGAGCAACGCAGACCCCACCAGTCAGTATAGTCTAATAAGGCTACAACAGCAATGGCCACCGAGTTGGATGGCCTTAAAAGAGGATTAGGGTAATTCTTGGAGCCATCAATGGCTACTAGCTATGATGGCTGTGCTCGACTTCCACAGTCGTGGAGGCAGCAATGCTTCTGAACTCCAGCTGCCGGTGGCCGCAGGAGGGAAGGAGTGTTATTTTTGTGCTCGGATCTTATTTGAGGGTTTCCCAAAAGCCGCTGTGACAACAGGATGCGGGGCTAGACGCCACCCCCCTGCCCGATCCAGCCGGCTCTTTTCAGTTCTTATGTTCTTGTCAAGGGCCATTGTCCAAGTCCCACTTAGTTTCAGCTATTTATTGACTGCAGCTTCCATTGATTTAAAAGCCGAGAGAGGGTACTTGGTGTCTGGATACAGGGATATACTTGAAAATCATACTTATCTTACCGTAAGGCAGGCCCAGACTGCATTAGACACTGTGTGTGAAATGTTAGGCTGGGTCTTGGCAGTTGTTTTCGTGTGCCTCTGTTTACCTGGCTGTGCATTAAGAGTCGGGAAATATCTGGTCCCTCCCGGGCAGAGATAATAAATTTAATTCGGTTGGTGCGTTTCATGGAAAATATCCCAATTCTCACTTTCAGAAACAATATGCAAACTGACAAGCTGCTGTCCTTCAAAACGGGTGCTTCTCGGAATATCACAATGCCGTTGTCTAGCCAATACAGTGGTACCTCAGGTTAAGTACTTAATTCGTTCCGGAGGTCCGTACTTAACCTGAAACTGTTCTTAACCTGAAGCACCACTTTAGCTAATGGGGCCTCCTGCTGCCGCCGCACCGCCAGAGCACGATTTTTGTTCTCATCCTGAAGCAAAGTTCTTAACCTGAGGTACTATTTCTGGGCTAGCGGAGTCTGTAACCTGAAGCGTATGTAACCTGAGGTACCACTGTATTGGTGAAAATAACATGCAATAAAGCATTACGTTCTGCAGAATCGCTTTACAGAAACGTGTCTATTTAGACAGACCTGCATGCAAACACGAGGGGAAATTTTCGCTAAAACGCTGGTACATTTCCAGAAGGACTTTTGAAAAAACGTGCGCGGCAGCAGGCAGGTGTGGAAATGGGGAGAACCGAATTTGAGGCTGGGGGAAATGAGGAACGGAAACAGCATGAAAGGAACGTATTCTCTGCACCACCCACTAGAGCTTAAGGCTGTAATCCTATATCCTCCTACGCAGAATTAAGTCCCAGGGACAAGTTCTCTCCGCTTGCTCCTGGCTTCCTGGAAAAGGCAACTGATTGTTCCCTTTGGGGAAAATGAAGCTAAACTAGTTGTGTCTCTGGCCTGACCCAGCAGCCTTCTTTGTATGTTCTTCTTACCTTTCTTCCATTTCTTTCTCAGTCTTCTGGAAACATCCCCTTTATTTGATTTGGTTTCATAGAATTGTAAAGTTGGAAGGGACCCTGAGGGTCATCCAGCCCAACCCCCTAAAATGCAGGAATCTGCAACTGTCTCCATACAGGGATTTGAACCCGCAACCTTGGCATTATCAGACCACTCTCTTTTTTTTATTATTTAAATGATATTTATTAAAATTTCAAAGAATACAAGAATTACACAAAAACAAAAAATAAAAATACAAGAAAATACAAAGTACAGAAAAAAGAATAACAAAACCCTTATTAAGGTATAACAAAGAAATGAAAAATAAAAAGAAACATACAAAATAAAAACAGTTAAAAACACATTAATTTTCCATAGCATATCTTCCATACACTTATTTCCCCGGACCTCCTCGTACCTCCCTTTTTTGTATTCCAGTTCAGTTTGTTAGTTCAGCAAATCCTTACCATTAAGCTTTTACCCATTTGTGAACCTTTTTTCGTATCTCTTAAAGCATTACAGCTGGAAACCACTTAGTTTCTATCCAACATCCTTCTAAGATTCATTAATTTTACAATATTTCTGTAAATAATCTTTAAATTTCTTCCAGTCTTCTTTCACCGACTCTTCTCCCTGGTCTCGGATTCTGCCAGTCATTTCTGCCAATTCCATGTGGTCAATCACCTTCATCTGCCATTCTTCCAGAGTGGGTAGATCTTGTGTCTTCCAATACTTTGCAATGAGTATTCTTGCTGCTGTTGTAGCATACATAAAGGCATTATCAGACCACTCTCTACAGCGGCGTAGCGTGGGTTGTCAGCACCCGGGGCAAGGCAAGTAATTTGCGCCCCCTAACCCGGGGCAAGGCAAGTAATTTGCGCCCCCTAACCCCTAACCTGCCGCCGCTGCCAGCTTCTTCTTGCTGCTGCCTGGTCTGGTCTGGTCTGGTGTGGTTCTCTCCTGCGCTCAGCGCTGCGCTGGGCGGCCGCTGCACTGTTCCTCCCCCAGATAGTCCCTCGCTCTCTCTCCGCACCGCACGCCTGGCACCCACCCCCTCCACAGTGGGCGGCGACCCAGCGGCTCGGATCGGATTCGCACAGCCAGCACTGCAGTGAGAGAGAGTGAGTGAGCCAGGTAGGGGCAGAGAGCTGCGAGTGCGAGCGCGCCCCCCCTCCGATGTTGCGCCCGGTGCGGCCGGCACCCCCTGCACCCCCCACACTACGCCACTGACTCTCTAAGCAGCTGAGCTATTTATTGCATTCCTATTCTGCTTTTCATTCAAATGAATCTCAAATCTTTAAGTTGTATTTCAGTCCATTGTTTTATCCTGGTGTTAGCCGCCCTGAGCCCGGTCTTGGTTGGGGAGGGTGGGGTATAAATAAAATTTAATAATTTAATAATAAAGCGGCTTACAAACAATAAATAACAAAATGGAACATAGCAAATGTGGCATAAGTCGCATAAGATACTTAACAAACATTAATAAAACCATACAGAGTAATTAACAGCAATATTTTTATAAAGCGATATTGCAATAAGACCTTCTTAAACCAGGTACATTGGTACCTCAGGTTACATACACTTCAGGTTACATACGCTTCAGGTTACAGACTCTGCTAACCCAGAAATAGTACCTCGGGTTAAGAACTTTGCTTCAGGATGAGAACAGGAATCGTGTGGCGGCAGCGCAGCAGCAGCGGGAGGCCCCATTAGCTAAAGTGGTGCTTCAGGTTAAGAACAGACCTCCAGAATGAATTAAGTACTTAACCCGAGGTACCACTGTATCAAGAGACGTGAGTGGCACTGTGGGTTAAACCACAGAGCCTAGGACTTGCCGATCAGAAGGTCGGCTGTTCGAATCCCCGCGACGGAGTGAGCTCCCGTTGCTCGGTCCTTGCTCCTGCCAACCTAGCAGTTCGAAAGCACGTCAAAGTGCAAGTAGATAAATAGGTACCGCTCCGGCGGGAAGGTAAACGGCGTTTCCGTGCGCTGCTCCAGTTTGCCAGAAGCGGCTTGGTCATGCTGGCCACATGACCCGGAAGCTGTACGCCGGCTCCCTCAGCCAATAAAGCAAGATGAGCGCTGCAACCCCAGCCACGACTGGACTTAATGGTCAGGGGTCCCTTTACCTTTACTTTAAACCAGGTATCAAGGATGAGTTCATCCTTCATCCCTGGGCGATGGTTAGTCAAGCAGCAATAAGCAGATAAATTATAAGAGGTTTTCACATAAGACCAACATTATCGTTGGTGGAGACGGACAGCAAACAACAGACTTGAAAGTAGATTTAAAAAACAAAGGCTCTCCCTGCTTGCAACATACCTAATCAACACCAGATGGGACAGGTTATGGATTCGGTCAAAATCAATGCATATAATCTCTTTGAGAGTCCTCGCCCAGCACTCCCAGCACTTTTACTTGCCATAAATAGCCCTTCTTTTTTAAAAAATAAAGAAACAGAATCAGGTTCATCTTCAGTTTGATTCAAGGTTGTTGTTTAAACCAACAAGAGCATTGCAAAAGCTGTCATCGGGGGCAGGGCCTGCCCAAGATATTTTGGCGCCCGAGGCTAACCTCAAAATGGCGTCCCACCACCAGGGAAGGAGGCTTGAGGTACGATCTACATCTGGGAAGAAGGGTGGGAGGAGACCATCAGCGCCTCCTATTGGCCAAGGGGCTGCTGTAGTACCGGCATTGGGGTACTCTGGTCCATGGGGTCACCAGGAGTCGGACCCGACTAAACAACAACAACATTTCCACTAAAGTATACTAAGTGGTCTCTGAACTCCTTGATGGGATGATAATTAATTGTTGTTGTCCTCTACTGAGATCAGGTGACAAAGGTATTGGGTTGCAAATCTCCATTTTGAAAAGGAGTTGCCTTTGATCTTTGTTCCCAGGTTCTGTGAGAGTAAGGATGCAAATGTCCAGGTAAACAACTGCAGGCAAAACGGAGGCTGTAATGGGAGAGACCTTTGGCCTTTCTCCTGGGCATAGTCGGCCAAATGGTGTTAAAAAAGGATAGAACTTTCTTTATGTATGCAACAACAGCAGCAAGAATACTCATCGCAAAGTATTGGAAGACACAAGAACTTCCCACACTGGAGGAATGGCAGATGAAACTTATGGACTATATGGAACTGGCGGAAATGACTGGTAGAATCCGTGACCAGGGAGAAGAGTCGGTGGAGGAAGATTGGAAGAAATTCAAAGACTATCTTCAGAAACATTGCAAAATTAAAGAATGTTAGAGTGATGTTGGACTGAAAATAAGCGGTTTCCAGCTGTACAGGTTAAGGTTAATGATAGACTAAGACTAAAGATTAAGATTAAAGATGTTTAATGAAATGGAAATTTGACAGTTAAGAGGTAAAGTTTTAATGTTACATTACATTAAGACTAAAGATTAGGTTTAAAGAAGTTGAAGTTATATATTTCAATATTATATTAAAATTAAAGATTGGGATTAAAAAAGTGGAAAAGAAATTGCTGGACAAACAATTTGGGTTGGAATACAAAAGAGGGAGGTATGAGGAAGTCCAGAAAATAAGTAAATTTAAAAACGGAAATGGAAAAGAGATATTGTTTTTAATTGTTATGTTGTTTTTTTATTGTTGATTCTTGTTTTTTGTGTTTTTTTTATCTTCTTTTTGAGATTTGTATTGTGTATTTGTGTATCTTTTTTTGATGTTTTTCTTTTCTTTCTTTGTTGTTTAATTTTTGATTGAAACTTTAATAAAAATTATTAAAAAAAAAAAAAGTAATGGGAGAGACCTTTGCTTTTAGGTCTGTTTGGGATTTTCTTTTAGTTCCAAGATACTAAGCCTGATGCTGGACAGCACAAGATATTGTATGGATCAGTGGTGTAGCGTGGGGGGTGCAGGGGGGGCCGGCCGCACCGGGCACAACATCTGGGGGTTAGGGTTAGGGGGCGCAAATCCACGGGTTACTTGCCTTGCCCCGGGTGCTGACAACCCACGCTACGCCACTGGTATGGATTTATTTGGTTGTATAATTTACTGGGGGGGTTTGTTTTGTTTTGAAGAAAGTTATGCAAGGAAAGCTTTAATTAAACTTATTGGGCCTTGACAATGTTTTATTTCCAACAGGAGTCAGTTTTTATGCACCTAGTCGCTTCAAGCTACCAATTCTTGTAGGTTGGTTCTGCTAAGATATGCATCATAGCCACAGTTTCCCCTAATAAACGCATGTTACTTGGCTGGGTTGCAAAATTTGGGGCAGTGCAATTTTTAAAGGAGCGGGGCTTTGCGTCGTTTCAGGCAGCATAAATCATGCCGAACTGCCTTTAAATGTGAACGGAACTGAACTTATCCCCGCTGCCCCAGTCCCTAGACCCTACATACACATCTCCAGTAGAAGCAAAAAAAAAAAAAGAGCACACTCTCTCCAAAACCAGTAATACACTCCCAACCAGGTGAGCTGCCTGCAGCAGGCGCCTACTGCCAGACCAGCTGTTTCCATGTGAGACTTTGCCTTTGCCATGCCAGTTAATCCCCCCAAACCTGGAGGAAAAGCTCAGGTTTCGGAGCCACAACAGATGTGTAAAATTTAACCCTCCTGTCTAATCCTCAGCAAGCTCCAGATCCCAGCCTGGATGGAAAAACATGCAAGGCAGGTTGAGGTGGGCTGGAGGCCACCATCTGTCTGCCAGTGGCCTTGTAAACACTTTCTAAGAGTGACATTAGCGTCTCTATAGTAACAGCGGAGAAAGCGAGAGGGAGAGCAGGGGAGAGCCTTGGCTGGATCTACCATGGAGGTGGACAGTGTTGCTTGTCGAGGGAGGATAAAGAGACAGGGGCCAAAATCTTGCAAACGGATGTGCTGTGAGCATCTTCCTCCTTTCAAGGGGACGTCCGTTTTTTAAAAACTGGGAAGGCCTCCCTCCAGCCGCAGGGATTGCAACTTTGCAAAAAGCATTGAGAAACGAGACTTTTTGTCTTTCCCCAGAGGGTAACCTCTGGGGGTTTGTGTTACGCTGCTGAAACCTGGTGGCGGAGGAAAAGAGGGCAGAAACCATCACAGAGGCCTCATATTTCTTTTTTAAAAAGTCTGTCCAGTGATTCAAGATGCAGTGGACACTCGGGTTGCGAACGTGATCCGTGCGGAAGGCACGTTCGCAACCCACAGCGCCGCGTCTGCGCACGCGCGGGTTGCAATTCAGTGCTTCTGCGCATGCGCAACCGCCAAAACCCGGAAGTAACCCGTTCCGGGACTTCCGGGTTTCAGCAGGTCCATAACCCGAAAAAATGCAGCCTGAAGTGTCTGTAACCCGAGGTATGACTGTATCTTATTTTAAGAAGCGTCTGGGCGGCAAAAGGGGCACGAAGTTTTCGTTTACACCACAAGGACTAGTGTGGGGTGGCAGACCTTTTCGGGGGTCCTGAAGCTGGAACAGTCATGGGGGGCTCTTCGCAACCAGTGATGAGGTCTGGGGGACCCACTGACATCTTCTTCAGTGAGATTCTTCCATGGCAGATCACCAAACATTTACCGTATTTTTTGCTCTATAAGACTCACTTTTTCCCTCCTTAAAAGTAAGGGGAAATGTGTGTGCGTCTTATGGAGCGAATGCAGGCTGTGCAACTATCCCAGAAGCCAGAACAGCAAGAGGGATCATTGCTTTCGCTGCGCAGTGATCCCTCTTGCTGTTCTGGCTTCTGGGATTCAGAATATTTTTTTTCTTGTTTTCTTCCTCCAAAAACTAGGTGTGTCTTATGGTCTGGTGTCTCTCATAGAGCCAAAAATACGATACAACTTCTGTGCTACTGACTTTCAGGCTTTGGGATTGTGTGTGTAAACTATGTTCAGAAAAGGGGACGCAGGCGGCGCTGTGGGTTAAACCACAGAGCCTAGGACTTGCTGATCAGAAGGTTGGCGGTTCGAATCCCCATGGCGGGGTGAGCTCCCGTTGCTCGGTTCCTGCTCCTGCCAACCTAGCAGTTCCAAAGCACGTCCAAGTGCAAGTAGATAAATAGGTACCGCTCCAGCGGGAAGGTAAACGACTTTTCCGTGCGCTGCTCTGGTTCGCCAGAAGCGGCTTTGTCATGCTGGCCACATGACCCGGAAGCTGTACGCCAGCTCCTTTGGCCACTAAAGCGAGATAAGCACCGCAACCCCAGAGTTGGCCACAACTGGACCTAATGGTCAGGGGTCCCTTTACCTTTACCTTATGTTCAGAAAAGGTGGCTTGCTGCAATAAGTAAAATGCAGAATAATGGTCAAAAACATATATTTTTTTTAAAAAAAAACCAAAAACACAGGTATACATTGTTGGTGTTATTTTGTACACACATTAACTCTGTACTCTGTGCGGTTTTACATCATTTTAAAAATTCAAATTACATTCGCAAAAATTAAACAATGAAAACAATGAATTATCAGCCTTGCAGATCAGCACGTAAAGGTGGATAAAGTCAGCCACATAAATTGAAAACAGCAGGGGCAGGGAGGGGGGATTTGGTGTTCAAAATTACAACATCCAGAATGCCATCTCCATATCACTCCATCTCTCTCTCTTTTACAAAAAATGTTCTTCTTTTTCCAGAATAACACAGATAATATTGGGATAATAAACAAAGGCCAAAATAACCCCTAGATTCTGGCAACTCTTTACAGGCTCCTCGGAAATCGCTGCAGAGTACAAAATTATTAGCAATTGTTGTGTTTCTGAAAACATTTTTGCCATGGTTCACGTGTGAATCGGGTGCCGGCTGATTATGTCACAGCATGAACGATAATAAGCAGATACCTCATTTTTGTGCTCCCAGACACTTTGGTTGTCCTAGTCTCTTCACACAGCTACAGTCCCCGAGATTCCTCCGAAAAGGAACGGAGGGGTCAGCAAACTTTTTCAGCAGGGGGCCGGTCCACTGTCCCACAGACCTTGTGGGGGGCCAGACTGTATTTTGAAGGAGGGGGAAATGAACAAATTCCTATGCCCCACAAATAATGCAGAGATGCATTTTAAATAAAAGGACACACTCTGCTCATGTAAAAACACGCTGATTCCCGGACCGTCCGCGGGCCGGATTGAGAAGGCGATTGTGCTGGATCCTGAGTTAAAGCACTCTGGGAACTGTAGTTTGGTGAGGGGAAGAGGGGCTTTTGGTCCACTCGGCATCCTTAGCAAACTACACCTCCCAGAATTCTTTTGGGGATAGGGAGACATGACTGTTTAAAGTGGTATCATGGTGCTTTAATCCTGCCAACCTAGCAGTTTGAAAGCACACCAGTGCAAGTAGATAAATAGGTACCACTCCGGCGGGAAGGTAAACGGCGTTTCCGTGCACTGCTCTGGTTCGCCAGAAGCGGCTTAGTCCTGCTGGCCACATGACCCGGAGGCTGTACGCCGGCTCCCTCGGCCAATAAAGCGAGATGAGCGCCGCAACCCCAGAGTCGGCCATGCCTGGACCTAATGGTCAGGGGTCCCTTTACCCTTTACTATGGTGCTTTGAAAGTGTGGTGAGAATGTGGCGCTGGTATTATTATTATTATTATTATTATTATTATTATTATTGTTAAATTTCTATACCGCCCTTCATCCAAGTATCCCAGGGTGGTTTACAATATAAAACACAATAATACATACCATAGTAGCAAACAAAAACAATATCCACCCCCCAATATTTATGCAATCCCCGAGTGTTGAGATTCCTGCTAGACTAAGGTGTGCTGAATTTTTCAGCTTTCAAATTCCGAAAAATCAAGGGTGCTAAAAAGTTGTAACTTGAATTGGGAATTTGAAAGATGTTTTGGTTAAATTAATATAGTTTAGTTTTGCTTGGTAAGTAAAATGTTTGTAAAATTGCATAGAACTTGTTTAAAAAACGACTGCCAAGTATTTGCAGTTGTTGTTGTTAATTTTATTTATATCCCACCTTTCTCCCAATACCAGGACTCAAGGTGACTCACAAAAATTAAAACAAACATGAATAAAACACAGAAAGCTAACAACATATAAAAGATAATGCTTTAAAAGGATTTAAAATACTATATTAGCCCGAATATAAGCCACACCTTTAAAATTCGGGGGGGGGGGGAGTAAAAAAGACAGTACAGTGGTACCTTGGTTCTCAAACTTAATCCGTTCCAGAAGTCTGTTCCAAAACCAAAGTGTTCCAAAACCAAGGTGCACTTTCCCATAGAAAGTAATGCAAAACAGATTAATCCGTTCCAGACTTTTAAAACAGCAATTTAACATGAATTTTACTATCTAACGAGACCACTGATCCATAAAAATGAAAGCAATAATCAATGTACTGTGCTATAAAATAAATAAGACAGTATTGTAGATGATAAAAATTAAAATTATTTCCCCCCCCCCTTGATGATAGTCATTGTTTGGATGGGGGGCTTTTATCCATTTCTGCAGTCACACAATCTATCAATCAATCAATCAATCAATCAATCAATCAGTAGCTGAACTGGGTTCCACACAGTCACAAAAACAAATGAACCGAAAAAGCCTCAAAAACTAAAACGCAAAGTAAATAGCAAAAACTTAATCAGTTCCAGAAGTCCATTTGACTTCCGAAATGTTCGAAAACCGAGGCACAGCTTCTGATTGGTGCAGGCGCCCCGGAAACAATAACCAACAGCCACATCGGACGTTTGGCTTCCGGAAAACGTTTGAAAACCGGAACACTTACTTCCGGGTTTTCGGCGTTGGGGGACCAAGGCGTTTGAGAACCAAGGTATCACTGTACCCGAATATAAGCCACTCCCTTAAAATTCTGCAGGTACTCACACCTGTTCCATTTTACCGTATGTCCGTTTCAGCAGCGATATCGTAAAAGCCAATTTTTGTAAGGTTGCAAATTTAAGCCGCACTTTAACTTTTCACAGTCAGAATTTGGGGGGGAAAGTGAGGCTTATATTCAAGCCAATACGGTATAGCAAATTCAGTATTACTGGACATTTTCGGAAGGTAAAATTAAAATTCTTTGGTTTGCCGAAAGCAGTTTGACATGCTTCTCGTTCAGCTGTAAACTTACGAAGCAAAATGTTGCCCGGTCACAAAAATAATAGCAGATTTGAATTCCTCAGATATTTTTAACACCCCTTGTAGAAGAAATTTTCAAAAATTGAGATTCATCCATACAATATGGCCTTGGGGGCCCTTTCAACTCCACAGTTCTATGATTTAGCTTAGAGAATTGGTGATGAGTGTGTGTGTGTGTGTGTGTGTGAGAGAGAGAGAGAGAGAGAGAGAGAGAGAGAGAGGGAGAGAGAGAGAGAGAGAGGAGGTGTCTAGAATTAATAGCATCAGGTGAGACAAATGGACACACAGCTGATGGACTACATGGAACTGGCGGAAATGACTGGCAGAATCCGAGACCAGGGAGAAGAGTCGGTGGAAGAAGATTGGAAAAAGTTTAAAGACTATCTACAGAAATATTGTAAAATTAATGAATGCTAGAAAAATGTTGGAATGAAGTTATATGGCTTTAGTAGAAATATTATAAGGAATTAAGTACAGATAGGTTAATAGAGTATTAAAGGAAAAAATAAGGTTAGAATGAGTTAAGATAATTATAGGATAGAAAACAGAGGAAGATGGAAAGGAATTGCTGAAAGTGGAATACAAAAAGGGAGGTGTGAGGAGGTCGTGGAAATAAGTGAATGAAAGATGGGATAATGAAATTGTTTGATTTATCCTATTGTCTTTGTCTTGTTTTGTTAATTTGATGTGTTGTGTTGTATTGTTCATCTTCTTTTTAGTGTTTAAGTTTTTGGAAAAATAATAAATATTATTAAAAAAAAAAGAAGACAAAGGGACACACAGGTGTGAAAACTCCCCAGGACATCAAAACCTGGGTCATCAAGTGAAGAGGAATGTCAGGAGATTTGGGTCACAAAAAGGAAGAGCCTCATCATGCACTACACATGTTAATCTATGGCATGGGTAGGCAAACTAAGACCTGGGGGCCAAATCCGGCCCAATCGCCTTCTAAATCCGGCCCGCGGACGGTCCAAGAATCAGCATGTTTTTACACAAGTAGAACGTGTCCTATTATTTAAAATGCATCTCTGGGTTATTTGTGGGGCATAGGAATTTGTTCATTTCCCCCCCCCCCTTCAAAATATAGTCCGGCCCCCCACAAGGTCTGAGGGATAGTGGACCGGCCCCCTGCTGGAAAAGTTTGCTGACCCCTGATCGATGGGAATCACCACCACAATATTTAATAAATAATAAATAATTTTTTATTTATACCCCGCCCTTCCTGGTTTAGAAAACCGGGCTCAGGGTGGCTAACAACAAATTTAATGGTTATGAGAAGTTGGTAAGGATAAGGTTTAAGTTTTAAGCTTTAAGGTTTATTTTCTTATAGAAAGATAAGATTAAAACTGTTTAGGGTAATGTAATGACAGAATATTATGAAATATGGAAAGGATTTGCTGGGATAATTAATAACTAGGATACAAAGAAAGGGAGGAGGAGGAGGTCAAAGAAAGAAGGTAATGACAGTTGAGGATTCAAGAATAATGAATTTGTTTTTAAATGTTCTTAAATTGTATTTTTGTTTTTTTCCCTCTGTCTTTTTTTTCTTATTTTTGAATTTGTATTCGTATGGTTGGAAGGGTTTTTTTTTTCTTTTTCTACTTTGTTAACTATTTTTATTTTGTATTTTCTTCTGCTTTTATTTTATGTTGTAACACTTTGAAAATTTCAATAAATATTTTATTAAAAAAACAAACATTTAAAAATTTAAAACACTTAACCTTTGCAACAAAAAACAGCATAAAATACAGTATAAAATGTGAATAACAATAAATTCAGAATTCAAAAATCAATTTAGGGGGGAAATCCATCCAATAAGCATTAGATGATCCCCAGGGTTAGCTGGCTAAATTAGTCCTATTTGGGCCAGCGAGGAGGCCAGAGGAGAATTAGCTGTGGGGTCTCAGAGCGGGTAATCTTCATAAAAAGCGGAAGGGGAGGGAAGGAAGGGGAATAAAAGAACAGGCTAAGTTCAAATTGAAAGCCAGGTGGAATAGCGCTGTCTTACGGGCCCTGTGGAAGGAAGTTAATAATGCTTAACAGGTAAAGGGACCCCTGACCATTAGGTCCAGTCATGGCCGACTCTGGGGTTGCGGCGCTCATCTCGCTTTACTGGCCAAGGGAGCCGGCGTACAGCTTCCGGGTCATGTGGCCAGCATGACTAAGTCGCTTCTGGCAAACCAGAGCAGCGCACGGAAACGCCGTTTACCTTCCCGCCAGAGTGGTACCTATTTATCTACTTGCACTTTGACGTGCTTTTGAACTGCTAGGTGGGCAGGAGCAGGGACCGAGCAACAGGAGCTCACCCCATCACGGGGATTCGAACCGCCAACCTTCTGATCTGCAAGCCCTAGGCTCTGTGGTTTAGACCACAGCGCCACCCGATGACATTAAAGGGGAGGGCTGGGCTAATTCAGCAAAAGGGGAGGCTACCAGTGAGCCTGATGGTGCAAGCTCCCTCAGCTATCAGAGGAAGCTTGCCTCTGAAGCCCAGTTGCCGGGGAACAGGAGAGCACCATCCTGCTTGAAGGGGGTGGGATTCAGAGTTGATGATGGCACCTGTCTGTCTCGAGAGAGACAATGGAGTGCGTCTCCAGGGGTGAAGCCCTGAAGTGATTTCCCTGGGGCACAAGCCTAGGTAGTGTGCACGGAGATCCTGGGCTGCCCAGGTGACAAGACTAAAGTTACCAGATTTTACTCAATGAATCCGGGGACACTTTTCAACTTCCTACTAAATACAGTGGTACCTCGGGTTACAGACGCTTCAGGTTACAGACGCTTCAGGTTACAGACTCCGCTAACCCAGAAATAGTACCTCAGGTTAAGAACTTTGCTTCAGGATGGGAACAGAAGTTGCACGGCGGCAGCAGTGGGAGGCCCCATTAGCTAAAGTGGTGCTTCAGGTTAAGAACAGTTTCAGGTTAAGAATGGACCTCCGGAACGAATTAAGTTCTTTCTCTGAGGTACCACTGTAGATGGATTTTTTCAGGGGTCTGATTTGTAAATCTGGGGACTGTCCCCGGGAAACGGGGTGTCTGGTAACCTAAGACAAGACACCCCTCTCAGCCTTGATGATGTGGTCCTTCTCCTGCATGGACTCCCTTCCCAGGTGGACAAGCCCCACCTGCCCCTCACTTCCCTCTACAGAAAGAAACCCTCCAACATTTTTTCCAATGAAAATAGGGATGTCCTTTTCAATAATAATAATAATAATCTTATTTGTACCCTGCCCATCTGACTGGGTTGCTTCAGCCACTCTGGGCGGCTTCCAACATATATATAAAAACATAATAAAACATAAAACATTTTTTAAAAACTTCCCTATACAGGGCTGCCTTCAGATGTCCTCTAAAGGTTTTTAAGTTACTTAACTCCTTGGCTCGGGGGTCGCTGAACTCCATACCCTTTCTCCAATGAATGCATATTATATATCTCTGTCCCTTTGAAGTGAAATAAAATATCTGTAGAAAGAGCAAACAAAAAGAGATCAGATCAGGAAAATCTTTATTTGCATCAGCCACTAGTCATAACAATAAAATGAAATATACTGAAGATAGAGGTAAAAACTTAACAATACAAAATGGATTTTGGAGGTTTACTTCAATAATCAAATAATAGTTCTAATTGCCCCCTGCTAAATAAAACTTGCAGTTTTTGCTGTCATCTGTCACAGGGGTGGCCAACTCCCAAGAGACTGCGATCTACTCATGGAGTTAAAAACTGGCAATGATCAACCTCTTTTTTGGGGTTCAGGTCAAAGTTGTTGAGCTTCTTTGAGGGGAGTCAGTGATCTATCAGCGATCTACCACAGACGTCCAGTGATCTACTGGTAGATCACGATCTACCTGTTGGACGTGCCTGGAAGAAGAAAGGGCACAGTAGCAATAGGTACACCACTGAGCCTAGGATCGGAAGGTCGGTGGTTCGAATCCCCGCAATGACGGGGTGAGCTCCCGTTGCTCGGTCCCAGCTCCTGCCAACCTAGCAGTTTGAAAGCACGTCAAAGTGCAAGTAGATAAATAGGTCCCGCTCCGGTGGGAAGGTAAACGGCATTTCCGTGCGCTGCTCTGGTTTCACCAGAAGTGATTTAGTCCTGCTGGCTACATGACCCAGAAAAACTGTCTGCGAACAAACGCCGGCTCCCTTGGCCAGTAAAGTGAGATGAGCGCCGCAACCCCAGAGTTGTCCGTGACTGGACCTAATGGTCATGGGACCTAATGGTCCTTAAGGTAAAAGTAAAGGGACCCCTGACGGTTAAGTCCAGTCGTGGCCGACTCGGGTTGTGGTGCTCATCTCGCTTTATAGGCTGAGGGAGCCGGCGTACAGCTTCCGGGTCATGTGGCCAGCATGACTAAGCTGCTTCTGGTGAACCAGAGCAGCGCACGGAAACGCCATTTGCCTTCCCGCTGGAGCAGTACCTATTTATCTACTTGCACTTTGATGTGCTTTTGAACTGCTAGGTTGGCAGGAGCAGGGACTGAACAATGGGAGCTCACCCCGTCACGGGGATTCAAACTGCCGTCCTTCCTATTGGCAAGCCCTGGGCTCTGCGGTTTAGACCACAGCGCCACCTGTGTCCCTACCTTAAGGAAAATCAAATTGCAAACTTGGGACGGCTTCTGCAAACCCGGCCCAGAGTGTCACTGAAAAACGGGGACACTTGGAGGTCTGCAGAGAACCGTCTTCTTGGCAGCTTGACCTCTTCCCCTCCATGTGATGGAGCCTGCAAGGAAAGTTAGAAGCAGAGAAATAGCTGGGCACTTAAAGTTCAGGGAAATGGAACAGGTGTTTGGTGGCAAGATGTGCTTCCCTAATGATGCCACGTCACTGCCACTGCCAGCTCGCCTTAATTCCCAGTCTCCCTCCCTCCAAACTTCCAATGATTCCAGCTTCATCAAACCTGTTGCTAGCCTGCTTTTTTTCCTCCCTTGCCCCCCCTCTTTTCCTCCCCTCCCACCCAGGGTGGGAGGAGACTCTTATTCTGAAAGAGAGGCTACTATATCTATGATGTAATCTGCGCCTTTGCACAGATGAGAGGCGAGAGGGTGGGTAGCTGAAAACTTACTGGTTGCATTAAAAGAGGGGAAGGGGGGGGCAGAGAATCAGCATGGCAGCCCCTCCCATATGCCCCTCTATAAAAAGCGGGGGTTCTCCGGCTCGGGCTGCCTTTCCGGAGCTCAGAATTGCAAAGGTGCCTTGAGAGAGAGAGAGACGCAGGTGAGGTCTGGATTCTGTGCCTTTTCTTTCTTTGGGGAATGGGAAGAAAGGGAATCAGGCGGGCAGAGAGGGGAGAGGGGAGGGGGGGTTGCATCTGCCCCCACCGCAGCTGTTTCTGATCTCCCAGGCAAGTGCAGAAACTCAGGATGGAGAAGCCACCTGTGGACTTGCCAGGAGAAAAGTTGCAAGCGTCTCCTCTTGCAAAAGATCCCTCTCCATCGCTCCTTCGCATCCCTTCCCACAGTCTCCACCTTTGTCCTGTCCATTAAGGCTGCAAAATCCCTCCTCCAATCTGGACATTTTGGGGGGCGGGTCAGCCTCTGGGGTTGGGTGTCCTCTTGTGTGGGGCACAATTTGCAGCAGTTGTTGGGGGTGCAGGAAGGAAGGAATGTCCTGGTATTCTGGCGCTTGTCTGTTTTGTCTCTTAATATCCGCAGGAATCGGAGGAGAGGGATCAAAATGATGGGCTTCTCCTCTGTTTGGTTCCCCAGGGGTGTAGGAAGAGAGACTGGGCGGTGCAGTGGTTAGAGGGTGGGGACTAGGGTTGGAATCCCTCACTTGGCCTTGGAGGGGGGGTGAATGTTGGGGTCCCATCACGTCCTCTCAGCCTAACCTACCTCACAAGGTTGTTGTAGGGATCAAATGAGGAGGGAGGGGGAGAACCACGTACAGTGGTACCTCAGGTTACAGACGCTTCAGGTTACAGACGCTTCAGGTTACAGACTCCACTAACCCAGAAATAGTGCTTCAGGTTAAGAACTTTGCTTCAGGATGAGAACAGAAATCGCGTGGTGGCAGCAGGAGGCTGCTAAAGTGGTGCCTCAGGTTAAGAACAGTTTCAGTTTAAGAACGGACCTCTGGAACGAATTAAGTTCTTAACCCGAGGTACCACTCTAATGGAGAAGTAAAAGATTTGGATGATCATAAAAGATGCAGGAGGCAATGATGAATAACAGGATCCTCCACAAAGGGAAGGAGGGAAGTCCAGGAGATTCTTTGGAATCTTGTTTTTATGATCTATGTTCAATATACAACTGGAAAGTTTTAATCTGCAAAACCAAATAAATAAATGAAACAAATATATATTCTAGATGAAACAAAGAATGGAGGTCCACACATTGTCAGGCTTCATTACAGTAGAAGATGGGGCCGGTTTTGGGGTGTGTACGGTTGGAATTTGTTAAAATTGGGGCAACTCTTCCACCTTTTCTTTCCAAGGAAATCAAAGCGGAGTACAGTGGGACCTCAGGTTAAGAACTTAATTCGTTCTGGAGGTCCGTTCTGGAGGTCGCCGCCACGCGATTTCTGTTCTCATCCTGAAGCAAAGTTCTTAACCCGAGGTAATATTTCTGGGTTAGCAGAGTCTGTAACCTGAAGCGTATGTAACCTGAAGCATCTGTAACCCGAGGTACCACTGTATATCCAAAATTAACCGTTAAACTACAAGTGTTATTCCAACCCTAGTAACCATTTTAACTGTTCACAATGGTTTTTTAAGATAAATTATAATTTCCCCCCATTCTTTATTAAAATTTTGGTCTTCCTGATTTCTAATTCTTCCCGTCATTTTAGCCATTTCGGCATAATCCAGTAACTTAATCTGCCGTTTTTCTGTGGCCGGGACTTTATCTTCTTTCCATCTCTGGGCCAATAACATCCGCGCAGCTATGCTCCTAGCGCTTTCTGGAAACTCCAAGAATTGAACTCAGTGCTTTCTGGGTACAAAGCCATAGCTCTGCCGCTGAGTTACGTTCATTTCCTTGAAAAAAAAAAATAAACTAAAGCAAGATTTCAGTCTGCATGACTTTGAAAGAAAGGGCTGGTTTAAATAGGAATACAGTGGCACCTTGGTTCTAAAACTTTTTTTAAAAAAAATTATTGTTAAAATAATTCAGCATTAATACACACATATTGCAAATATACAAGCATACAAACATAAATTTTATACAATCCTTAAAAATGTTCGAACATACCTACACTCAATCCCACAGAGAATTCCTTTTCCCATCACCATCCACCACCCCTCACCCTTTGTGTTAGACTTCCAATCTACTCAATTGCAATTTCTTTCCACTTCTATTACTTTCTTTCACACACCTTAACCTAATTTCATGCTTCTTTTTCTATTACACATTGTTATCCATCTTATTTAGTATTTCAGTATTTAAAACGGAACTTGTTTATTCTAATAGGAGTTCTGATTTTTCGATATGGTTTTGCAAGTATCCTTTAAACACCTTCCAGTCCCTTTCTATCTTCTCTTTTGAGATCCTTCCAATTTCTCCCATTGTTTTGGATATATTGTAGTACTTGGTTCTAAAACTTAATCCATTCCAAAACCAAAGTGTTCCAAAACCAAGGCGTGCTTTCCCATAGAAAGTAATGCAAAACAGATTAATCCAGACTTTTAAAAACAAGCCCTAAAACAGCATTTTAACAGGAATTTTACTATCTAACGAGACCACTGATCCATAAAAATGAAAGCAATAATCAATGTACTGTACTATAAAATAAATAAGACAATATTGTAGATGATAAAAAGTTATTATTTAAAAAATTTCTTACCTGCACTGATGATAGTCATTGTTTAGATGGGGGGCTTTTATCTATTTCTGCAGTCACACAATCAAGCAATCAGTCAGTAGCTGAACTGGATTCCACACAGTCACAAAAACAAATTAACCGAAAATGCCTCAAAAACAGAAATGCAAAGTAAATAGCAAAAACAAAAGCACCAAACTTAATCCATTCCAGAAGTCGGTTTGACTTCCAAAATGTTCGAAAACCAAGCCGCAGCTTCTGATTGGTGCAAGTGCCCCAGAAACAATAGCTGACCGCCACATCGGATGTTCAGCTTCCGAAAAATGTTCGAAAACCGGAACGCTCATTTCCGGGTTTTTGGCATTTGGGAACCAAGGCGTTTTGAGTAGCAAGGCATTTGAGAACCAAGGTACCACTGTATAGTAAACTGCCCTCTGCCAGGTCAGACCATTTAACCCAGTTGTGTGTACACTGACTGGCAACAGTTTCAGGCAGGTAGTCATAGAATTGTAGAGTTGGAAGGGATCCCAAGGATCATCGAGTCCAGCTCCCTGCAATGCACGAATCTTGTCCACAGCTGTCCCTAGTTGGGCTCGAACCACCAATCTTCTGGTTAACAGCCAAGCAAACTAACCCGCTGCGCTACCAGGAGTTGCCAGGGATTGAACCTACAACCTTCTGCATGTAAGGCTCTCTCACTGACCTATACAGCCCCTGAAATGCTCCTCTAGATCAAGTGGGATCTAGTCTGTGAAAATGTCTACCATCATATACGGGCATGAACTGTGATGATTAGAATTATAATCCCGATGATAAATTAATAGCATGTTTCAAAATGCATCTTTTTTCCCAAAAGAGCTTAAGAACAGCTCGTCTGTTTACTCAGAGGTAAATTGTTGTATCTCAGACAGAAGGTACGTGAGCTTACAGCATCCTGACCCGCTGTTGTGCGACAGGTCAACTGGGTTAGCTCCCCAAAGTGAAGATGATGAATAAAGTTCCAGGTTTCACTCTGCTCTTTTCTCTTCAGGAGAAAACGAGGCCGAAATTGTGTGTGCGTCCATCTCCGAAATAATATTGATGATGCAATGCTTCATAGAGACAAGCTTAGGAGGTTTTTTATTGACGATGGGAGACTTTGTGATTGCACAGAGCTCTGCCTTCAGCCAGTGAGGCTGGCCAAAAGTTCTGTGGAAAGCTGCCACCACACCCCACAGGAGTTGGCCCCAAACAAATTATGACCTTGTACAGTGGTACCTCAGGTTAAGTACTTAATTCGTTCCGGAGGTCCGTTCTTAACCTGAAACTGTTCTTAACCTGAAGCACCACTTTAGCTAATGGGGCCTCCTGCTGCTGCCATGCCGCTGCCGCGCGATTTCTGTTCTCATCCTGAAGCAAAGTTCTTAACCCGAGGTACTATTTCTGGGTTAGTGGAGTCTGTAACCTGAAGCGTATGTAACCCGAGGTACCACTGTATTATTACATTACAGTGGTACCTTGGTTCTCGAACGGCTTGGCTCCCGAACAAATTGGCTCCTGAATGCTGCAAACCCGGAAGTAAGTGTTCCGGTTTGCGAACATTTTTCGGAAGCTGAACGTCTGATGCGGCAGGAAGCTCCTGCAGCCAATCGTAAGTCACGCCTTGGTTTCTGAACGGTTTCGGGAGTTGAACGGACTCCTGGAACAGATTAAGTTCAAGAACCAAGTTACCACTGTATTATTATTATTATTATTATTATTATTATGGTCCTGTCTCAGGGACCTACCGTATTTTTTGCTCTATAAGACTCAATTTTTCCCTCCTAAAAAGTAAGGGGAAATGTGTGTGCGTCTTATGGAGCGAATGCAGGCTGCGCAGCTATCCCAGAAGCCAGAACAGCAAGAGGGATTGCTGCTTTCACTGCGTAGCGATCCCTCTTGCTGTTCTGGCTTCTGAGATTCAGAATATTTTTTTTCTTGTTTTCCTCCTCCAAAAACTCGGTGCGTCTTGTGGTCTGGTGCGTCTTATAGAGCGAAAAATACGGTAGTTCAGCATTGACCCCAAAGACAGCTTGGCAGAGGGGTAGATCTGGGAAAAATGAGGCCAGATTAAGACTGCAAAGAAGTGTCAGGAAGACAGGATAGAGAATAGCTGTCTACATGCATTAATTTTCATTTTATCTAGGTAGAACTGGTAGACCACACTGTCCTTGTGGAAGGGTCATCGTTCGGTGCAAAACCCCTGCTTTGAATGCAGAATGACCCAAGGTTCGACCCTTGCTGACACCTCCAGGTAGCGCTGGAGGAGAGAGAGAGACCCTCCTTCCTGAAGCGCTGGAGGGCAGCTTCCAGTCAGTGCAGACAACACTGAACTAGGGGGACCCACAGTCTGACTCGGCAGCACCCCATTTCTAACAGGACCAGTGGTCAGGGATGATGGGAGTTGTAGTCCCAAAACATCTGGAGGGCCAAGTTTGCCCATGCCTGGGTTAGAGTGTCAGAGTAGGACCTGGGCCATGAGGGTTCAAATCCTCCTTCTCTCATGAAGCTTACTGGGTTGACCTTGGAGCCAGTCACAGTCTCTCAACCTACCTCACATGGTTGTTGTATGGATTAACTGAGGAGGGGGGGTGAACCATGGACTCCTTGGGGAAAAATATAGGAGATAAATGCAATAAGTAAGCTCTTCTCCTTATCTGCTTAAGAAATCTGGAGGGGCCGGCCAGATGGAGATGTCAGTCGCCAGCCTGGTATCCGGGAATCTACGCATGGTTGCAATCGGACCTGCAGTTGCAAAACACACCTGGTGCTTGGGGAAATCCTGACGCTGCGAATATGAGGTAAGGTGACCTTGCAGGTAAATTGGTCGCATGTTGTTAAGGGCTTTATATATTAATAGTATGACGCGGGTGGCGCTGCGGGTTAAACCACAGAGCTTAGGGCTTGCCGATCAGAAGGTCGGTGGCTCGAATCCCCGCAATGACGGGGTGAGCTCCCGTTGCTCGGTCCCTGCTCCTGCCAACCTAGCAGTTTGAAAGCACACCAGCGCAAGTAGATAAATAGGTACCGCTCCAGCGGGAAGGTAAACGGCGTTTCCGTGCGCTGCTCTGGTTCGCCAGAAGCGGCTTCATCATGCTGGCCACATGACCCGGAAGCTTTATGCTGGCTCCCTCAGCCAATAAAGCGAGATGAGCGCCGCAACCCCAGAGTCGGCCACGACTGGACCTAACGGTCAGGGGTCCCTTTACCTTTTAACACCTTGAACTGCCTACTAGCCAGTTCGGAGTTCTAGCAAGCCAACCATCCCAACTTGCAGTATACTGTAAACCCTAGACTGGCTCCCCTGTGGGTGCAATTATGCCCTTGGGGCTTTCCCTCACTGCCCAAAAAGCCTCTGAGCCCCTCCCCGCTGCCTCCTTTTGCCATGAGAAGGTGAGTGTGGCTACATTTCTCTCCCCACCACAGGTTAGAAAAGTACATAGAGGTAGACTCTACACACATATAGCTGTGGGGGGGAAATTTTTAAAGAAAAGTTTTGAAAATTACATTGAATTTTGCATAGCTCACTGCCGCCATCTAGTGTCACCTTCGTATATTGCACATTTAAAACGTTTTATTTGCAGCTGTGTGGCTGAGTCTAGAGTTGACAGAGGAAGATGGGAAGAGTGGCACACTTCCTCTTTCAGCTCTGTGGGCTTCTCAAATGCCAGACTGGCACCTGAGCAGCTGAACTGGGGTTGCCAGCCTTTGGGGCTCCGCAACATGTCCTGTGATCTGTGCCATCAGGCCCCCCCACACCATACATCCCTCCTGGGAACTGTAGTTTGCTGAGGGTGCTGTTGAGGAGGTGTCACTCTGTGAGAAGAAACTGCAGCTCCCGGGGTTCTTTTGGTGAGGTGCTTTAAATGCAGTTTATATGTATAAACTGAATATATGTATAACCCGCTCTGGGATCCCACAGCTAATTTTCCCCTGGTCTCCTCGCTGGCCCAAATAGGACTAATTTAGCCAGCTAGCCCTGGTGATCATCTAATGTTTATTGGATCGATTTCCTCCCTAAATTGATTTTTGAATTCTGAATTTATTGTTATTCACGTTTTATACTGTATTTTATGCTGTTTTTTGTGGCATCAATTAAGTGTTTTAAATTTGTTGTTAGCCGCCCTGAGCCCGGTTTTTGAACCGGGAAGGGCGGGGTATAATTATTATTATTATTATTATTATTATTATTATTATTATTATTATTTGGATGTGACCATCCCATGTAAAAACCAGGAAGATCCATGTGGATTTGTGCTGTGCTGTTGTGCTGGCAAGCACCAGATCTGTACAAGAAAGCTTTTAGTGTTTGATGTTTTATTGCGTTTTTATATCTGTTGGAAGCCGCCTAGTCCGATGGGCAGGGTACAATTATTATTATTATTATTATTATTATTATTATTATTATTATTAATTATTTTGCAAGCTTTTACTACAAGACTAATGAAAGCTTACATTTGATGGTGGCTTTTTGAGGATCCCATGTAAAATCATGCCAATTCCTTCTTATTTATTTTATTTACTTACTTACTTACTTATTTATTTATTTATTTATTGAATGTATATACCACCCTATACCCAAAGGTCTCAGGGTGGTTCACAGAAAAAAATCAAAATATAAAACCACAAAACAAATAATCAGAATAAAATCAACAACCCAATGACCCCCCCCCAAAAAAACCCCCAACATTTTAAAAGGGCAGAGGAAACCCAGCCAGATGGGTGTGGTATAAATAATAAAAATTATTATTATTAATTTTAATCTAATGATCTAAAGACCTGGTTAAAAAATGAATGTTTTTGCAATATGAAATACTCATTTTACATCCTTAAAGTATCAATGGCTTCTCTTCTTCTCCTTCCATGGTTCATTCTGTGATAACTAAGATCCTGTGGCAGTACAGTCATACCTCGGGTTACCTGCGCTTCGGGTTGCGCGATTTTGGCTTGCGCCAAACCCAGAAGTACCGGAACGCATCACTTCCGGGGTTTGGCGCTTGCAAATCGCGCTTTGCGCATGCGCAGAAGCGCCGAATCGCAACCCACACGTGTGCAGAAACACCAAATTGCGCCCGCACGTGCGCAGACGCGGCGCTGCGGGTTGCGGATGTGCTTCCCGCACGGATCATGTTTGCAACCCGAGCGTCCACTGTATGTTGCATTCATGAAGTATGTGATGTATATGCCACCACACCGCAAATACAGTGGTACCTTGGGTTACATACGCTTCAGGTTACATACGCTTCAGGTTACAGACTCTGCTAACCCAGAAATAGTGCTTCAGGTTAAGAACTTTGCTTCAGGATGAGAACAGAAATTGTGCGGCGGCGGCAGGAGGCCCCATTAGCTAAAGTGGTGCTTCAGGTTAAGAACAGTTTCAGGTTAAGAATGGACCTCCGGAACGAATTAAGTACTTAACCCGAGGTACCACTGTACATCTGTATTTTTGTTTCCCACTCCCCAAATTTTGTCTCCATTTCTGTCTGCACTCTGCAGCTGAGTTTGCTGGTAGAGGGAGTGCATATATCCAAGACTTCCATATTGAATTCTGAAGTGTTTACCAAGTGCTGAATATCTGCAATTTTTTATTATTATTATTCTGCCTCTGGTACAAACCTCGAGCACAGATTTGCTAGTGCGTTGTCTGACTCAGAGTGTGGCAGCTGCTGGAACGGCAGGTTCCATGCCAGCGATATCATTAGGAAAGCAATTGAAAATGAAACTGCCGATATCGTAATGCCATTATGCAAATCTATGGTGTGACCACATTTGGGATGTTGCTTCCAGTTCTGGTCGCCTCACCTGAAAAAGGATATTGTAGAGTTTGGAAAAGGTTCAGAAAAGGGGAAGCAAAATGATAAAGGGGTGAAGCGACACCCCCCCCCCCCAAGGAAAGGTTGCAGAATTTGGGACCTGGGTGGATGAAAATCAATGATTTTTTTAAATAAATAAATAAATAAAATCGGATTTTTTAAAAATTTCAATTGTATTTTTTTTAATTTCAATTGGATTTTTAAAATCAAGTGCTTTTGGGAGAAAAATATTTCCAAAGATAGTTTTCTATTTAAGTTACATTATAGTCCAAAGGCTATTCATCAGGAAATAAGGATTTGATTTAAGTTTTTCATGTGTGCTAAAACGCAAAGGGGTTTTTTTGTGTGTGTTTTTAATTGGTTAATCACATCAGTTAACAAACATGGATACATATGCTATAATGTTGTTGTTTTAGTTGAATAAATTGTTTAAATTTTTATTAAGGAAATGATTATTTTTCTCCTTCCAATAAAGTACAGCAGAAAAGTTGCCCAAATGTAAACAGTTAACTTATTAAACCTCACCATAATTTCATAATTATCTATGTATTTCTATAACCAAATCAGCAATTTTTGATATAACTGTAAAAACTGCTCTGAAAATTTATTATTCCAAAAATGAAACCTTCCTCTCGTTGTGAATATTAAGATGATACCAGCAAGAATGAGTCTTTCTGTAAAAAAAAAAAAAAATGATTTCAATCAAGTCTTACCGACTAGTGATTTAAATCGTGATTTAAATCGATGTGATTTAAATCAAATCCACCCTCTTTGGGACTTTTTCGTTTAGATAAAAAGCAAGTAAGAAGAGACAAGATAGGTAGATGGGCGATTGGCTTAATCCAACAGGCTCATATTTCGTTCTTAAGCGCACACACCTTCTGCTATATAAGCTGCAATGAACTCAGCCTTAATCTAAAGTAAGCCTATTTAGGATTAAAGCATTAATAAAGCAAAACTACTTAGGGGTGGATCAGCTTGTTAGATGCAACTAACATCACCTTTGCAGTTTTGGATATTGTTTGTCAGTTTTTTTGGAGGGGAGCACAGTTCTTGCTAGAGATCTGGGGGTGATATTTTGGCTGTCAACCTTTCGGCCCTGGTGGACACCTTTGCAAACTGGAAGGGGAGTGGCAGAATCGTGGGAACCGCTGGAGGTGGGAGAGGAATTAGATTCCCTTAGCATTTAAAGGCTTTTGCATTTTCCAAAATGAAAATGTAAATCGAAGCACAGCCGTTCCTTTCAAACCTGCGCTTCTACGAATGTCGCAACGCAGATCTCCAGCCAAATTGCAAATTCCATATTAGGACAAAGTTACCCTGAAATGCTGATGAATTTTCATTATTGGTCTCGGAACCCGGCACCCGCAGCTTCTGGTGTGCTCTGAGCTTTTCCTGCGATTGCGTAAAATGATTTCCAACTCCCTTGCTTTCATCGTAATAAGAGTTTGTGGGGCAGACTCTGTTTCGGTTTGTTCAGTGTGCCACGATTTGTTCTATATTTCATTGGCTTGTGTGTGTATATGCTGCCGTTGTCGATTAATTTATGTGCCGCAATTCCCCCACGAGTCTGTGCTCAAAGTGGTTTGCGGGGTGGAATCGGAGTCCAAATGCAGCAACTCCATAGCAATATATAACAAAGCCACATAAGAGCAGGAAATGGCAGTCAGAAGGGATCTCAAGGGTCATCTAGTCCAGCCCCCTTCGGTGCATTTAGCACTGCTACAAATGTCATTCTGCATTTGTAAGAACTCACTTTAGAACCACCTGCCTACTGAGAACAAGCAGACGCCTCAATTCTACGCTTTTTGGCACCTGCTAAAAGCCGAGGTGATTTTTATTTGTTTTAGTATCTTAACTTCCGTATGCTTTAAAGTGGGGTTGTGATTTCCCCCTCCCCTTCATTGTACTGCGTTACCTTTTGCAAACCGCTTGCTGTTGTTTTGAAATCTAGCGAGTTATAAAATTACCTCAGCTTCGAATAAATGCAGGAATCACAGCTTACCTAATGGCTGAAACAATTTACACTTAGCAATTAACAGTTCATTTAACACCTAGAAGTGTTTGAGAGAGCTTCCACTCACTAGGAGGTCAAATGGAAGCATTAATTAAGCAGCCGCATTAGGAAGGCCCCTAGGGATGGAGTAGAGTGGGACAAGCTGTCTGCACTCTCTGATCCCTGATCACTTTTTCCTGATCTAGCAAGTCTCTGCTGCCAAGTGACAACTAAGCTCAGCTGTTGCCCTCAGTGCAGTGGAGAGCGCTGCCTTATTGCCACTCAACAACAACAACAATTTATATGTACCCAGCCCAACTCACTGGGTTGCTACTCTGGGCGGCTTCCAGCATATATAAAGACATAAGGTAAAGGTAAAGGGACCCCTGACCATTAGGTCCAGTCGTGGCTGACTCTGGGGTTGAGGCGCTCATCTCGCTTTATTGGCCAAGGGAGCCGGCGTACAGCTTCCGGGTCATGGGGCCACCATGACTAAGCCGCTTCTGGCGAACCAGAGTAGTGCATGGAAACATCGTTTACCTTCCTGCCGGAGTGGTACCTATTTATCTACTTACACATGGACGTGCTTTCGAACTGCTAGGTGGGCAGGAGCAGGGACCGAGCAACGGGACCTCACCCCGTTGCGGGGATTTGAACCACCGACCTTCTGATGCTGATCAGAAGTCCTAGGCTCTGTGGTTTAACCCACAGCACCACCTGCGTCCCTTATAAAGACATAGTAAACCATTAAACATTAAAAAGATGTCTTCTAAAGGTTGTGTAGTTGACACCTGATGGGAGGGTGTTCCACAGGGCAGGTGCCACTACCAAGAAGGCCCTCTGCCTGGTTCCCTGTAACCTCACTTCTCGCAGGGAGGGAACCGCCAGAAGGCCCTTGGAGCTGGACCTCAGTGTCCAGGCTGAACGATGGGGGTGGAGACACTCCTTCAGGTCTACTGGGCTGAGGCCGTTTAGGGCTTTAAAGGTCTGCATCAACACTTTGAATAGCACTGAAACGTACTGGGAGCCAATGTAGGTCTTTCAAGACCAGTGTTATGTGGTCCTGGCGTCCACTCCCAGTCACTAGTTTAGCTGCCACATTCTGGATTAGTTGTAGTTTCCGAGTCTCCTTCAAAGGTAGCCCGATGTAGAGCACATTGCAGTAGTCCAAGCAGAAAATGTACCACTCTGGCGAGACAGGGAGCAGGCAGGGAGGCTGTCAGTCAGCGTACCAGATGGAGCTGGTAAACAGCCGCCCTGGGCGCGGAATTAACCTGCGCCTACATGGACCTGCGCCCCACTTGCCCGCCGACTTTTCTAAATGGAATGGGAGGGAAGAAACCAAGGTTGCAATTGGTCTCATGGTCAGCAAAACGTCTTGGGTTGGCCCCGTTCTTGCAGATGTAGTACGCAAGTGCCCTCCAGGTCCTCAGAGAGCCACTGTGCTTGTTCTGGGTATAACATTCAAAGCCTCCTTTGTCTGTAAACTTAATGGCTTCTCTCCTCCTTTTTATGTATGGCTGCAAAGCTAGCAGGGGTGTGTGTACACACATGTGTGTGTGTAAAATAAATCATGATGTAGAAATGGACCAGGGGGAACTAAAACCAACAGGTTCACCTAACACCTAGGCACTACACCCTGCAACCAGGTGTGCTTTAAGAAAAATCTGGACAAGGTGTTGCTGCGAGATTGGAAGATCCTTGCCCCGACAGTGCCCCTTGATGAGGTTGGTACACAGGATCCGAGCAGGTGCCTTTACAGGTGGGCTTCCCAGGTGGGAGAGGTCTGGAGAGTGTTTGTGCATAGTCTGGGTGTCCTGACTCCCTCCCCTTCTCTCCACAGACCCTACTGAGAAGGAGGAGGAGGAAGAGAGCCAAGTCAGTGCTGAGGACCTACCCACAGCTGAAATTCTTCAAGTCTGGGAGGACACGGTGAGAGGCACTGTGGGGTGAGCGAAAGAGTTGGCCAAGGTGCCCATTCTGGCACAACCCTGCTCTCTTTGAATGCCAAGAGGTAGGTGTTGCAGTGATGGAAGGAACAACACAGAAGCCAGCGAGATCTGTCCATGGTTCTGAAATTGCTTCTGCTCTTTTCTGCTCTCTGGCTCCCCCTGGGGGCAAGGGTCCTGAATGCTGCATGGATCTGGAGAGGGTATTATTTATCGCTTGTCCTTCCTCTGACCAACTTATGTTTGAGATTAACGTCTAGCTAGCTAGAGTTTAAAATTACCCTTTGCAGCATAAAATGTGGAAATGCTCTGGGACCAAATTGCTTAACCTTATTCATATTTATCCAGGATGCTTTCGCAGACTGGATCTTCCTCTTTTTTTAAAAAAAAATCCCTCTAAACAAAATAATCGCACAGAAGCCTGCAATGCAGGAATGAAAATATTGTTTATCTGCATAAAGCTTCAGACTTGTTGCAGCAGTGAAAAACAAGACAGGCAGAATATATTACAAAATATGTGGTTGAGATAAAAAAAATGGAGTCTGTGCTCAGTCTTGTCGCTTTAGTTACATGGCAAAGGGTGGGGGAGTGAGGAAGTTGTACCGGGGCAAACAGGGGATGTGACCTCACAGAGTGCCCTCTCTAGGAATTTACAGGGGAACTCCATGCGTCTTAACCCTTTGCTTGCCTAGCAACACATGAAATTTTATATTATTTCCCAGGCTGAAACCATAGTGCCGTCTAGTCCAACCTCCTGGTGGACACCTTGGTCCCTTTCCTGCTAAGAGTCGTGGGACAGCAGGGGGACGGGGACAACTCCCACTATCCAAGTTGTTGGGGAGACATTGCTACCAGGGGTCCAAGCCCCACCAACGATGCTGTCAGGGCTAGGCTGGTGTTTCCAGCTCAGCCTCCTGAGGAAATGGGGAGGCATCTCCACCTACTGGCTGCGCAGGGAGGGTGGGTTAACCCAGTCCTGAAGCTGGGGGGGGGGTGATGCCAGCACTACTGCTGTGGTCAGTGGTTGGGGCTGATGGTGCTTCAGTTATATTTTCTGAGAATCCTCCGGAAAAAAACAATCTCTCAAAGGACCTGTTGATGGCATTTTACCATTGTACTGTGGAGAGTGCATTAACTTATGTTCTGTGTGTGTGGTTTGGGAGCTGCACGGTCAGGGGAAAAACAATGCTGTCCAGGGTTGTAAAGACTGCAAAGAGAATAATTGGGTGCACTCTTCCCACCTTGGATCAAATCTATGCTTCCAGATGCCATAAGAAAGCTGCAGAGATAGCGCAGGATAGTGCGCACCCCGGAAATGATCTCTTTCAGCTTCTGCCTTCTGGAAGAAGGTCCAGGGTTATAAAGACTAGGACTAGCCGCCTGAGAAACAGTTTCTACCCAAATGCGATTTTGGTTTTAAACGCAGTGTAAGGAGTTTTTGCCCGGATGATCCTCAGTGGTCTGGGGTGTGGGCTTCAAACCTGTAGCTGTTTGGGACATGGGTGGCACTGTGGGTTAAACCACAGAGCCTAGGACTTGCCGATCAGAAGGTCAGCGGTTTGAATCCCTGCGGCGGGGTGAGCTCCCGTTGCTCGGTCCCTGCTCCTGCCAACCTAGCAGTTCAAAAGCACCTCAAAGTGCAAGTAGATAAATAGGTAAACAGCAGGAAGGTAAATGGCATTTCCGTGTGCTGCTCTGGTTCGCCAGAAGCGGCTTAGTCCTGCTGGCCACATGACCCAGAAGCTGTACGCCGGCTCCCTCGGCCAATAAAGCGAGATGAGCGCTGCAACCCCAGAGTCGGCCGCGACTGGACCTAATGGTCAGGGGTCCCTTTACCTTTACCTTAAGGAGTCTCTATGGGAGTATATTGTATTTAATTATGGGGTACCAGAGTTTTTAGGGGGCTAACCAGGCTGGGATAGCAGGCTTGTTGGTTTTTGAATGTCTTATGTAGATTTTTCAATTTCATTGTTCTGTATGGGACAATGACAATAAAGATTATCGTATCGTATCATACCATGGTGGGGAGGTCAGACAGAGTAATGGTGGCGGAGGCAAACAAACTCCTTTTGGAGCTGATGAGATGCCTGGGGCTCCAAAGCCTTCTCCTTTAAAAAGAGAGAGAGAGAGTGAGTAAGATTCTAGTCCTCATGGTCCTAAAGAAAACCCTGGTTTGTATAAGAAGCTGCCTTTTACTGAGTAAGATCAAGGGTCTAACCTGCTCAGCAATGTCTACACCAGGAGTCTTTGGCTTCTTTGAAACCTGGGACCCACCTTTAGCTCAAATGTGCATTTGGGGACACTTTTATTTACCATATTTTTCGCTCCATAAGACGCACTTTTTTCCTCCTAAAAGGTAAATGTCTGTGCGTCTTATGGAGTGAATGCACTGGACGGCAGAGGGATCCCTTGAATGCCGCTGCAGTCGCAAGCTGAGGGATGCCTCCGCAGCCGGAGCCATGGCTCCTGTCCGTCGCTCGCTGTGAAGCAAGCAGAGCAATAATGTTTTTTTTCTTGTTTTCGTCCTCTAAAAACTAGAGGTGGTCTTATGGTCAGGTGCGTCTTATGGAGCGGGAATATTTATTTATTTTTTAAAAATAAAACATGTCCACAGTTGGCACAATGGGTCAGTGCATCTGTTAACCCAAAGGTTTGTGGTTCGAGCTCCACTCGGGGATGTCTGTGGCACGGGCAGAATTCCTGCCTTGCAGGGGGTTGGACTAGATGACCCTCGGGTCCCCTTTCCAACTCTACAGTTTTGTAATTCTATTTGCATGGTGGCAGGGCTGCTGTTGCCCCCCCCCCCCCACTTTAGAACAGGTTGCAACCCCAGCCCTCCAGCCAAAGACCTGCACTGACTGACAGGAGCTTTCCAGGGCTTCTTCAGCCTACTTTGAGATGCCAGGGATCTGCCTGGAGATGCCTCTGCCTGGCTGTGTGGTGTAGTGGTTAGAGAGGTGTACTAGGACCTGGGAGGCAAGGGTTTGGATCAGGCATGACCCTCACTGGCTGACCCTTGGGGGGGCCAGTCACTGCATCTCGTCCGCCCCCCACCTCACTGGGTTGCTGTAGGGATTAAATGACGAAGGGGGAAGAACCTTGTAGGCCACTTTGAGCTCCTTGAAGGGAAAAGAGCAGGACAGAAATGCAATAACAGGCTGTGTTGAATCTTTCCACTTCCCCAAATGAGGGGTGCTAAAAAGTGCCTTGGGAATTCAAGAGATGCTTTGGTTAAATTAATATAATTTAGTTTCACTGCTTAAGTAAAATGGGTGTAAAATCGAATTGGAAATCATTTGCCAAATACTGGCAGTTAAGGCATATATTACTATTATTATTATTATTATTATTATTATTATTATTATTGTGATACCTCGGGTTAGATACGCTTCAGGTTACATACGCTTCAGGTTACAGACTCCGCTAACCCAGAAATATTACCTCAGGTTAAGAACTTTGCTTCAGGATGAGAACAGAAATCGTGCTCCGGCGGCGCAGCGGCAGCAGGAGGCCCCATTAGCTAAAGTGGTGCTTCAGGTTAAGAACAGTTTCAGGTTAAGAACGGACCTCCAGAATGAATTAAGTACTTAACCCGAGGTACCACTGTATTCTTCTTATTATTATTATTTAGCACTACTTGAAAATTTTCAGAAGGTAAAATAAAAAATTCCCCAAAGCAGTTTATGTGCTTCTTCATTAGACTAACCAAGCTAAATGTTATCCAGGCATAGCAAATTTGAGTTCCTCACACCCAGAAACATATTTTTAAGACTGGATAAATTTATAAAAATTAAGTTTTGCCCCCTAAAAAGATGTGCCCCAAACAATGAGGGTTGCAAGGTCAGGAACACCCCAGACCCTGAGATTTCAGAGCCCAAACCCAAGAATGTGGGGCAAACCCTGGTTAATTTTCCTCTGACTTCCCTCCCACTCCTGAGCCCTGGAGATGGTAGTTAATTGGGAGAAGAGAGGAGGGCAGATCCCACCCAGAGAATTGATGCAGTAATTTGCAGGTCGCTCCTGCTGCACTAGGGATGCAGGTGGCACTGTGGGTTAAACCACAGAGCCTAGGACTTGCTGATCAGAAGTTCGGTGGTTCGAATCCCTGTGACGGGGTGAGCTCCCGTTGCTCGGTCCCAGATCCTGCCAACCTAGCAGTTCAAAAGCACGTCAAAGTGCAAGTAGATACATAGGTACCGCTCCAGCAGGAAAGTAAATGGCGTTTCCGTGCGCTGCTCTGGTTCGCCAGAAGCGGCTTAGTCATGCTGGCCACATGACCCAGAAGCTGTATGCCGGCTCCCTCGGCCAATAAAGCGAGATGAGCACCACAACCCCAGAGTTGGTCACGACTGGACCTAATGGTCAGGGGTCCCTTTACCTTTACCTTTTACCTGCTTCACTGACATTTGCAAGCTGCAAATTTAAGGACCCTCTCACCCACCGCCACTTAAAAGGGGTCAGGGAAAGGGGGAGACTTCAAGTCAGCCCTGGCACCCTGGCGCGCCCTTCCTCTCAAAGTTTCCTCTAGCCTTCATATCACCGTACGCTCCTCTTTTACTGGGCGTTGTGACTTCAAGCTTTGCTTCGTATCTGTAAAGGCCAGAAACTTAATTTCCCCTGCCTCTCCCACCACCACCGTTCCAATCAGCACATCTCCCGTTTTGAGTATTTTCAAGCTGACCTGAGAATTCTGAATTACGTCCCAGGCAGCGAAATTGAAAGAGGAACCCCAGCTGAGATGAACCCTCCAAATAGCTTGCAGTTCTAATCTTTGAACTCAACACCAGCCTGAGCTTTTTAATGTATTGGCCTCTCTGTTCCTCTTTTGCTTCTCCAGGGGAGAAGATTTTTAAACCAAGGGATAGATTTTTTTTAAAAAGAGAGAGAGAGAGATTTAAAAAATAGATCATTTTTTTCCAAATAGCCTTTGACTATGGAGGGCTGGAATGCCAGCGGTTCTGATCACGGACGTTTGCCACACTTGTGGAGAAAGTATCTTGATGCAAGAGTTACTATTCAGCGCAGGTTTCCATTTATACACGGCAATCGTGCATGCGCCAAAGAGAACTTGAACATGACCTCGGCTGGCTGTGAAGCCCAGCAGCCCAGCTGGGCATCATTAAACCATGAAAAGATGTTGCTTCGGAAGGGAATGAAATGCCTCTCCAGGGCAGAAAGCTTCAGGAAGGAACCACTCGGTTTAGCTCTGCAGGGATGGAAGACCTTCATTCTGCAGACCTGGGGAGGACAAGGGCAGGCAATTCGCTCTTTCAGGAGAAATGAAGTTCAGTTCCTAACCCTTGATTTTGTGAGCATGCACCACCGCCTTGCAATTCCATTTGCAAGTGGGGTGGGGAAATGCAAGAGCCACTTCTAGTTTATTTGACAGATTTATGCACCAGAAAAATTGTCAGTGACAGCACCAGCAAGAATAATAATGCCATATTTTTCGCTCTATAAGACGCACCAGACCACAAGAAGCACCTAGTTTTTGGAGGAGGAAAACAAGAAAAAAAATATTCTGAATCTCAGAAGCCAGAACAGCAAGAGGGATCACTGCGCAGTGAAAGCAGCAATCCCTCTTGCTGTTCTGGCTTCTGGGGTAGCTGCGCAGCCTGCATTCGCTCCATAAGACGCACACACATTTCCCCTTACTTTTTATGAGGGGAAAAGTAAGTCTTATAGAGCAAAAAATACAGTAAATGTTTTGGGTGGATAGGCACTAGGTTTGCCAGACCCCCAGGGCTGACCTGAAGAGAGAGAGAGAGAGAGTGTGTGTGTGTGTGTGTGTGTGTGTGTGTGTGTAACTGTGTGACTCTGTAGCTTGCAGGATTCAGCTAGGCAGGATCGGGCCGCAAATTATTGCATAGACTCTCTTGAGTGGGGGTCTGGCTTCCTCTGCTCCCTCCTCCCCTCTCCCTATTAACCTCCGTCTCCAGGGCTCAGTGTTGGGAAGGAGCAGAAAGGAAAGGGGGGGGGGACCTGGGCTGGGCTCAAGAAGAGGATTGCGAGTGTACATGCATGCCAGGCACCAGAATCCTCCCCCTGGGTCTCAAGTCTGAGCCCTGGAATTTCAGGGTCTGGGGTACTTATTCCTGAGCTGGCAATCCTAGCAACCTTTTAGGGAGGACATTAGCTTTGCCCCACGTGTCAGGTTTATGGAAGAGAAATAACGCTTGGCTTCACTCTAATCTCAGGCATAGTTTCTGTGAAGACCTGTTGTTTTTTGGTGGGGCTGTACAGTTAGGTGGGGACGTGGGTGGCACTGTGGGTTAAACCACAGAGCCTAGGACTTGCTGATCAGAAGGTCGGCGGTTTGAATCCCTGCGACGGGGTGAGCTCCCATTGCTCGGTCCCTGCTCCTGCCAACCTGGCAGTTCGAAAACACATCAAAGTGCAAGTAGATAAATAGGTACCACTCTGGCGGGAAGGTAAACGGCGTTTCCGTGCGCTGCTCTGGTTCGCCAGAAGCGGCTTAGTCATGCTGGCCACATGACCCGGAAGCTGTACGCCGGCTCCCTCGGCCGATAAAGCGAGATGAGCGCCGCAACCCCAGAGTCGGCCACGACTGGACCTAATGGTCAGGGGTCCCTTTACCTTTACCAAGGTGTTGTCATTTGTGGACCTTAAGGTCCTCCGTGGGGCATACCAGGAAAGGCGGTCCCATAGGTTTAATATACTCTTCTATCCCCCCAAATTATTATCTTTAAGCTTCAGGGCCCAAGGAAAACCACTTGCAAGAGAAATAACACGAAGCTGAGCAAGAAACCCATCAAAGTCCTACCCTCAGATGAAGTTAATTCACCTTCAGTTCACTTGGAAATTCCAGGGACTCCTTTCTGGAGATTTTTGAACTAGTTCAGTGAACTTGGTTAAACTGAATGAATGCTTCTTTGTGGGGGGCTTGCAGATAAAGGCTGCAATCCCGTACCCACTTTACCTGGGAGTAAGTCCCACTGAATTGAAAGGGGGAAGCGCACCCACAGGATTGCAATGTTAGGATGTGGATCTCAGAGGGAGCCTTAGCATACCTTTTGGGAGGTGAAGGGAGCGCTGGGATTGGGGGGGGGGGGGAAGAAGAGAGACTTTGAAATGTTGTTCATTTTCAGACACACGCCCTGCAATTGTTCATTCCCAGACTGGTGCTTTTATTTTCGAAATTACTCTGTCCTTCTCTTTCTCTCCCCAAAAGCGTTATCTTTTAAAGAAAAGGAGAAGTAGAAAATTGTAGACTAGAAAGGAGAAATGGCTGTAGGACAAAGGGAGCTATCAAGAGCCCGTCAATAGCCTGCCAAAAGGCCAGAGAGACAGAGAGAGCTCACCCAGCTCACTCACAAAGCGGCTGAGTGGATCCGGGCAGGACATTTGCGGCAATTAAGCGGCGATCGTTTCGCTGGCAGTGAAAATTTCTTATTATTATAATTCTGCAGGCTTTTTAGGGAACCAGGTCTGAGCGGCCCCCGAAGGAAAGGAGTACGCAGGAGAGGAGGGGGAGTTGGCGCAATGTAGAGGCCAGAGCGTTGGGTTGGGACCTGCGAGACCGGGGTTCGAATCCCCCCCTCGGCCACGAAGGGTGGGTGACCCTTGCGTGGGTCAGCCTACCTCACAGGGTTGTAGTGGAGATGAAATGTCACAAAGAATTAACCCTGAGGTCCAGCTCCAAGGGTCTTCTGGCGGTTCCCTCACTGCGAGAAGCCAAGTTACAGGGAACCAGGCAGAGGGCCTTCTCGGTGGTGGCACCCGCCCTGTGGAACATCCTCCCACCAGATGTCAAAGAGAAAAACAACTACCAGACTTTTAGAAGACATCTGAAGGCAGCCCTGTTTAGGGAAGTTTTTAATGTTTGATGCATTACTGTATTTTAATATTGTGTTGGAAGCTGCCCAGAGTGGCTGGGGAAGCCCAGCTAGATAGGCGGGGTATAAATAATAAATTGTTGTTGTTGTTGTTGTTGTTTTTACATTGTCAAGCTCCCTGTGTTCTTTGGAGGAAGGGAGATAGAAAAAATAATATAATAATAATTAATAATAATGTAACATAGATTCGGAAGGGGTAAATATTGAAACATTGAAAGAAACATTGAGACATTGAAAGAATATAAGAACATACATGTTCTCACAGTGGCCAAGTGGCCTTAAGAACCTAGGAATCCAGATAGACTTCTCAACCTGTGGGTCCCCAGATGTTGTTGGACTACAACTCCCATCATTCCTAGCCAGCATGACCAGCGGTCAGGGATGATGGGAGTTGTAGTCCAACAACATCTGGGGACCCACAGGTTGAGAACCGCTGCTCATAGACCGTCTCTCTGCCTCTCAGCCTGAGCCCTCCACCATGGAAAAGGGTGCCTTGCTGGCTGTGGATAGGAGGAGGAGGAGGAGTCGCCAGCCGCTACAATGCGTCACACACATTATATACCTCTTGTGGAAGGGAGTTCCACAGTTTGCGCTGCATGAAAATGCCCTTTTTTTTATCCATCCTGAATCGTCCCAATATTCATTGAACGCCCATGAATTCTAGCGTTATGAGAGAATATCCCCTGTCCACTTTCTGCATGCCTTGCACAATTTTATAATTTTTTTATCATCATTATTATTATTGTGATTATTTTTTTAAGGAGAACGTGTATGCAGCTAGCAGGCTTCAGTCTGGCAGGAGCTGGCTGAAAATGATGGCATAGACCATGGATAGGCAAACTAAGGCCCGGGGACTGGATCCGGCCCAATCGCCTTCTCAATCCGGCCTGCGGACAGTCCGGGAATCAGCGTGTTTTTACATGAGTAGAATGTGTCCTTTTATTTAAAATGCATCTTTGGTTATTTGTGGGGCATAGGAATTCGTTCATTCTCCCCCCCAAAAAATATAGTCTGGCCCCCCACAAGGTCCGAGGGACAGTGGACCGGCTCCCTGCTGAAAAAGTTTGCTGACCCCTGGCGTAGACACTCTGGGGGACTTGCCTTCCTCTGCTCCCCTCTCCCAATTAACCTCCGTTTCCGGGCACCAACCCTGCAACATCTGAAACATCTCAGCCTGGAGAGCATGAGACTCTTAATCTCAGGGCTGTGGGTTCGCGCCCCGCATTGGGCAAAAGATTCCTGCATTGCAAGAGATTAGTCCCTTCCAATTCTAGAATTCTGTTATCTCCAGTGTTTGAGATGCTCTTGACCTGGCAACCCTAGGCAAGGTCACCCCCAAGGCTAGTTGTCAGTAAGAGGGCAGGCAGGTAGGAGCCAGCTGGGGGCAGATTATGGGGCAGTGCCCCCTTTGCTCAACTCCACCACCCTCCAGTGGTTGCATGTTCGAATTTTAACCCATGTCTTTTCCTTGAGGTTGAAGATGGAGGGAGCCCAGGGGAGTCTGTGTTGTCCAAAGACCTGCTGGTTCGGAGAGCGACAGGCTGAGCAGACTCCTTCAGACCCCTGCATTCAAAGTTCTCCATCTTCATAGACTTTCGAAGGAACCTTCCTCAGCGTCACATCCGAAGAGCATTTTGGGAAACCTGTAATCCTGTCTGGGCAAAATATGCCAGTGTGGGGGCAAGCCCAGAGGCCAAAAGTGGACAGAGGAACTAATGAAACTTTAACCTTTGTATAGTAGGTTGGTTCTATGAACGCGTCCCTTTCTCTGTCCTCCACCCAGACAAGCAAAGAGTTCAAGAAGCATTCAGAGTCCTACTCCCAAAACCAGTTTACTTTTTAAAAAAACATTTTTTATTTTTCCATGTATTTTTCCATGTATACTTCTTCTAACAATATATCTTTAAAAAGAATTCATATTTCCACCTTCCTCCCCTGGACATCCCTCATATTCCCGTTTTGTTTTATTTCCATTTTCTTCACCCTGCGTATTGTTTCCCCAGAATTTTCCCAATACATATAGTCTTATTTTTTGTTGTATACAGTTGTGATTGTTTACTCAAACGCTGCCAATGAGTCCGTTTCTTTATGTTGTAAGTGGTTCCTATTCTCTTTTAAATTCTTTGTTGTCCTCTTCATGTAGTTTTTCTGTTAGTTTTGCCAGTTCTGCATATTCCAGAAGTTTCCCTTGCCATTGTTCTTTTGTTGGTATTTCTTCTGTCTCCCAAGTTTGCGCTAAGATACCGTAATTCTTGCCGCTGTTGTTGCATACATAAATAATTTCCAATTTTCTTTTTTTACATCTTGGTCTAAAATTCCTAGGAGGAATGCTTCTGGTTTTTTAACAAAAGTCTTTCTAAACATTTTTTTCAATTCATTATATATCATTTCCCAATAATTTTGCATTCCCACCACATATGATAAAATGTACCATCTTCTTCTTTACATTTCCAACAGGTTTTTGATCCTTTTTATACATTTTGACTACTTTCTCTGGTGTTATATCCCATCTATACATCATTTTCATATAATTCTCTTTCAGTAAGATACAATCTGTAAATTTTAGGTTCACCTTCCACATCTTTTCCCAATCTTCAAATTGTATATTATGACCTAAATCCTGAGCCCACTTTATTTGTGCTGACTTTACCATTTCATCTAACGCCCAAAACTAGTTTACTAACCCCCCATCACACACCGGGGATCAGGGGAGCTCGTGAACCCTGTAATGGAACCGTAGCGGTTGGGAGACATTTCTGGACGTTTGCAGGCTTGAACTCAAAACTCATCGCAAACCCTTTTCAGAACAGAGCCCTGGCCAAGGAGCGGGGGGACGAAAAGGATTTCCTCAATGTTTTTGGCCTGCTTCTGGTTGGAAGACTAGTGATTTTGTTGTTGTGACGTATAGAGAAGACAACAAATCACAGCCTACCATCCAGCACAGGCCCACCCTCCCCACAAATCGCAAGACCACGTCGTCGTCGTCGTCGTCATCGTCCCCCCCCCCCCCGTTCCGTTCCACTTCTTCCTCCTTCCTTTCCCTGAGGCCATGAGACGTCAGCTGCAGTCAGTTTGGATCAGCAAAGTTCCCCCCATTTGTTAGTTGTCGTTTTTGAATTATTATGCTCCTACATCATTAAAAAATACACATCACAGCAGTTTACAACAGCCTCTGGCTATAATTAAAACACACGTAAAAAAATCAAAGACCTTCAACTAACCATTATGGAAGAATCCCTTCAAACTCTACAATTTTATGATTTGATGATGTTGTATTAATTGCCTGTTTAAGCCTGGCGACACAGAAAAGTTTTCAGAAACAGAAGGCGCCTACTGAATTTCCAGTGGCAGAGCGTTCCACAGGACTGGGCTGATGGCACTAAAGGCTCAGTGAGCGAACTGGGGTGTAAGAGCTCAGGCAGTCCCTGAGGCACCCTGGACCTAAGTTGCTTGGGGCTTTTTAAATTAATACAAGGAGCTTGAAACTGGCTGCATAAAAGTTAGGCTATTACATAGGCAGCCTTGTGCTTTTCCCATCCTGTGCTTTCAGTGCCTTGTGTAAGTATCCCTAACAAAGAGGGGCATTCCCCCAACTTTCTGGGTCGCTGGGTTTTATTTTACTTGAGAGAAAGAAGTTAGCGCCTTGCAAAACGTGCCACAACCCACCACTGCTTCCAGTTAAAGGCAGAGCAGAGTGAATTGTCAGTATCTTCTCTCCCCAAGTTTTTGATGAACAGTTTTCTGTTTGCTTAATTCTGCTGGTGTCCTTTTTTCAAAATAAAATAAAAATAAAATTGACTTGTTTTGCACAGCACACTAAACTAGGAGCAGGGAATCCAAGACTGTTGGGCCAGGTGTGGCTCACAGCCAGATTTGATCTAGAACTCTGGTTCCCCCTCCCCAGCATCAACTGTTCAGTATGGAAGGGGAATGAGGAATTGTGTCAGGGGTACAATCTGCAAGAAGATCAAAACAAATCTCAGCCAACCTGCGTTCCATATATGTATGTGTGTCCTGTCCCTGTTCAAAGCCTCAATTACATAACATCATCCATGCTTTTTCCATTTGCATGCATGTCAGTTTGGGGTGTGCATGTGTTTGCGCGTGCAATGGCATTTTGTGTCTGAAGCTTTGAATAGGGACAAGGCAAGGCTTGGCAGTCCAGCTGTGCTTTGACCTTATTTTTATTCTACTGCTGGTGTTCTTTTTGCCTTTTGCACAGTCAGGGCAGACCAAGGGTGTTGCTGAGCTGCTGCTGCTGCTGCTATTTTTTAAAAAAGTATTATTTAACAAACTTTTTAAATAAAAAAAAACTACGGAGAATGAGGAACCTTACTAAGAATGATCATCATGATTATCCATAGAATTTGTTAGCTGCTTGTTATGCAACAAGGCTTCCAGGCGACTTGCAACATATTTTATGTTATTTCTAAATAATACTTTGTATTAATTTTTCAATTATTAAAATCCAATATAAACCACATTTTATCAATGTCAAATTACATTTCAAATGTATACCAGTTATAAAGCCAACGTATTTTAACTTGCAACGTATTTTAAAAGCACGAGTACAAAAATCGCCGGGTTGCAACCAAATGTGGTCCTGCTCAGAGTAGACCCATTAAAGTCACAGAGTGGCTACCTTCGTGCCATTGGTTTACTCATGAGTATATTGCAATAGAAACACGTTAACATGAAACAACAAATGGTTTGTAAAAAAAAAAATACACAGGCATCTTTCTGACTTGAGAGACAATGGATTGCACGGGGTGGGGGGTGAAGTCAAACTTCCGTGTAGCGCCAAAGGGATCTCTCTGGGGCAAAAAGCCTGGGCAGTGTGTCTGGAGGTCCTGGTCTGTCCAGACAAGAAGACCCCCCTCTCAGCTTTGTTGAGGTGGTCCAAAGGAAAGCAGAGCAAGACGTTTGGCACCAGCTTGGCTGCGGGAGTTGCTGGAAGGAGGTGGACAACAAGCCATCCCACTGTCTTGGGCATTCCACACCAGATTGGCATAGGTTTTGGCCCTCCAGCTGTTTTGGGACTACAATTCCCATCATCCCGGGCCACTGGTCTTGTTAGCTAGGGATGATGTGAGTTGTAGTCCCAAAACAGCTGGAGGGCCAAGTTTGGCCATGCCTGGTTTACGCCTTTAAGGTAAAGGGACCCCTGACCATTAGGTCCAGTCGCGGACGACTCTGGGGTTGCGGCACTCATCTCGCTTTATTGGCCGAGGGAGCTGGCATACAGCTTCCGGGTCATGTGGCCAGCATGACTAAGCTGCTTCTGGCGAACCAGAGCAGCGCATGGAAGCACCGTTTACCTTCCTGCCGGAGCGGTACCTATTTATCTACTTGCACTTTGACGTGCTTTCGAACTGCTAGGTTGGCAGGAGCAGGGACCGAGCAATGGCAGCTCACCCCGCCGCGGGGATTTGAACCGCTGACCTTCTGATTGGCAAGCCCTAGGCTCTGTGGTTTAACCCACAGCGCCACCTGCGTCCCTTGGTTTACACCTTAGCCCTTCTCCCGCAAGGCAGCACATCACAGCCAACAGCCAATGACGACATCACAGTCAGTGGGGGCTGGTACTTAATGGGACTGGGTAGGGTGGAATCCTGGGAGCCCAACAGTAGGTGGCGCCAGAACCAATGACAGGCAGAGCAAGTGGAGCCAACTCCTTCGAGTTTTGTCCCCATCCCTCTCCTCACTGCTGATTTCTACAGGGGCAACCCTGAGATGCTATAGGAGGAAACTGCCAGGCAGTGCTGCCCCCCCCCCCCCAGGACTGGTTTTGAGGTTGGTGGGTGAGGCCTGACTGAGCGCAAGCGGAAGATAACGGGGCAGGGACCCCTTCGCGATATGGACCAGCCCCCACTGATCACTGCCCATCAAAAGCCTGGTAGGAAAGTAAGTTTTGACCTGGTGCCAGGCAGACCTTCTCGGGCAGAGTGTTCCTCAAACAGGAAGTCACCACCGAAAAGGCCCTATGCCTTGACGTAGTCCTCCAAGCCTCTTTCCACAAAGGGAAAGGTCCAGGTAGGATCGTATTGGGAGAAGCCACCCCAAAAGGTCCTGAGTTGTAAAGAAAATTAAACGTACCCCTTTGGCGACCAAACATCAGGAAGAACGTTTCAGATGGCGAGTGCTGTTCATGATAGAATGGACTCCTACGAGAGGTGGTGGTTTTTAAGTAGGTGGTCGTTGGTGGATTTTAAGCAGAGATGGAATGGCCACCTCTCATGTATGATCTAGCTGAGATTCCTGCATTGCAGGGGGTTGGACTGGATGACCCTCGGGGTCCCTTCCCACTCTGATTCTGTGACTCCATGGTTTGTGAGTCTGCCCTGCTCACATTTGGGTCTAGTCCCACTTATTATTAGATTTCAGGCCCCCGAAACCTTTCCACATCCCCTCCCCAGAGTGCTGCCCCTTTTTGGGGGGCCATTTTGCCCATCTTTCTTGGACGTTGTGCTTTGGGGTTTTTTCAACAGCACACCCCACACTCCGCTGCTGCAGCTGGGCTCCCGCGAAACCCCACAGCCTCTCTGCAGGAGGGACCCGAGTGCCTTCTCTCTCCTTCCTTCTGCTGCCCCACTTCCTACCTGATTGACTGTCCTCTAGCCCACATAGCCGTGACCTCAATTATTTATTTACCACGTCGAAGGCGAAATGGAGGACAAGCGTTCCCGCCGAGAGGCGATGTGCGTATCTCTCCAGGTCTTGGTTGGCCTGTGTTTTCTTTCAACAGATTCTTTGCGATACCTTGCGATTCCGGGAAAACAAGGATGCTATTGGCAATTGCCTTTGTGGCAGAACAGAGGCTTTTCTGTGTGTATGTGTGTGTGTGTGTGTGTGTGTGTCCCTGCCAAGATCAGTTGCCTTTGTGACAGGAACATTGTTGAGTTGCTAAAAGTCATGTTCACCACTTCTTATTTAATCCGGACTTACCGTTCCATGCAGACATCCGCTTAGATCAAGCATGTCCAAAGTCCGTTTCCGGGGCCTAATCTGGCCCGCTGGTTGGTTTAATCCAGTTTATTTCCTGGGGTAAATTCCTAAAAAAAAACCTCCACAACTTCAATCCTAAGAAAAGCTCCACAACTGCAATCTTAAAAAAACAACAACTCAACAACTTTGGGGTAAAATCATAAAAAAGCTCGAGCTTCAATCTTCACGGTTCTTCAATTCATCAATGGCAGTGGCATCCCCCTGTCTGGTTGTTTTGAAGCCTGGACCCACATGTCAGGAATCGAACCTCCTACATGCAAGGCATCTAGCTGTGAAGGTTACCTGTTTAAGATGGGGTTGTATTCGCTTTTAAGGAGCAAGGGCAACTTGTTTGGGCTCCTGGATACCTCTTGAATACCTCCAGAAGATTGGAGAACCGGGCCTAAGCTAAAAAACAAGTTTTGCACTTAGGCAGGAAGAACCAGATGCACAAATATAAGGCAGGGGAGACGTAGCTTACTGGCATTCCATGTGAAAAGGACCTTAGGGGTCTTGGTGGACCACAAGCTGAACATGAGTCAATAGTGTGAGGCAGCAGCGGAAAAAAGCTAATGCAGTTCTGCACTGCATCAACAGAAGTCTAGTGTCCAGCTCAAGGGGAGTAATAGTACCACTCTATTCTGCCCTGGTCAGACCACAGCTGGAATACTGTGTCCAATTCCAGGCACCACAATTTAAGAAGGATGTTGACAGGCTGGAAGGTATGCAGAGGAGGGCGACCGAGATGATTAAGGGTCTGGAAAGCAAGCCTGATGAGGAACGGTTGAAGGAGCTGGGATTGTTTAGCCTGGAGAAAAGGAGACTGAGAGGAGATATGAGACCTGTTAAGTTGTGGGCGAACATAGCAGACGACACAGCGATTCTTCAAACAGCTCTTCTTTATTCAGATGTCAGACCAGAACTAAGCTGAGGGGCTCAGTCAGCCTGCTTATATAGAGCTCCAGAACAATGTAACTGTTGCCATTTTCTAAAACTATCCAATCACTGAACGTCACTTTTCGATCCTTCATTTGCATAACTATCTACAGTATCCCCCTGCTGGCCCAGGGTGAGAACTTCAGTACATAACAAGACCCATCATCAAACATCTAAAAGGCTGTTGCATGGAAGAGGAAACAAGCTTTGTTTTCTCCTGTTCTGGAGGGCAGAACTTGAACCAATGGCTTCAAGTTACAAGAAAGGAGGTTCTGACTAAACATTAGGAATAACTTTCGGAAGGCAAGAGCTGTTTGACAGCGGAACAGTCTCCCTCAGGAGGTGGTAGACTCTCCTTCCTTGGAGGTTTTTAAGCAGAAGTTGGATAGCCATCTGTCAAGGATGCTTTAGCTGAGATTCCTGCATTGCAGTGGGTTGGACTGGATGACCCTTGGGGTTCCTTCCAACTCTACAATTATTTTTCATTGAGCAGCTTAATTTACAAAGCCCTGAGCAATTTAGGTCCAAGGACGGCCCGAGCCCCTGCATTCCAGCTCAGGAGGGCCGTTGACTGTCCGGCAAGTTGCAAAGGTCCACTGGCAGCAGCAAGACACCAATAAGAAATAAATAATAAGGCTGTATGCACAGATTATTTAAAGCAGGGGTCCCCAAACTAAGGTCCACGGGCCGGCTAAGGCCCGAGGGACTTGTTTATCTGGCCCGCAGAGACCCCCGCCACCGCACTGCACGGCTGCCCACTTCCAGGTCGGAGGAGCACCGGAGATAGCTTGTGCGCATGTGCGTTATGTGCGCATGCGCGTTATTTCCAGTGCACATGCACACAAGCTATTTCCGGTGCTTCTCTGACCCGGAAGTGCGCCAGAAATAGCGTGTGTGCATGCATATGGGCACGCACTCCCCCGCCCTCCGGCCTGCCGCGCAATCAGCGCTAGAGACACCGACCCTAGGCGCGGTAAGTTTGCTGACCCCTGATTTAAAGGGACAGGGATGGAAATGCCTTTCCCCCAGCTGCAATAAAACTTAGTGATGAGCTGTTGCCTAGGGCAGGGGTCAGCAACCCGCGGCTCCGGAGCCGCACGTGGCTCTTTTACACCTTTGCCGCGGCTCCGGGGGGGATACTAGTGAGGGGAGGAGGCGCATTGTGCGCCCCGACACTCCCCACTGTGGCGGGCGCTGTACTGGCTGTGACGTCGCATGGGGGTGGTGCGTGCGTTAGTCACGCACCGTCCCGACATCACCTTCCCGCCCGCCCGATACATTGAAAGGGGGCATGTACGCTGGTCACTGTTTTGAAGGGGAGTGAAGAACACACACACACAAAAAGGTAACTTGTTAATTTAACGTTTATTTCTATGAGGAGGAGTAATTCTGAGGGGTCAAACAAAGAAATAATAAAAAAAAGTGACAAAAAAGTTATTTTTATAATGACGGGTTTTGCAGCTCCCAGTTTTTTTTTCCTTCGGAAACGGGTCCAAGTGGCTCCTTTTGTCTTAAAGGTTGCAGAACCCTGGCCTAGGGGGCTGCAGACTTGAAAGGCAGCCCCCATTGTGAGCTCCGGGGAGGCTGGACCCCCTGCCTCCCAAAAAGAACATCACTGCAAGGAGGGAACCGACTGGGGCTTCCTTTCCCCCTCCCAGAGGAAAGAACGCTTAGAAGGACCGTGCAGCTGAGAGCTTTAGTAGAAGCTTGCTTTCCCCCCTTCTCCTTCCCAGACGCTTTTCCTTTTGTGCCGTGTCTTTTAGATTTTAAGCCTGAGATTGCAGGCACCTTATTACTCATCACTGCAAGCCACTCTGGGACACATTTGGGGGTGGGGTGAGGGCCCTGAAGAGCAGGGCGAAAATCTTCTGATTAAAAAAACTGAAATAAGCTTCCTCAGCCCAGCATTAGAAGACGATGGGGATTTGCTACCTCTCCAGAAGAGTCTTAAGAGGCTGGTTTCTCCCCCTGGTGTGGCAACCTGTGTCTGGTCGAACTTGGTCCCTACTCCCTCCTGGCTCACCAGTCCCCAGCCCCCAGTAAATCAAAATGCTCCTAAAGAACATTGGAAGAACATTATCTGCTAGATCTGCTTGCAGGCCAAAGAGAGGGAGCGATATCTGCAAATGCAACACAATGGAGGGATGTTGCCACTTGTCCCTGGCTAATGGGTACTTCAGAGGAAAATGTCAGAGTGTATCTGGGTACCATAGCAACATGGTACATTCCAATCTCCCGCTTCAAAGCTGCAAATCATTCGTTCTTCAGGACTGGGTCCACTGAGCCTCTTGGGCTTGCCGATCAGAAGGTCGGTGGCTCAAATCCCAGCGATGGGGTGAGCTCCCGTTGCTCGGTCTTTCTCCTGCCAACCTAGCAGTTCAAAAGCAACCAGGTAAAACGCGGGTGGTGCTGTGGGTTAAACCACAGAGCCTAGGACTTCCTGATTAGAAGGTCTTGGGCTTGCCGATCAGAAGGTCGGTGGTTTGAATCCCCGCGACGGGGTGAGCTCCCGTTGCTCGGTCCCTGCTCCTGCCAACCTAGCAGTTCGAAAGCACATCAAATTGCAAGTAGATAAATAGGTACCGCTCCAGCAGGAAGGTAAACAGGGTTTCCGTGCGCTGCTCTGGTTTCGCCAGAAGCGGCTTAGTCATGCTGGCCACATGACCCGGAAGCTGTACGCCGTCTCCCTCGGCCAATAAAGCAAGATGAGCACCACAACCCCAGAGTCGGCCACGACTGGACCTAATGGTCAGGGGTCCCTTTACCTTTACCCCCACCACACACAACCCGCTATGGCTGGAGTTCTCACCACTCTGTGTCCCAGAGCAGAATGACGTACAGGTGGAGTGGCAGGTGAAGCTTTTCTGGTCGTTGCACCACTCCTCCATCACACCCCCCCCCCACCACCACTGACCTGGGTTTCTGGTTCTTTACTAGTACTCACCATAAAAATATGCACACACCAGTGGGGGGGGGGGGCGACAGTAATCCCATTTATTTATAATATATTTTATTACCCACCCTTCGCCTTAATGTCCCGGGGCACACGGCAACATTAAGAACAGTTTGAAACGGCTGAGAATCATGTCACCGAATCGTAGAGTTGGAAGGGGCAATGCAAGAATCCTTTGGCCGGTGCGAGACTCGAACCCAAGGCCCTGAGATTAAGAGTCTCATGCTCTTATGGTGAGTGCTCTGATGGTGTTTCCTGCTTGGCAGGGGGTTGGACTCGATGGCCCTTGGGGTCTCTTCCAACTCTATGATTCTATGATTCTCTACACACTGAGCTGTTCTTCTTGTTGTTTATCTACCTGTTGAAATATATATATACATATATATACACATTGTATATATATATATATATAAATATAAATATATATATATATATATATATATATATAGAAATATATATATAATTTCAATATATATATATTGAAATATATATATACATATATACGTATATATACACATTGTATATATATATATATATATATATAAATATAAATATATATATATATTGAAATATATATATAATTTCAATATATATATATTGAAATATATATATACATATATACATATATATACACACACACAAAACCACTCCAAATGGATAAACTCAGTAAAATGTGTATTTTTGCTCCCCCAGTGCAAAGACACGCCTTAAAAGACCCCTCCCCAAGTCTGCACCGCATATTTAAGGCAGTTATCACACCGCCTTCAACAGTCCTGGCTCCCCACCCTCCCTGGGAACTGCAGTTTGCTCAGGGTGCGGAGGGTTGCTAGGTGGAGAAACCCGCCCCCACCTCGTCTTCCTAAGCAGGTTTACTCGTGAGCAAGCCCCCTGACCCGCAACCCCCCCTCCCATCCCCCGGCGTTTCCCTCCTTCCCTTCCCAGAAACCTTTGCTTCCCTCGCTCCGTTCCCGCTCTGCCTTCTGGGAAATGGAGTCCCTCACCCTCCGCGACGCTCCAGGGCTGTAGTCCGCCGCGGACTCCGCTTCCCAGGAGCCACCGCGCGGCGGCCGGCCACACCCTGCCTCTAAAGCCGCCTGGGGATCGTAGTCTTCCTGCGCAGGCGCGCCTCCTGGAAACCCATAGCGCGGGCCTGGAGCGCAGGACTACGACTACCGGCATGCATTTCTGCGGCCAGCCATTTTGGGGTGGTGTTTTCCTTCCCCCCTCCCTCCCTCCCACCCCTATATCCCCCTGAATATACTTAAGATGGCGCCGGGGGCAGGAATAGACTGAAGGTTGCAGCTGTGGAGGGAGGAGAGAGGCGCTGGGGAGGAAGGCTTGGTTGCTAGGTTACCACCCCACCCCCCCAAGCCTTGCTGCCCAGGGGCACCCAGAGGAAGGAAAGCCCCCCATGGCCTGAGTCCCCTCACCTGTTGGAAAAGGTGCTGTGCGCAAGTGGAGCCCCCTGCCAGCTCATGGGGAGTGGGCAGCCCCCCTGGCCAGAGCCATGGACCTCCGCTTGGCCGTCTACAACGCCGCCCGCGAAGGCAAGCTGAAGCTGCTGCAGAAGCTGCTGGGAACCCGGAGCCGAGAGGAGCTGGAGGAGCTGACGGCCGGCCCCGGCGGCGGAGAAGGGTCCGGGGGCACGCCGCTGCTGATCGCCTCGCGCCACGGCCACCGCGAGGTGGTGGAGTACCTCCTGGACCACTGCGGCGCCCGGGTGGAGGCGGGTGGCTCGGTCAGCTTTGACGGCGAGACCATCGAGGGAGCCCCTCCGCTTTGGGCCGCGTCGGCCGCCGGCCACCTGGACGTGGCTCGCAGCCTGCTGGAGCGGGGGGCCAACGTCAACCAGACCACGCTCACCAACTCGACGCCACTGCGGGCGGCCTGCTTCGATGGGCACCTGGAGATCGTGCGCTACCTGGTGGGCGAGAGGGGGGCCGACCTGGAGGTGGCCAACCGCCACGGCCACACCTGCCTGATGATCTCGTGCTACAAGGGCCACACGGAGATCGCCCGCTACCTCCTACAGAGGGGGGCGGACGTCAACCGCCGCAGCGTCAAGGGGAACACGGCCCTGCATGACTGCGCCGAGTCCGGGAGCCTGGAGATCCTGCGCCTGCTGCTGGCCTCCGGGGCGAGGATGGAGAAGGATGGGTACGGCATGACCCCGCTGCTGGCCGCCAGCGTGACTGGCCACACCAACATCGTCGAATACTTTATAGAGGGAGCGTTGGAGGAGGAGGCGGCAGCCGTAGGGGAGCACAACGGCAGCCAGGCAAAAGACGGTGATGGGTGTTCTGCTGCCGGCGACGGCCGTCCCCAAGTTTACTGCACCCGGGAAGCAGCTGTGGAAGCACTGGAGCTCCTGGGAGCCACCTTTGTGGACAAGAAGCGCGACCTGCTGGGGGCCTACAAGCACTGGCGGAGGGCGATGGGCCTTCGCCACCAGGGCGGGCAGTACCTGGCCAAACCGGAGCCTCGCCAGTTGGTGCTGGCCTATGACTACTCGCGGGAGGTGAGCACGGCGGAGGAGTTGGAGACCTTGGTGATCGACCCGGACGAAATGCGGATGCAGGCCCTTTTGATCCGTGAGCGCGTCCTCGGCCCCTCGCACCCAGACACCTCCTACTACATCCGCTACCGGGGGGCCGTGTACGCCGACTCGGGGAACTTCGAGCGCTGCATCAACTTGTGGAAGTATGCGCTGGAGATGCAACAGGGCAACCTGGAGCCGCTGAGCCCCATGACGGCCAGCAGCTTCCTCTCCTTCGCTGAGCTGTTCTCCTACGTGCTGCAGGACCGCTCAAAGGGCACCTTGGCCACGCAGCTGGGCTTCCCCGACCTCATGGGCGTGCTGAGCAAAGGGGTGCGTGAGGTGGAGCGGGCGCTCCTGCACCGCAAGGACCCCGTGGCGGACTGCGCCCAGTTCACCAAAGCCCTGGTCATCATCCTGCACCTGGTCTTCCTTCTGGAGAAGGTGGAGTGCACCCCCGAACAGGAGCACCAGAAGCGGCAGACCATCTACCGCCTCCTGAAGTGCAACCCGCGGGGCAAGAACGGCTTCACGCCGCTGCACATGGCGGTGGACAAGGACACCACCTCCGTCGGCCGCTACCCAGTGGGAAAGTTCCCCTCCCTCCACGTGGTCAACCTCCTCCTGGAGTGCGGGGCTGACCCTGACGGCCGCGACTACGACAACAATACCCCTCTGCACGTGGCCGCGCGCAACAACTGCCCGCTCATCATGAGCGCCCTCATAGAAGCTGGGGCGCACATGGACGCCACCAACGCCTTCAAGCAGACGGCCTACGAGCTGCTGGACGAGAAGCTGCTCACCAAAGCCATGATGCAACCCTTCAACTACATCACGTTGCAGTGCCTTGCCGCCCGCGCCCTCGACAAGCACAAGATCCCCTACAAAGGATTCATCCCCGAAGAGCTGGAGGCCTTCATCGAGCTCCACTGAAGAGGCGGTGGGCGGCATGGCGAGTCCCCTCCCGCAGGGGCTGGGGCTGGGATTCGGCCCGCCTCCGCTCGGGTTTGGATTTTAAAATGCTTCCATTTGCACACTGGGCCGGGTCGACCTGCCCTCTCTCTCTCTCTCCGGGACTCGAGCGAGAAAGGGAACCTGTGGAAATTGAGAGCTGCTCTCGCTGGGCCACCTTGGTGGGGCTGGATGTAGCCCCTACTCTGTGACCTAGTGTGGCTCTAGGGGAGTTGGGGGCAGAATAAGGGTGGACAAAACCAGCTGCTCGTCACCCTGCCCCCTGAAAAGAAAGGGAGCCCACCAGGATCCCCTGAGTGACGGCCACTTCCCAGCTCACACAGATGGCAGGGTTCAAGCAGCATGGTCAGGTCAGAATTGCTGCTGCCCTCCATTGCCAACTAATTTTTTTTCCTCTTCAAAGCACACACACACACACACACACACATGCAAATCCTATTTTTGACCTCTTGCTTTCTGAAGCCCAGCCTGCCTTACAATCTTTAAGAGTGGCTAGGTTTGCATGCCCTTCCTCCTCTCCCTCCCTTGAAAGCAAGCGAGGGGTTTTAGGCGAGCCTGCAGTCAAGTCTTAAAAAAAACAAAACCTGCTCTACCCTTTTTTCAGTGACAGCCTGTGCCGGAGGGGGTGTGTGAAAGTTTCAGCCAAACACTGCGGGTAATGTTGAAAGTTAGCTTTGTTACGCTTCGCGCAGCTGACCCAACCCGGTATGGTGAGGTTTGGTTGTGTTCTGCGTTTGATTTTACTTCATTTTCCAGTGTCCCATACTGCATTGCTGAGATTTTGCTGGCTGTATTGAGAGGCTGGTTGTGGTGTTGTGCTGTGTTTTGCTGTTTTTTTCCTCATTTATTTTTTTTAAAGAACAAGCTGGCGCTATCACTGGTTCAGGCAGTTGAGGGGGGGTGGAAAAACCCCAAACTCTGAAGTCGCTTTTAGGATCAACCAGCGGCCCCCCGCCTTCCTCCCCACAGAAAGACCAGAGGCAGAAAAACCATTATCAGGCTTCTTTTTCGAGTGTGTTAAAGATGATCCTTTGCGTTAAGACAGCCCCGTTCTTTTCAGAGCACAGATAGGGGTTGTTGTGTTTTGCTTTTTAAGAGGGGAACGTCTTCCAGAATGTCGGGTGGCTAGGATCTGCTTCTTCTAATAGGTCCTGTGCCTACAGACCCTTCTTCCTTTGCACAGCTGCAGAAAGGGGTCAGAAGTGCTCCTTTAAAGGTCTTTTGGTGGCATCAGGGCAGGGGGAGAGACAGTGGCCCTTGTTGTACTTCCAAATTAAATGCAGCGCACAGGCCCAGAGACCTAGTTGGCAGGTTTTGTCCCGGACTGCGGCCGACGGCCCCTTTCTCCACCGGCTGGTTTTGCCGCGTCTTGGGCAGGTCTTAAAAGCGGGGGCTTTGTCAAGCAGCCTCAGTGGATTTCTGTGCTTGCACCACCTCTCCCAGTTGCATTGAGAGAGGTGTCTAATAAGGTGTCTGGAAGGACAGTCAGTAAAGCATGAAACTCTTAATCTCAGGGTTGTGGGTTCAAGCCCCACGTTGGGACAAAGGACCCCTGCATCGCATGGGGTTGGGCTAGATGATCTTGGTGGTCTCTTTCCAACTCTACAATTCTGCCATTCTAGACGGCTGTACACTTCATTCACAGTTGCTCCCTCTCTGAAAGACGGGATCTGTAATCAGCAGACTTTTGAGGTCGTGTTAATTGAACTGTTCTTCAGTCCGGGAATCAAGAGAGTTGTAGAGTCAGAAGGGACCCCGAGTGTCTAGTTCCAACTCCCTGCAATGCAGGAATCTCAACTGACAGGTGGCCATCAAACCTTTGTTCAAAACCCTCCAAGGAAGGGAGAGTCCACCACCTGTGGGGTTCTTCCTGGCGTCCAGTCGGAATCTCCTTCCTTGCAATTTGAATCCGTTGGTTCAGGTCATCCCCTCCGGAGCCGGAGAAAAGAAACTTGCTCTGTCCTCCGTGAAGGCTGATCCCTGAAAATGGATTCCCAAACCCTGTTATCCCAGACATGCTGGCCCAGGGCTTGGTGGGAGTCAGGAGTCTCAGGTCTTTGAAGAAGGAAGCAGGGCTTTATTTGGAATTCAAAGGGTATCCAAAGCATGCTGAGTTTGAGAGTCTGGGGAAAGGGCATGTTGAGCTGCATCCCATTTGGTTGCATCGCATCAACCCAACAGCAAGGCGGATCATGCGGCTGAAAGGTGTACTTGTTGCAGGGGGAGCATAGCTGTTCACAGTTGCCAGCGCTGTTTGCAGAGATGTTTGGAGCAGTGGTATCATCTCCTGGCTGGAAGGCAGGCACCGGAGCGTGGTTCACAGCTGCCATCTTTTGTCAGCCAGCCACAAGAAAGCGCCCACTGACCATCTCACACAGCCCTGACTGGGACAGAGCTTGCGCAGAATGCAGATTGGGAGGGCTTGCTGCTTGTTAGTCCAGAGGTGTCCCCCCCCCCAATAGCCCTTCAGAGGGTCAACATCTGGAAGGGTTCAAGAGACCTTCCCTGGCGCGGCTTTCGGAGGGCGGATTCAGACAACAATTTCATCCTCCTCCCTCCCCCTGCCCTGACTTTACAGGGTTGGGAATTCAGTGAACTGGCAAGGTGGCTCCTGATCTATAGCTCAGTCAGTAGAGCATGAGGCCTTTAATCTCAGGGTCGTGGGTTCACGTCCCACCTCGGGCAGAAGATTCCCACATGGCAGGGGGTGGGATTAGGGCAGGGGTCAGCAAACTTACCGCGCCTCGGGCCGGTGTCTCCAGCGCCGATCGCACAGAGGGCATGGGAGCGCGTGCCCATACGCACACGCTATTTCTGGCGCACTTCCGGGTTGGAGGAGCACCGGAAATAGCTTGTGCGCATATGCACGGGCCTCCTCTAACCCGGATGTGCACTGGAAAAACGCTTGTGCATGCACAAATAACGTGCATGCGCAAATAACGCTTGCGCATGTGCACAAGCTACTTCCGGTGCTCCTCCGACCCGGAAGTGGGCAGCCGTGCAGCGCCGGTAAGAGCAGGGGGCGGGGTCGCCACAGGCTGGATAAACGAGTCCCTCGGGCCTTATCCAGCCCGGGGCCTTAGTTTGGGGACCCCTGGATTAGGGTGACCCTCATGGTCGCTTCCAACTCTACAGTTCCACATGGCTTGTCCCAGAGGACGCAATACACATGGGTCCCTCTCCCAAGCCAATGTCTGCTGGAAAATTGAGGCATTTCAGACGCTGGTCCACGGGCTCCTTCATGGCCTGACCGGGCCACTGCTGCCCCCAGTTCCACTAGATCTGCAAGGTGCCATTTCCCAACAAATCAGTGTATGCCACTGTAGCATGAGGGCTTTGTCTGAATCCATCTCCTTACATTTTTGTTTGGGATTTTTTTGGAGGGGGTTGTATGCCAAAGTTGATTGAGTGTTGTGTGTTGACCATCAAAGCTGTGGGCTCCAAGTTTGGTTTCAAAAGGCTCTCTTCGGTGTGGGCAGGAGAGCAAGGGTAGAAAACAGCCGCTGAGGTTGGGTGGGGGGGGTAGAGGAAGGGGTGATTCCCCCCCCCCGCCAGCTGCCCACCCCTCAAGGCTCTCTCGCTCTTCACAACACCCCTCGGGACCGCTGACCACGTGCTCCCTGCTTGAGACTGGATGGCTCAGCTGAACCATAGCAACCTCAGAAAGGTTTTCCTCAGAGGAGGAATCACTTCGACTGTCCTTCCCCCCTCCCCGCCTCCCGCTTTGTTAAAAAAGCAAACGACAGTTTCGAGGGGTAAAGAAAGATGGTTTCAGGGTACTGCTGCTGCTGCTGCTGTTGTTTTCTTGCTGCAAAGAAAAGTGTTCATTTAGCAACGCATTGAGCAGAATACTCAAGAAGCGGAGTGTGTTAAACTCGTCAGCCGGTGGCAACTCCTAAGTTGGAATGAATGAAATGACACTTTAAAAAAATAAAAAGGAAAAGAAGGAAACGAAAATCCTGCTGCTAAAAAAAACAAACCCCAAATTCCTCTGACTTTCTTGTTCTTATGTCTGTTGGGATCTGGTTGGTTGGTTGGTAGGGGTTGTTTGAGGGATGACATTTATTCTGCAGAAGGGGAGCTCCCCATTTTCCCACAGGGAAACAGGTTCATTTATGGATGGAGGAATCGGTGCGCAGGGTCAGGCCCTTAAAGTCCTGTTGTCAGCTAGAGAGGCTTCTGGCAATAGCTCCCCAGCAGCAGCTGGTATTTGGGAATATTCTGGCCGTAGTTCAGTGGTGGAGCATCTCCCTTGCAAACAGGGGCCCCCAGATTCAACCCCCAGTTGTTGTAGGGATTAACTAAGGAGCAGGGGCGAACCATGGACTCCTTGGAGAAAAAGGTGGGAGATAATTGCAATCAATAAGCTGTTCTGCTGACCTAAGAGGGCTGGAGGGGCCAGCCGGGTGGAGATCCCAGTCGCCCGCCTGAGATCCAGAAAGATTTCCACGTGGTCGCAGTTGGACCTGCGTCAGTCTCAGGACGCACCTGGTGCCTGGCGAATTTTGTACACTTGGTTCCAGGTTAGGATTCAGGTACCATATTCTTTGCTCTATAAGATTTACTTTTTCCCTCCTAAAAAGTAAGGGGAAATGTGTGTGCGTCTTATGGAGCAAATGCAGGCTGCACAGCTATCCCAGAAGCCAGAACAGCAAGAAGGATCGCTGCTTTCGCTGCTCAGTGATCCCTCTTGCTGTTCTGGCTTCTGGGATTCAGAATATTTTTCTTTTTTCCTCCTCCAAAAACTAGGTGCGTCTTATGGAGCGAAAAATGCGGTATGTCTGCTTGGGGCTCCAGCCGAAACCTTGCTTGGATGGGGGCAGAGGACTCTGGACAGCAGTCAAGACATCTATTGCTTAATATTTCAGCCCCAAAGGGCTGGCCAAACCCCTAGGAGCCACATGCCATTGGTAGGCGGGGGCAGGAGCAAAAGGGGGGGGGAGCAACGGTTGTAGATTTTAACCTTTCTCAGTAGTCTAGCTTCTGCACCCACCCAAGCCTTCTCTGTCTTCCATCTAGGAAAGAAGGAGGCATTCAGTAGAGTTCAGGGGCGCATTCTGGCCGGTCAGAAACACTCAAGGGGGTGGGGGCAGTGCAAAGCAAGACCAGCGAGATGTGGGGCCTGGGGGAGAGGGGGTGGGGCCTATGCAGAGTCCTGGGTGCCAGGTAGAGAGGTTTGGGGTGGCATATTCAGACCCTGGGCCTGGCATGCATGCCTCTTGTAGAAAGATGCATATAGAAAGTTTTTACCTGGAGGGCAACCTTAATTTCACTTACATGCTCATGGGGCATGGAACAGCGGGCCAGGAACAAGACCTTGGGGAAATGGGGAGGGGGGAAACCATGTGAAACCACCTTGAGATCCTTGGAAAACAAAGGTGGTTAAATCAATAAACTAATAAATAATGGACCGCTCGATTAAGACGTTGACCCAGTGTGCAGCCGCCACAAAGGATTTCCCTCTCGCAACTCCATGCATACATTTCGTAGATGTCTTCCATGTCTCCTCTTTCTCGCCTTCTCTCTAAACTAAAAAGCCCCAAGCGACAACACTTTATTCCCATAGGGGAGTCACTCCGCACACATCCCTCAATCAGTTTGGTCGCCCTTTTCCAACGCTTTTCCATCTCCTTTTTGAGGGCAGGTGCCCAGAACTCCACACAGTGGCACAGCTCAGTCCTCAAGGATTTATAGCCAGCACTGAAGCTGGCTTGCCTTTCCCTCACCTAAAAGCACCGCACCTGCTTAGCTTGCTTAATTTCCGCACCTAGATTTAGGTACCGAAGTTTCTGCTGCTGCTGCTGCTGCTGCTGCTGCTGCTGCTGCTGCTGCTGCTATTATTAAGCAGCTAGGCTTCTGAAACCTCAAGTGTGGGAAACCTTTGAGTGCCATCCATACTGAGTAACCCATTGCTTTGGCCTTTGTTGGGATCCAGCAGGTTAAAAATAAAAGCTGCCGTCAGGTTGGTCCAGATTTGGAGCTGAGCAGCTGAGAGGGTTGCATGTGAAACAAGAAACTTAGCAAGCTATGTTCCAGCCAGGGGTGATTTCCCCCAGGCGAGGGCTTTGCAAGAACACTGGTCCTTCATTCCTGCGTAACAAGAGCTGGCTCGCGTGCCTACCTGTATAGTCACCACAGGTGACACTTGGTTCAATGCAGGGGAGTGCGCTAGGATTCTGAGCAAGTTGAGTGAGCGAGCTAGAAACTTTCGTGGCCTTATTCGCAAGGATGTATTAATGAAGAACAGCTTGTGTCTGATTCAAATCTCACCGGAACCAAGAGCTGTCCTAGCCAGTGGCATAGCGTTTTGTGTGTGGGTGTACAGGGGCTGTGGGCTTCCATCACTGGGCTCCATTGAAAACAGCTGTGAGAACCAGGAAGTGGCCTCTCCAGACAACGGAATAGCTCGTTCTTATCTCTGTGGCTGCGATCTCCTGAAACACTCAAGGGAGTTGAATGCACATGCATGCTCCATCCGTTTCCCTCCCTCCACACAGCCCCGTGCACTGGCAACCCACGCTACACCACTGGCCCTTTGTTGTGGTTGTTAGTCGTGTCCGCCTCTTCGTGACCCCATGGACCAGAGCACGCCAGGCACTTCTGTCCTCCACTGCCTCCCGCAGTTTGATCAAACTCATGCCGGTAGCTTCAAGAACACCATCCAACCATCTCGTCCTCTGTCGTCCCCTTCTCCTTGTGCCCTCCATCTTTCCCAACATCAGGGTCTTTTCCAGGGAGTCTTCTCTTCTCCTGAGGTGGCCAAGTATTGCAGCCTCAGCTTCAGGATCTGTCCTTCCAGTGAGCACTCAGGGCTGATTTCCTTCAGAATGGATACGTTTGATCTTCTTGCAGTCCATGGGACTCTCAAGAGTCTCCTCCAACACCACAATTCAAAAGCATCAATTCTTCGGCGATCAGCCTTCTTTATGGTCCAGCTCTCACTTCCATACATCACTACTGGGAAAACCATAGCTTTAACTATACGGACCTTTGTTGGTCTCTGCTTTTTAAGATGCTGTCTAGGTTTTTCATTGATTTTCTCCCAAGAAGCAGGCGTCTTTTAATTTCGTGGCTGCTGTCATCATCTGCAGTGATCATGGAGCCCACTGACCCTAGCAAGCCTTAATTCAAATGTAATCACCCCCCCCCCACACCCCCTGCCCCACTTTCCTGTCAGGAACAAAACAGAACTGGCACCTCCGGCTCGTGAACTCTGTTCAGAGCAGTGGTGCGACAGGCATTTCATCCCCCCCCCCTTTGGAAAGGAATGGTAAAGTTGCGAAGAAAACTTCAGAAAGGGGCAACCCAAACCATTAAGGGAATGGAGCAACTCCCTGGCGCATGGGCCAGGAATCAGCTTTACCCGCTGAACAGCAGCCTGAAGAGAGCAGGAGGTTTAGTGACCCCACCTGCTGCTGATCAGCCTTCAAGGACTCAGAGGAGAACCAGCTGGCTCCAGCCTTCTTAAGCGGGGCTTCCAGCCTCCTGTCAATTGCTGGAAACGTTTTGTCATTCCTGGTCCGACCTTTGCTGCTTTTCGGTTAGATTGTTGGATTCCCTGACCCCTGGACTGTCTGCCATACGTCCAACCTTAGGACTGGACCTGACTTTGCTTATGGGCTCCGCTTCCAGGCAAGTACCCCTCTGAGACTGCTGGTTGGCTGGCCTCTCGCTCCTCTGGGCTCTATAAAAAGGTAAAGGGACCCCTGACCATTAGGTCCAGTCGTGGCCGACTCTGGGGTTGCGGCGCTCATCTCACTTTATTGGCCGAGGGAGCCGGCATACAGCTTCTGGGTCATGTGGCCAGCATGACTAAGCCGCTTCTGGCGAACCAGAGCAGCGCACGGAAACGCCGTTTACCTTCCCGCTGGAGCAGTACCTATTTATCTACTTGCACTTTGACGTGCTTTCGAACTGCTAGGTTGGCAGGAGCAGGGACCGAGCAACGGGAGCTCACCCTGTCGCAGGGATTCGAACCACCGACCTTCTGATTGGCAAATCCTAGGCTCTGTGGTTTAACCCACAGCGCCACCCGCATCCCCTGGGCTCTATACAAGTTAGATCATTGCAATGCATTATACGCCTCAGAAGATGGTTTGGAAACTTGAGCTGGTGGAGCATTTTGGTGGCCCAGTTGCTCACTGGGGAGCAGCTGCAAGAAACAGCCGTGCAAGACTTTGGGAGGCAGAGATGCAAGAGGGCATCAGAGGAGGGAGAGAAGGAAAGAGGGATAGAGGCCAGTGTTGCCCATGGCACCCCTGACCATCATTCAAGTCATCCCAGGGTGCAACGGCACACCTGAAAACCACTGGCTTAACCTATGAAACCTTCTTAGGCAGACTTAAGGCCCATTCACACCTCATTTTAATATAGATCCTTTAATCTCGTGGTAAAAGCAGAGACATCACCTTGCCAACAAAGGTCCGTACAGTTAAAGCCATGGTTTTCCCAGTAGTGATGTATGGAAGTGAGAGCTGGACCATAAAGAAGGCTGATCGCCGAAGAATGGATGGTTTTGAATAATGGTGCTGGAGGAGACTCTGGAGAGTCCCATGGACTGCAAGAAGATCAAACCTCTCCATTCTGAAGGAAATCGGCCCTGAGTGCTCACTGGAAGGACAGATCCTGAAGCTGAGGCTCCAATTCTTTGGTCACCTCATGAGAAGAGAAGACTCCCTGGGAAAGACCCTGACGCTGGGAAAGATGGAGGGCACAAGGAGAAGGGGACAACGGAGGACGAGATGGTGGGACAGTGTTCTCGAAGCTACCAGCATGAGTTTGGCCAAACTGCGGGAGGCAGTGGAAGACAGGAGTGCCTGGTGTGCTCTGGTCCAGTGGGTCACGAAGAGTTGGACACGACTAAACAAGCAAACAACAACAACAATCTCATGGTTCCAAAATGTTTTTTCCCAGGCCACTCCCTGCCTCCTCGGTCCCCCAGTGCTCCCTACCACACTAAAACCAGTGGTTTGCACGACCCGCTGAGGGAGATAATAGCACGATAAAATTCAAAACCACGACAATTAATTACACATTCAGTCAAAATCCAGTTGAAACTATTGAGTTTAATTCAGAGAGACTTGTGAACTTGATCCAGCGATACCAGCTTTTTGAAGTGCGATATTCATTTGCACCTCCAGCGCCCCCAGCTCCCCCCTCACCTATTAGCGCCCCTGGGTCATCCCACCCACCCTAGGGGGTGGTAGCACCCATTGCTTTAATCTAACATATTTTAATTACCCCTTCGTCTATACAATGTTCGCTGCAAGCAGCTGCTGTCCCAAACTTTCACCCTGCTAAATCCTGAGTTTCCCTGTCCTCAGAAAATCCGAAAAGTGTACCTGCTCTGCTTTAAAAGCTCTTCTGTCCCCAACTCTTGGCATGAAGCGTTGATAACCTTACTACCAAAACAAGGAATGGACCCAAATAATATAAAGAATTACAGACCAGTTTCATTATTGAATGTTGATTAGAAAATCTCAAATAGATTGGAAAATGCTTGAACAGAATAATAGGTAAGGATCAGAATGGCTTTTTACCAGGGAGACAGATAAAAAATAATACAAGAGTAGTGATTGATTTTCTAGAATTTATTGATATGGAACCTAGTAAGAAGGTGGCATTGTCACTGGTGGATGCGGAGAAGGCCTTCGACAGTGTGGCCTGGAACTTTCTGGTTCACACTGTGGAAAGTGTGAAACTTGGGAACAAAATTTTGAATGGTATTAAAGAGATTTATGAAAACCAGAAAGCTAAGTTAATAATTAACAGTGAAATAACTGAAGAATTCCAAATTGAAAGAGGCACCAGACAAGGATGTCCTCTATCCCCACTTTTGTTCATTGTGACGCTAGAAACACTCCTAATAGCAATAAGAAAGGACCCAAAAATTAAGGGGATTAGTCTGGGTAAGTTAAAGCATTTATGACAATGTAATTATTACTTCAGAAAATCCAGAAGAAAGTATACAAGAAGCCCTAAAGAAATTGACTGAGTACGGAGCAGTATCGGGCTTCAAGTTAAATAAAGAAAAATCTAAATTATTAACGAAAAATATGGGGGTAAAAGAACAGGAAGAATTGGAAAGGGTAACCGGCCTTAAAATCACCACGAAAGCTAAGTATTTGGGGATCTGGATTACAAATAAAAATACCAATTTGTACAAGGATAATTATGTGAAGAAGTGGAAGGAAATAAAAGGATATTTAAATAAATGGAATAAACTGAACTTGTCTTTATGGGGTAGGATATCCTTGATAAAAAAGTCAATTCTTCCAAAAATGCTCTTTCTTTTCCAGACGATCCCAATAATTATTGGGACAAAATGTTTTAAAGGCTGGCAAAGGGATCTTTCTGATTTTATTTGGCAGGGTAAGAAGCCAAGAGTAAGGTTCAAAGTATTGATGGAGCCCAAAGAAAAGGGCGGGTTTGTGGTCCCAGACCTCAAGCTGTATTTTGAGGCCACGTGCATGACGTGGCTGAAAGATTGGATGTTACTGACAGCTACAGAAATCCTAGACCTGGAGGGCTGGGACAAAGTTTTCGGGTGGCATGGCTACCTGGGTCACGATAAAATAAAAGCACATAGAGGCTTCACTAATCATTTGGTGAAAAGGCCCTATTCAAAGTTTGGGAAAGAAATAAAACAATAGTAACAGCCAAAACTCCCTTGTGGCTATTGCCTATAGAGTCATCAGCCATGCATAGAAATAATATGAAAGACAGTTGACTAACATATAGGGAACTCGTAGAAGAAATAAAGGATTGCCCAACAGTAAAGACAGGGGTAAAGTGACCCCTGACCATTAGGTCCAGCCACGGACGACTCTGGGGTTGTGGCGCTCATCTTGCTTTATTGGCCGGGTACAGCTTCTGGGTCATGTGGCCAGCATGACTAAGCCACTTCTGGCGAACCAGAGCAGCGCACGGAAACACCATTTACCTTCCCGCCGGAGCGGTACCCATTTATCTACTTGCACTTTGACGTGCTTTCGAACTGCTAGGTTGGCAGGAGCAGGGACTGAGCAACGGGAGCTCACCCCGTCGCGATGATTCGAACCGCCGACCTTCTGATCGGCAAGTCCTAGGCTTTGTGGTTTAACCCACAGCGCCACCCACGTCCCAAAAATATATAAATTGTTACAAAATTGGAAAATAGAAAAGGTGGGAAAAGGTGACACTATTAAAAAATGGGAACAAGATCTGGGCCGCTCAACTGATTATAATGAATGAGAAAGACTGTGGACAAAAAATATAAATTTCACAGCATGTTACCGAATAAGAGAGAATTTTATGAAAATGCATCATAGGTGGTCCCTGTTACCAGAAAGGCTGGCAAAAATGGATAAAACATATAATAATTAGTGCTGGAGGAAGGAATCTTCTACCATATGTGGTGGACATGCCCCGAAATTGGGAAATTTTGGGGCATGATCCACGAAGAAATAAAGAAAATACTAAGAATATCATATAGTAAAAGGCCAGAGGCATTCCTTTTAGGAATTTTAAACGACCATATTCCAAAAGACAAAACTAAATTTTTCTTATACGCAACGTCTGCAGCAAGAATCCTGGTGGCTAAATACTGGAAAGGAAATCAGTTACCCACTAGGGGAGAATGGTTATGTAAGCTTTCAGAATATTTAGAATTAGCCAAATTGACATTTATAATAAGACAAAGACCAAAAAGTGAAGTGAAAAAGGAATGGGAGTGCCTAAATGAATACCTTAAAAGCCAAGGTTCGAGGACAGAAATCTGGCTGAGTCTGGAATAACCTTGTGAAGTGAAAGGATAAGAAAGAGGGATTTATATCAGATGATAAGGAAAACAGGAAGATACAATGAGAGGTAAAAGAGGCGCCGTGGGATTGGTGGAAGTCAATGTTTGTTTTCCTTTTTAGTGTTTATATTATTAATTTGTAAGATTTGGATTTGGTTTTTAAAATGCTTGTTTTTGTGTTTTGTGTATTTTTTTCGGGGGGGGGGGGTTGTTGTTGTGTGGAAAATACTAATAAAATTTACTTTTTTTAAAGCTCTTCTGTCAGCTTTACGTGGATGAAACCTTTGTCCATTTTTTGTTTTCGATGGGAGTGTTTTTGTGTGGAGCAGCTTCCAGAGAGGCAGGGTGGCCTGAATCAGCAAATCATGGAAAACAGGGGAAATGGGCAGGAAAATTCCGGGTTAAAATCGCGTCCAAAAAGAAGCCAGGGTACAAATTGATTAGGCCAAAAGTACCCTAAGAAGAAAGCAGCAGAACGAATAGAGACAGAGTGGAATGTGAACAGTTTAATTTATTTCCCTCCCAACTATTATGGTCTTTAAGGTTGACATTATTTATTGTCAGTTAGCTCTTATTTAGCTTTGCTTATATGTACTTAAACCTAGATTGCTGCGTGTTTTGTTTTCTTGTTTTTGGTAATGTTGAATTCATTCTGTGTTTGTTAAATTGTGTTCTGTCAGTTTTGACATGCTCTGTATTTCATATACAGTTGTACCTTGGAAGTCGAACGGAATCTGTTCCGGAAGTCCGTTCAACTTCCAAAACGTTCAGAAACCAAGGCGCAGCTTCAGATTGGAAGCTCCTGTAGCCAATCGGAACCCGTGGAATCTGCGTCAGACGTCCAGGTTCCAAAGAACGTTCGCAAACTGGAACACTCACTCCCAGATCTGCAGCATTCGGGAGCCAAAACATTCAAGTTGCAAGGCGTTTGACTTCTGAGGTACGACTGTATTAGCATTCTGATGTATAATTTATGAAATAAATTTCGTTGTCGAGAAGCAGCATGCAAGTCAACTCAAATCAGGCAACCGGAGAGAAATTGTTCTGAGTTCTACTCCAAAACGAACTGGATTCTCATTCGCTTCCCCTGAGAGTTACGCGAACTGCTTCTGGGTGGTGTTCAGACATTTCTGATGCGATTTGACAAACTTCGTTAAACCAAAGCAACTCGTTCCAGGAGGGCTCCCTTTTCCTGCTGCCTCTCCAGATCTTCTGGCGCCCATTTTGGGTCGAGGAGGAGCAGAACAGAGTTTCTACATGTGGCCGTGCCCCTGATCACGACGCCACAAAGAGATGGAGGCACTTTGAGCTTCAGCCTCCAGGTCTCTCTCTCCCGTCCAAACCACCTTCTTCCTCTTCTGCCGCCGCACCTGCCTTCTCCACCTGCATTTGGTTATAGTCTCCAATCTGAACCATTTGGGCATTCTGGATTATGAGGTGCGACGGAGGCGCCCCAGACATGAGCCCCGGGGAACCCCGTGAGAACACATATGGATGGGAAAGTTGATCAGGCCCCAGCTGAGGTTGAGGCATTTCAGGGTAGAAAAATGGCTGGTCAGGTGGGGTCTGCAGCCCCAGAAAGCCCCTCTGCGAGGGCATCAGAACTTGCGAGCTGACCCTGAGGGCAGACAGGCGCGGCAGGGCCTGCTGGTACTCACTCTGCTGCTGCTGCAAGCGCTCCTGGTTCCGGATCTGCCTCGAGACATTCCACAGGGCCCTCTTCTCCCGGATCACCGCTGGGGAGAACGTTTTCTTGACCCGCCTGGCGAAGACGGGCGAGGTCTCATCCAGCGGCACGATTGCCGCGAGCATGAAAGGCATCTCTCGCCTCTTCATGGGGCTCTCTTTGGCAATGAAGGGCACCACCGAGTTGGTCTTGCAGAAGCGCTGGAAGGAGTCCATCAAGGCCACGTTTGCCTGGAAGGCGCAGAAGCGGCTCTTGAAGTTCTCCGTCAGGAGGAGGAGGGTGAAGGCCGAGTTATCCAGGGCATCCTGGAAGCAGCTGAGCTGGCAGTGCCCAGGGACAAGGAAGTCCTCGCTGACCGTCGCCCCGTCGGCAACGCCCAGGGCCTCCAGCCGCTCCCTCACCCGGCAGGCGACTGTCTCGTCTTCAGGGGCATGGACCACAACGAAAGTGAAGAAGGGTTGCTCCTCAGCCGGCAGATCTGTCAAGGGAGGTCCTGATGAATGAGGAGGAGGAGAACCAGAGCTTGAAGAGGACCCAGTCTCCAAGCTCGGCTTCAGGGAAGAGGAATCTTCCACGGTTCTTGGAACAAACAGTGCAGAAGGTGCTAAACCAGGCAGAGGTGTGGATGGCGCTTGTGAGTTCTGGAGTGGACCTCCTGCACAACCCTGCGGTTCCGAGGCCACGAGACTTCGGGGTTCCCTGTTTTCTCCATCTTCCAGCGGCTGCGTAATTTTAGGGGGAGGCTGAACCGACAAGCAAGAATGGTTGCCTCCAGGATCACTGGTTTGCCTGGTTTTCTCTTGGCCTTGCACGACGGGCTCCGCTGGTCTCCCAGAGCAAGAATTGGCTGGAGACTCGGCAGTGGCTCCCGCTTCTCCAGGCTGCACCAGGGAGTTGGGGCCACTTCCACACAGCTTGCTGGGCTCGGGGACGCCATGCTGAACGGAATGGGTGAAGAACAGCAAGGTTGGAGACTGGCTGATCTCCAGGTGGCTGAGCAGCGAGGCCGGGCTGCCTGTGGAGCACAGAGGCTGGATTTCGGAGGGAGCCCAGGAACTCAAAACTGGCATGGGCGCGCTCTTTGCTGCTGTGGAGGAAGGCTTCCCCCCATCGCATCCTGGAGCGCTGAAGCTGTTGCTTGCCACCGCAGGCACAAAATCCAGCCCACACTTTTGCTCAGCTTCGCTCAAGAGGCTCTCAAAAGCAGACCTTGGGACATCACTCTCAAGGAAAGCCTTGATGGCGATACGGTAAGCCTCGTCTCTGGCCAGGGGCCCACAGAGCTTTTCCTCTACTAACAACGAATAGATCTGGGCCACAGCCAGCGCCACTCCTGCATCCTGGTTTGAAGGGGCTGGATCGGCCCTGCTTGCTGCAGCGCTCCGCTGGTGGCTCTTGTAGATGTCTGCCACCGCAGCGCAATTCCCCAACGCTTCCAGCCTCAGTCTGGCCTCCGTCTCTCTGCCCAGGGTCAAGAGGATCATGGCCTGAAGGAGCCTGCAACTCTTCCCGCCTTGCCGCCTGCAGCTCAGCTTGTGTTTGTACTGGACCAGCCTGTTTCCCGGGATTGCAGCCAAGACCCTGAAGATGCCCTCCATGCTCAGAGATGCTGTACTGTCCTCTGCCGCCTTGGCGAGTGGTCTGGAGAGGCCAGCGCCCCAGTTGGAAGAGCATCTTGGGGCCTGGAGGGGTGGAAGCTTGGCAGCAGAGGGCGGTTCTCCACCATGCCGGCAGGCCATCAGCCTCTTCCCAGGGAGATTTTGTCCACCACCTCTTACTCTTCACCAAAACGTTCAAGAAAGAGGATATGTCATCAGCCCGCCATCTTTGCGCTCTGGGTTTTTTCGGTTTGGTGTTTTGTCTTCTGTGCAAACCTGCAATGTAAAAGGTGGGAGGAGATATTGGGAACATCTCTGGGTCTTGGCAAGCCTCATTGATGCCCTGGATGAATTGCTTAGAAAACAATCAGCGGCTCCCAAACCTTTGGTCCTTACGAACCAACCGAGAATTGGCCTTGTTTTATATGTGCTTCTTGTTCTTGCGTTTTTAACTGTTTTTTAAATTATCTTATCTTTCAAATGGCCTTGAGAAGGCTTAGAAGGAAATTAATAAATAAGTTACATAAATGAATTCATTTAAAAAAAACGTTAAGGGGGAAATTAAATTAATGTAGCCCTCCGGATTTTGATCAACGGGGAAGATTAAAACATAAATAACACTCTTTGTGGATGGATTTCAAGGCAATTCTAAGAATCGGCTTTCTGAATATTGTTTGACCGACTCTGTTTCAAATATCTTTAAGTTAAGCTAACAGCATCCAGAACTGGTCACTGTTATGGGTGCCGGCAGGAAACAGGGTATTCAAGTGAGGGGCATATATAAACTTTGATTATTATTATTTTTACAAGATTTAGCTGGAAATGCTGGAGGAGGCAGGGGGTGGGTTCCCCACCCCCCAAAAAAACAGGCAACACACAGACACTACCACTGATCTATAGCCCCTCACCCAATCCAAATGCACGAAGCTGTTTTCAGACCAAGTCAGACCACTGGTCCTATTATTATTATTATTATTATTATTATTATTATTTATATCCCGCCCTCCCCAGCCAAAGCCGGGCTCAGGGCAACTAACAACAATAAAATAATACAACATTCTAAAATCATTTCATTATAAAATTAATTCAAATCAAATTGATGGCAACCATTGGGCTAGAGTTCTGTGAGGATTACAGAAGAAGTGAGGGGGTCAGGCTGTGCCTTGGCCAAAGGCCTGGTGGAACAGCTCCGTCTTGCAGGCCCTGCAGAAAGATGTCAAGTCCCGCAGGGCCCTAGTCTCTTGTGACAGAGCGTTCCACCAGATCGGGGCCACAGCCGAAAAGGCCCTGGCTCTGGTTGAGGCCAGCCTAACCTCCCTGTGGCCCGGGACCTCCAAGATGTTTTTGTTTGAGGATCGTAAGTTCCTCTGTGGGACATACCAGGAGAGGCGGTCCTGTAGGTCCGAGGGTCCTAGGCCGTATAGGGCTTTAAAGGTTAAAACCAGCACCTTGAATCTGATCCTGTACTCCACCGGGAGCCAGTGCAGCTGGTATAGCACTGGGTGAATGTGATCTCGCAGCGAGGACCCCGTAAGGAGTCTCGCCGCGGCATTCTGCACCCGCTGGAGTTTCTGGGTCAGTCTCAAGGGCAGCCCCACGTAGAGCAAGTTACAATAATCCAGTCTGGAGGTGACAGTCGCGTGGATCACAGTGGCTAGGTCAGGGCTCTGACCGGCAGCACCTCTTCAAGATCTCGAGCAGAACCGTGCCTCCCCCACCACAAAACCCTTTTTTTAATGTGGGATTGGGAACTTGCCACGTTTGAGATGTCTGCTGCCTTGAGGTCTCACCTTAAAGGTGACTCATATGCTGGGAACCCTCAAGGTTCAGTTATGGCCTCGCTCTCTCCTTCCCTCTCGCCACATGCAACTCGGCCGATGTTCGCGCCAGACCCAACATTTCCAGCTCGAAAAAGATTGGCAACCCTCCGCTAAACTGACAGGCCAGGGCTTGTCAGATTCCCAGGGGAAGGATCGTTTGCAGGCTTTGCTGCTTAACTACAGCAATTTGCTAAAAACACAAGAAGTTTCCAGTCCTCATGGGGTCTACATAAAAGCCCTGATTTCAAATAGGAGCGTCTGAAATGGCCTTATGCTCTGTTGCAGCTGCACCTAGCTCAACCTTTGCTAACCTGGCATATTTGGGACTCGGCACCGATTGGATCCAGGCAGCCACACTGGGCTTGGGGGCAGCTCAAGGGTGCCAGGCTGATTCAGCTCAACCTCAGCACTATTGCAAAAAAACCCAACTCTTTAGGATTCAGCCATTCAGTCCTGTTAAAGGGGCTGCCCTTTTGCATCCATCCCAGGTGTCCTGCTGCTGAGAACAAGCCTCTTGTTTTCCGCCCGTCTGTCTCAAGTCGTGGCTCGTTGTGGGGCCTGGCTTGGGAAAGAGGCCAGAATCTTTTAACTCCCCTGGCAGAACGAATAAAATTCCTCTTTGGCGAGAACTACGTAGGTTGACCTACCTGGCACAGGGCTGCAAAAAGGCTGGATTTTCCTTGCAAACTTGGTTCGCAAGCCCCCTTGAAAAGTTTTGGCCCTGGAGGAGGAACTGAGAGGCGGAAGCTGAGAGGTCAGACACCCTCCTCCCCGTTTCCTCTCCCTGGCGGGGAGTCAGAGCGCAGGGCTGTCTTTCTTCCTCAAAGCACAACTCTTAACTTTCGGTTTCCAGGGCTAAAGTAGTGCAACGTTTCGCTGAACTTCTGACTGGCTGCTTTGCTGGGTCAGGCTGCCAGTCGCACAAAAACCACACCTAGAATCATAGAATCATAGAATCCTAGAGTTGGAAGAGACCACAAGGGCCATCGAGTCCAACCCCCTGCCAAGCAGGAAACACCATCAGAGCACTCCTGACATATGGTTGTCAAGCCTCTGCTTAAAGACCTCCAAAGAAGGAGACTCCACCACACTCCTTGGCAGCAAATTCCACTGTCAAACAGCTCTTACTGTCAGGAAGTTCTTCCTAATGTTTAGGTGGAATCTTCTTTCTTGTAGTTTGGATCCATTGCTCCGTGTCCGCTTCTCTGGAGCAGCAGAAAACAACCTTTCTCCCTCCTCTATGTGACATCCTTTTATATATTTGAACATGGCTATCATATCACCCCTTAACCTCCTCTTCTCCAGGCTAAACATGCCCAGCTCCCTTAGCCGTTCCTCATAAGGCATCGTTTCCAGGCCTTTGACCATTTTGGTTGCCCTCCTCTGGACACGTTCCAGTTTGTCAATGTCCTTCTTGAACTGTGGTGCCCAGAACTGGACACAGTACTCCAGGTGAGGTCTGACCAGAGCAGAATACAGTGGCACTATTACTTCCCTTGATCTAGATGCTATACACCTGCTCTCTGCATCTTAGGGTTGCAATCCTCATCCCCCTGGGAGCAAAACCCCACTGACCTCAGCTGCAAGAAATTCTAAATGTTTATATATTTAAAGGCTTTGTACATGTGATTTGCCGCTGCTGTTCTTCTGGAAGGATGACAAGGAAGACTTGATAGTGTCCCTATCAAGGGAAGTCATGGTACTGCTCTATTCTGCCTTGGGCAGGCCCTACCTGGAGTCCTGTGTCCAGTTCTGGGCAGCACAATTTAAGAAAGCTGGAACATGTGCAGAGGAGGGTGAAGGAGATGTTCAGGGGTCTGGAAACCAAGCCTGATGAGGAACAGTTGAAGGAGCTGGGTATGTTTAGCCTGGGAAAGTGGAGGTTGAGAGGAGATATGAGAGCCACCTTCAAAAGGGCTGTCACATGGAAGATGGAGAAAGCTTGTTTTCTCCTGCTCTGGAGGGTAGGACTCGAACCCATGGCTTCAAGTTACAAGAGAGGAGATTCTGACTAAACATGAGGAAAAACTTTCTGACAGAAAGAGCCATTTGAAAGTGGAATAGACTCCCTTGGGAGGCTTGGAGGTTTTTAAGCAGAGGTTTGATGGCCACCTGTCAAGGATGCTTTAGCTGAGATTCCTGCATTGCAGGGGGTTGGACTAGATGACCCTCAGGGGTCCCTTCCAGCTCTATGATTCTATTGACTGAAGGCTGCATCAAGACCATTGGAAGTGTGCTGTAACAAATCTCTATTTTTTTATTATTCCTTTAGTAGATTTATATCCTAGCTTTTCCACCCAAAGGAACCCAGAGAGGCAAATAGGATAATAAAATGAATGTATCTATAATAGTGATGAAAAAGAAATAAAATGGACAGAATAAGAAATATTGTGGAAGGCTGGTATGTATTATAGAAAGAAAAACAAAAGATACAGTCTGAGAGAAGATTGAGAAGATTCTTGCATGGAGGGGTTGGACTAGATGACTCTTGGGGTCCCCACCCCTACTATTCTATGTCTGTTTTGGCCCCAGTGACACATGCCTGAGTTACACCCCATTTGGACTACTGCAACACTCTCTGCGTGGGGCTGCCCTCGAACAGTGCTCAGAAACGTCAACCGGCGCAAAGAGTTTGCCGCCTGGTTACAGGGAACAGACGACTCCCTTGATGCAACACCTCCACTGGCTACCGATCTGTTTCGGGGCCTCAGTTAAAAGTGCTGGTTATGCCCCATAAATCCCTACAAGGCTTAGGTCTCTAGGCTGTTCCCTCATGCAAAGCTGCCCAGGCTCTGTGATCTTCGGGGAAGGCCTTTTTCGCAGACCTGCTTGGCGGGGACATGAGACAGGGCCTTCTTGGTGGTGGCTCCTCCCAGGCAAGTTTGGAACTCCATCCCTGGAGAAGCCTGACTGGCTCCCTCTCTGCTGCCTCCTTTCACCGGCAGGTGATGCCTTCTTCTGGTAACTGACTAGTGCCATGCTGTATTGGGGTTTTTTAATTATCTGTGTTTTTAATAGATCATCTGTAGATATTGTTTTAATTCTATCAATGTTCACTTTTTTTTTAGTGATTGTTCCCCGCCCCCATGTACTGGTGTTTGTTTTTTGGGGTTTTAAAAATTTTACTCTGGTTTTTTATAATTGCTTTTAATGTTTGCATCACTTTGTAAGTCACTTCAAATCGCACCTCGTGGAGAAAAGCAAATAATAAATAGACAATTCCTTCTCCCCCCAGGCTTCTAAGCAAGACACGCTTTCGTAGTCACCTATGGTGAAAAGAGTAATTTCCAGGCAAACAAAGAGGGGAGCTTTTTTTAAAAAAAAGTTGGCTCCTTTTATTTTCAGGCCACTAGTGACTCCCAGAAGCATGTGTAGGCAGTTAGGCTAGCAGATTATTTTTGCCAGCTAAAAAATTCCATGAAGTTATTAGCAACATCCTTGCTGCTTAGGCTGCTTGCATATTGTGTTTCAAAGCAGCAGAAACCAACTGAAGTGCTCTTGAGGAACTCGGATTCTGTACTCAGAAAAGACAGGAGTCTGCTATCAGCATAAACTGTGCAAAAGGACATTTTATTCCCCCCCCCCCCCCGAGGGTAAGGCAGGCAAGAGCTACACAAAACGGCTGCACAAAGTAATGGAAGTACAACTTAAGAGACACACCGAACGCCACCTTTGAAACCCACCATGTTCACAAAGCCTTGTAAACGTCTACCTTCATTCCTCAATCCTCCTCCGTTGCTTCTCTTCCAAGCTCATCTCTGCAACAGTGAGGAATAACCACTCCGTTTTGAACGGAGGGTGAACACCTGAGATTTTAACCCCCCTGCCTGTGTGCCACAATGATGGGTGGGTGTCTAAACACAGACCCACATATGCAGCTATCTATAGAGAATTGGTGAGGGTGAGAATTATGAGACTTCAGCTCCCATCAAGGACGATGGAAGCCATCCATCCAGCAGGTCCCAGGACTCCCCATCGTAGCACATAAATCAGCCAGCCCGATCCATGCAAGATTCAGCTTGCTCTCACTTAACACAAGCCCCCGATAACTGGCGCATTCCCCCAAACCGCCACCAAATGAAAAACAGGCACGCTTCAGCCTTCGCACCCTAGACGTGAAATGACCCACGCTTTGAGAGGAGGCTGTCCCGGCGGATCTGCATCTGGAGCATGAACTCACGCAGAGGCGCAGAGGGCACCCTCCCCTCCGAACTGGTCCTTCCGGCTCCCTGCTTTTGATTCCCTTTAACGGATTGGCTTCTTGCAGTGTGTTTATGCGTGGGTGCAAAATGGCAATGGCTGAACCATTGGTTTTTGGGGGGTGGGTGCTGGAATAGCCCCCGACTCTTATGCCTGCTTCTCAGCAGCACCGGAGAGTTGATTCAGAGTGCTCTTGCTAGGCTTCTTCATCATCTCCTCTCCCTCGTTCATCTCTTTCTTTGCTTTCCTGGCCACGCCAGACACCGGACTTCCTTCCCCCTCGCTTTCTGCCTTCTTCTTTGCTGATTTGACTGCGACCTTCGCCGGTTTGGATACCGTCTCCCTCTCCTCTAGGGCCTCGACCTCATCCATGGGCTCCTCCGGGGCCAAACTTTCCATCTCCCGGCTCTCCGTCTCCATCTCGGCACCTGCCAACGGCCGGAAGGGCCCCACGATCCAGTTCAAGGGCGTATTTTGGACGATGTGATCCACCAGCGTCTCCAGGGTCTCTTGCGCCTGGGCGATTTTGTCCCGGCTCTGGGCCAGGAGGCTGGAGGACAAGTCCTGGAAGGACGAGACCGAGGCGAAAGAAGAGTGAAGCTGGCGGACGTTGCCGCGGGCTTGGGCCACCCTCTCGCGGAGGTTGCTGGGCAGGCCTTCGACGGTGGATGCCAAGTGAGCGTAGACCGGCCCAAGGTCCTGGGTGACAAAGCGAAGCATAGCCAGGGTACCTGATTCAACCTGCCAGGGCAAAACAACACAATCACAGAGGGGAGGTTGCTAAAAGAGCCCTTTGCTGTTTGCATCACGGGGGAGTGGCTTAAAGAGCCCCTTGCTGTTCGCACCATGGGGGAGTGGCTTAAAGAGCCCCTTGCTGTTCGCACCATGGGGGAGTGGCTTAAAGAGCCCTTTGCTGTTCGCATCGTGGGGGAGTGGCTTAAAGAGCCTCTTGCTGTTCACACCATGGGGGAGTGGCTTAAAGAGCCCTTTGCTGTTCGCATCATGGGGGAGTGGCTTAAAGAGCCTCTTGCTGGTCACACCATGGGGGAGTGGCTTAAAGAGCCCTTTGCTGTTCGCATCATGGGGGAGTGGCTTAAAGAGCCTCTTGCTGTTCACACCATGGGGGAGTGGCTTAAAGAGCCTCTTGCTGTTCACACCATGGGGGAGTGGCTTACAGAGCCCTTTGCTGTTCGTGCAATTCAAATATAAGGCTATATCCAACTGCATACTACTTAGAGTAGACCCGCTGCAGTTGATGAGCGCGACTAACTTGTAGTTCCCCTCAATTTAAAAAAAAACAACAGCAGCTTTTGAAGCGTCTTCTTTGTCACTGCTGCGATACAGAGACGAGAGATACCTCTGGCTGTGGGCCTCCAGCCGCGGCCTGCCTCTCCTCCGGCTGTGCCTGCGTCCACTCGAGCAAGACCTGGCTCAGCTTCTCCTGAGCCTCTTGGAGCCGCTTCCCTATGCCTTGCTGCGCGGCTTCAACCTGCGGAGGCAAGTGGGGCGCAAGAAGTCAGAATGGGAGGACGCGGAGGGGGGGGTCAAGGGATGCTGACAACGGAAGATATTAACTTTTGTATTTTTACACTGCTTCTCTCTCTAAGTGTGAGATAAAACCAGATTATGAAACCATGCAAAAACATGGAGGGGAGCTAAAATGGATGTCAACAATAAAAGCGGAAACTTTTAATGCAATGTGTGTCAGAAATTGCGCAGCGACAGTGGGCGGCCCCATTAGCTAAAGTGGTGCCTCAGGTTAAGAACAGTTTCAGGTTAAGAACGGATCTCCGGAACGAATTAGGTTCTTCACCCGAGGTACCACTGTATCTAGTTTTGAAATTGTTTTGTGGGTCTTTGGACCGCAATAAGGTATTGATGGATGTAGCGTTGTGGAAGAGGGAGAAAACGGAGAACGGCGGTACAATGGCGTGAAGGCCGTTGGGTCGTGTCTGCTACGTATGGACGCCCCGGACTCACCAGGCTGATCACCAACTGCAGCTGAGAAAGCGTATCCTGAGTGTTCTCCCTGACGAGACGCAGCTTGTCCAGGGAATGCAGGTAAGCGCGACGGCGGACTTTGCTCGAGAGCGACCCCAGGCGGACGAAGTAACTCTGCTGCTTCCTCTGCTCTTCCAAGGCCTCTCCAAAACCTCGGACCTCCGTGGCCAGCTTGGCTGCAACAAATACGAACAGATAAACATCAGCGTGGGTGGGAAAGATGGGCAAATCTGGAAGGTTGGGGGGCTTCATCCCCCCCCCAAATATTATTTGTACATTGCAGGGGGGTTGGACCGGATGAATCCTGGGGCCCTTCCAACTCCACAATTCTATGTTCTGCAGAACTTAGGGGTCCCCCTCAAGCCTGCTAATACCCATCCTTTTGTGTGTGTGTGTGAGGTACCATTTTGGCTCCATAAGCAACTGCTGTGTAGAAACATTACTGCAGTTGTGGAACCAGAGTACAGCCATCATGACTCGTTTTGGCCACTTCTCATTCTCCATGACTTTGTTTGCGAGCCCAGGCGCTAAACCCTGTCCCCGGAGCCTACCCCACCGCCAAGAGAAGAGACATGACAACAATGTATGTGTTTAAATTCGGCCATAACTTTATTTAATTTCAGGTGTAGGAAGCTTGGCTTAGGCCTTGGAAGGTATCCCTCTCATACCTGACAGGGGCTGAGGGTGCACAGGGCAATCAGGTGTTGTGGGAGGGGACTGTAAAGTGTTGACTTACCCAGCATGCCGTCCCACTTCACCTAGCCGGGAGTTTGACCTATGTGCCGCCACATAGGGCTCCCGCAATCAACCCTTTAACGGGCCCTGCAAACGCCGCCACATGGGGGTGCATCAATATGCTGCCCCCAACTCACAGGTAAGACTATAGAATACCGGCCAAGGCCTAAAAGCACCATTCCAAGGGCTAAATAATTAAAGAAACCCCTCCAGTCAACTGCCACCTTTAGTGACATCGATAAAATCAATTACCTGTTGTAAACCAAGAAATCTTTAATTAAAAAATATGTAAAATAAAAAAAAATCAATTACTTGCTGTCTAGCTCAAACAAACCTTTTATGTTCAACACAGCGAAGTTTGCACTAAAAGCCTCTCAACTCAGGAAAGCCCTAGAGTCTTGTTCCCTGACTTTTCCACCATTGGTGAAGTGTTTTATAATGTTTTAATCATACAGTGGTGCCCCGCAAGACGAATGCCTCGCAAGACGGAAAACTCGCTAGACGAAAGAGTTTTCCGTTTTGGAGGTGCTTCGCAAAACGAATCTCCTATGGGCTTGCTTCACAAGACGAAAATGTCTTGCGAGTTCCTGCAGGTTTTTTTTCCTCCCCCCCCCCTTTTTCTAAGCCGCTAAGCCACTTATCCGCTTATCCACTAAGCCGATAAGCCGCTAAAAGCCGCTAAAAGCCGCTAATAGCGCTAATCCGCTAATCTGTCAATGGGCTTGCTTCGCAAGACGAAAAAACCGCTAGACGAAGAGACTCACAGAACGGATTCTTTCCGTCTTGAGAGGCACCACTGTATGTGCTTTAATATGTTTTTGAGACCTGCTTGGCTTTGTTTTGTTTGTTCATGGCTATAACCTATATTTGGCTGAGCAATAAAACCTGGCGATGGCTTGGGCTATGCTCACACCATACATCTAAAGCACGAGGAGATCACATGGCTAACTCCACTGAATTATGGGAGGTGTAGTTTGTCAAGGTGCTGAGAGCTGTTGGAAGCCCCCATGATCCTGACCAAACTACAGTTCCCAAAGTGTCAGCCAATGCTGCAGAGAACCAAAGCCCATTCTCACCTAGCTCCTCATCAGTCATGGGCAGGTAGTAGTCCACCATATCCTCTGTCTTCCCCAACATGACGTCCACACCACTGCTCAGCGCCTGCTTCAAGAGGCTGGTCATCTCAATGCCTTCCTGGACAGGCCCGCAGGTCTTGACTTGGCCAGCCACAAGTTCCCTCGTCTCTTGGGCAGCTTGGAGGGCGGTATTGACCACCGACTTGGTCAACTCCACGCTGTCCTGGGCCGTCTCCTTGCCCAGGTTGACGACGTCGGCCACCCTATGAGTGACGAGCTCCTTCGCCTCGTTGGCGGCGTTCACTGCGGTGTTGACGGTGGAGCTCACCACTGATTTGGTCAAGTTGACACTGTCCTGGACAATGTCCTTGGTGAGATCGACAGCTTCAGATACTCTGTTCGACCAGAGTTGCTTGGCCCCAGAAGCAGCATCCTTGGCTACATTGACCGTGGAACAGATGACCGTTTTGGTTATGGTGACACCGTCTTCAATCACCTAGAAATGAAAGGAGGCAGACCAAAGGTCAACTCACTATTACTATTACTATTACTATTACTATTACTATTACTACTACAACAACAACATTTATACCCCACCTTTCCTTTGAGAAGCCCAAGGTACTGTCACGGATTTGTTGGATGCAAAGAAATGGTAGGAGGAACCAGCTGGGGAACCCTCAAGAGAAGAAGGCTCAGAGCCCAGGGAGTGGTGGTGGGACAACAATGAGTGGCCAGAGGGGGAAGACTGGGAGGAAATGTGTCAGAAGTGGAAGAGGCAACAGGGCTTAGTGAGCAAGGGAGTGCAGAATCAGTGGCAGAAGCTGAACCAGCAGAGGAGAAATACTTCAGCTGGTGAAGAGGCATGGGTGTCTCCCTGTCCTGCTGCGACAAGCTCCCCTTCCCTCTGGTCTCCCAGCACCAGGAGAGGCATGAAGAGGGCAGGGGAGAAATTAGTTTCATGCAGGCACAGTCTCAGATTGCATGGGGGGAAACCCTGCAGAGGAAGGGACTTTCAGTCTCAGCAACTGCTTCATGGGGGCAATATTTGCCAGAGATGGGTCTCTGTGCTCATTAGGCCTGACACTGTTTTTTGCTAATAAAGAGTTAATTCCAAGTTCCTCAGTGTGATTTATTGCTGGCTCGCTCCTGTCAGGTACATGGTTTCCCTGTCTCCATTTCATCTTCACAACAACCCTGGGAGGTAGGTTAGGCTGAAAGATTTTGACTGGTCCATGGTCACCCAGTGAGCTTCATAGCTGAGCAAGGATTTGAGCCTGGGTCTCTTGGTCCTTGCCCAAGTCTCTAACAGCTATACCACATTACTTGCAGTGCAAAGGAGCTGAATAATACCATATTAACTCTGGGCAGACCAGCACCATAGATCTAAAGCACAACATTTAAAGCTGATGACCAAAGAATCTCAAGAGCTGTAATTGGCTAAAGTATACCGGGAATTGTAGATCCGTCAGGGGAAAACTACAGCGTGCAGACTAGGTAAAGGGACCCCTGACCGTTAAGTCCAGTCACGGATGACTCTGGGGTTGCAGCGCTCACCTTGCTTTACTAAGCCGCTTCTGGCGAACCAGAGCAGCACACGGAAACGCCGTTTACCTTCCCGCCGGAGCGGTACCTATTTATCTACTTGCACTTTGACGTGCTTTTGAACTGCTAGGTTGGCAGGAGCAGGGACCGAACAACGGGACCTCACCCCGTCATTGCGGGGATTCGAACCACCGACCTTCTGATCGGCAAGTCCTAGGCTCTGTGGTTTAACCCACAGCGCCAACCATGTGCAGACTACTTCAATCTAATTTGAATGGGAGAAATACTGATAACAGCTAAAAAAGCCAGTGTGGTGTAGGGGACTAGGAGGACATGGGAGAGACCAGGGTTCAAATCTCCCCGCTTGGCCTTGAGGCTCACTGGGTCACCTGGAGTGGCCAGTTGCTGCCTCTCAGCCTGGCCTACCTCACAGGGTTGCTGTGAGGATGAGAATGCAGAGGAGAACCATGGGTAGGCCCCACCCACAACTGGCCTGCCTAGGACGATAACTCAATCAGCAGAGCGTGAGGCTTTTCAGTTTCAGAATCGCGGGGAACGCTGGGCAAAATATTCCTGCGCTGCAGGGGGTTGGACTAGATGACCCTCGGGGTCCCTTCTAACTCTGCAGTTCTGTGATTCTATTATTGTACTTGTACCTGATGGGCCGGCTGGTGAAGGATAGGGAGAGTCTCTTCCAGCTGGTCCAGCCCTTTGCAAGCATATTGGTTCACAGCAGCAACTGGCAGAAGGAAAGAAGGCAGATCACACAAATTTAGTGTGTTATAAAACACACACACACACACACACACACAGTTATTATCATTTAAAAGCAAACATTTCCAAGGCAGGAAAATAACAAAACCAAGATCAAAACCCCACGGAAAACAATAATCTATATCCGCTGAGGGATATAGTTCAGCTGGTAGACTGTGAGACTCTTAATCTCAGGGCTGTGGGTTTGAGACCCATATGGGTGAAAGATTCCTGAATTGCAGGGGGTTGGATTAGAATTCAGTGTTTCTCAACCTGTGGGTCCCCAGATGTTGTTGGACTACAACTCCCATCATCCCTGAGCTCTGGCCTTGCTAGCTAGGGGTGAGGGGAGTTGTAGTCCAACAACATCTGGGGACCCACAGGTTGAGAAAGGCTGGACAAGATGATTCTTGTGGTCTCTTCCTACTCAAGGGCTTTTTCCCCCAACTGGAACTCGTCGGAACTTGGTTCCAGCATCTCTCGGGTGGGTACCATTGTGCCCCCCCCCCCGGCTACACCCATGAGCTCAGGTTTAGCAAAGTCGGTCTCAATTTGTTTGTGAGGGAGTTGAGGCTGCGCAAAGAGCTCTCCTTTAACGCAAGTGCTCAGGTTTTGCAAAGTGTGTTTTAAGCACAGCTGGGCTGCCTTTTAAAGGAAGACTTTTGCTTTTCGATTCAGGAAGCATGGGCCGTGCAGCTCTCTTGTCTGCTTCTTAGGGAGGGAGCACGGGAAACATCAGCGAGCGACAAACTGACAAGGACAAAAGCACAGCGCTGCAAAGACAGAAGCTGTAAAATGGGGTCTGAGGCAGGTCTGAATCTGGAGCAGCCTTCTGGATGAAATTCTGCTTGCCCCCAATGCAGGCAGAACCACAGGGGCAGAGTGTCCTTCAGCACTAGTGTCCTCTAGTTATCTCCCGCTTGGACTCCTGCAATGCAGTCTACGTGGGGCTACCTTTGAAAGTGACCCGGAAACTACAACTAATCCAGAATGCGGCAGCTAGACTGGTGACTGGGAGCGGCCGCCGAGACCACGTAACACCGGTCTTGAAAGACCTACATTGGCTCCCAGGACGTTTCGAGCACAATTCAAAGTGTTGGTGTTGACCTTTAAAGCCCTAAATGGCCTCGGTTCAGTATACCTGAAGGAGCATCTCCACCCCTATCGTTCTGCCCGGACGCTGAGGTCCAGCGCCGAGGGGCTTCTGGCGGTTCCCTCATTGCGAGAAGCAAAGCTACAGGGAACCAGACAGAGGGCCTTCTCGGTGGTGGCACCCGCCCTGTGGAACGCCCTCCCATCAGATGTCAAAGAGATAAACAACTACCTGAAATTCAGAAGACATCTTAAGGCAGCCCTGTTCAGGGAAGTTTTTAATGTGTGACATTTTAGTGTATTTTTGGTCTCTGTGGAAGCCGCCCAGAGTGGCTGGGGAAACCCAGCCAGATGGGCGGGGTACAAATAATAAATTATTAATTATTATTATTATTATTATTATTATTATTATTATAGCACTCCACAAAGAGTTCTCCTACATACACACCACAATTTCCCCCCATTCTGTGGCATTCAAGGACTCACTTTGGGGCTCGAGGTGGCCGAGAAGTGGCTGGGCGCCCCCAACGGCACTCCCAACGGCCATCGCCGCCACTGTCTCCGCCACGCTGCAGGCAGAATTGATGAACGGGTAATTCTCCTTGGCGTAGTTATACAGAGAGTGGCAAATGTCGTAGGTGGAGCTGACTAGGGGAAGGCTGGTCACTCTGGTCACGACATTCTGGAAGAGGGTGGAGAACAATGAGAGTTTTATAGCACAGTCGCAATTCAAGAAGGGTCCATTTATTTATTAAATTTATTCAATTTCATCTGAAAATCACAGGGTGGTTTGTTGCACTTACAGATCAGCAGGGAGGGTAGCTGGTCAAAGCAGGAGGGGGAGAAACCACCTGGTTTCTTCAGCAGCCTGACTCAAACACACTTCATCTCAGCCTCTTGGAATCCCACCTCTTCTGCCTCTAATTCTGGACTGCTCTCTGTCACAGCCTCTTCCTGCTCACTAAACCCTGTTACCTCTTCTGCTTCTGACAGATCTTCCTCCCAGTCTGCTCCCTCTTCTTCTTCTGACCATTCATCATTGTTCTACCACCATTCCCTGGGCTCTGAGCCTGCTTCCTTGGGGGGTTCCCCAGCTGATTCCTCCCACCGCTCTTCTGCATCCAGCCAGAGGCCAAGAGGCTGGTGAAGAGTCTCGGGTGTCTCCCTGTCCCGCTGTGACAAGCTCCCTTCCCCGCCCCGGTCTCTTAGAACCAGTAGAGGCATGAAGAGTGCGGAGAAGTTAGCTTCTTGCAGGGGCAGTCTCAGATCACTTGGGGAAAATCCTGGCTTTGGGGAGGTGCGGACCTTCAGTCTCAGCAACTGCTTCATGGGGGCAAGACCCGCTGGAGATGGGCTTGCTGTGATCATTGGCCTTGACACTCCTGCACAGATCCTAATAAAGAGTTAACTCCAAATTGCTTGGTGTGATCTGCTGGCTTGCTCCTGTCAACAGACCGGCATTTGTTGCAAGGGTATTTTAACAAGGCACTTCTAGAGGGACTATACATGCCCTGTACAGGTCAGATCTGCCCTTCTCGCTGATCTTTAAGAGATCCCCAAACCCTCTCCTTTGCCTTCCTCCTGCTAGGACTACCTCTGTTTCAGGGCCATGTTTGCAGCACATGTTTCACGGCCGTTGGTGGATATTCACTTACCGTTGTGTGTGGAGCCTCTTGGCCATCTCCTTTGACATCAGTAGCCATGGCAAAAGTCAAACACACCTGCAAGGCAGAGACAAAGAATGGAAAGGTGATCAGGAACGGTGGTGGGTTTTGCTTTTTGTTATTAACGCGGGCTGTATTTCGACTTGAGTGAGCGCTTAAGGAATGCTAGCTCTGACCTCTCTGCCTGACGCCCACCAACAAAGGCCTCTTACCAAGTGACAGTGTGACGCAGTGGTTAGAGCATTTGACAAGGCCCAGGGAGGCCCAGGGTTCAAACTCCCAACCTACTATCCTGAGATTTCTGGAGGGGGGAAGTGTAAAAGGTAAATTCCTGAATGGAGATAGCAAGAGACGCCTAGGTCTCTTGTTTCAGATCTCTCCTCATACACATTGTTAGTTTCCCTTTTTTATTTATTCATTTTAATAAAATGTATATACTGCTTGATAGTAGTATGACCTCTAAGAGGTTTCCAAGAAATATTAACATTATCGATAAGGTAAAGGGTAAAGGGACCCCTGACCATTAGGTCCAGTCATGGCCGACTCTGGGGTTGCGGCGCTCATCTCGCTTTATTGGCCGAGGGAGCCGGCGTACAGCTTCCAGGTCATGTGGCCAGCAAGACTAAGCCGCTTCTGGCGAACCAGAGCAGCGCACGGAAATGCCGTTTACCTTCCCGCCAGAGCGGCACCTATTTATCTACTTGCACTTTGACGTGCTTTTGAACTGCTAGGTTGGCAGGAGCAGGGACTGAGCAACGGGAGCTCACCCCGTCGCAGGGATTCGAACCGCCGACCTTCGGATCAGCAAGTCCTAGGCTCTGTGGTTTAACCCACAGCGCCACCCGTGTCCCTAAGGTTTAGTAGTGTTTTGCATTTACCTGTAGTCTCCTGGCATAACCACGTGGTAGGAGTGAGGATGAGGATGATGAAACCTGCGCTGCACATCGAAGGGATATATTATGGCTCCAATCACCCACACACCCACACCCACGTGTGCCAGTAAATGCAACGTGGTTTGCAAAACATTTGTGTCCCGCATAAGTCACGAGGTCACACCATGTGCCTGCTCATTTCTACAGTGTCTAATCGCCTAGATTAAAGATGGAGTCGAGGAGAAAAGCCACCGGAGAAAGCACTAGGCTTCGGTCCCTGTTTAAAAAGGGATTTTTAAGAGTCGGAAAAGACCTTCAGGAGCCAGTTTAGGAAGATTCCTGTCCCACCCTGTCATGCTATGGACTCTGTGCAGCCATCAGAGCATCTTGCAACAACATTGTCTGTCCAAAACTTGACCAGACCACTGAAACGTAGTAACAGCTTGCTGGGTCAGGCTAATGGCCCACGTAGTCCGGCATCCTGTTCTCACAGCGGCCAACCAGATAAATGCCCCAGAAGCAGGGCCTGAGCACATGAGCAACTCTCCCTTCCTGCAGTTCCCAACAACGGCCATTCAAATGCATTCTGCCTCTGGCACTGGCGGGAGAACACAGACATCGCGGCTGCTAAAAGGTAAAGGGACCCCTGACCATTAGGTCCAGTCGTGGCCGACTCTGGTGTTGCGACGCTCATCTCGCTTTATTGGCCGAGGGAGCCGGCATACAGCTTCCGGGTCATGTGGCCAGCATGACTAAGCCGCTTCTGGCAAACCAGAGCAGCGCACGGAAACGCTGTTTACCTTCCCGCTGGAGTGGTACCTATTTATCTACTTGCGCTTTGATGTGCTTTCAAACTGCTAGGTTGGCAGGAGCAGGGACCGAGCAACGGGAGCTCACCCCGTCGCGGGGATTCGAACCGCCGACCTTCTGATCGGCAAGCCCTAGGCTCTGTGGTTTAACCCACAGCGCCACCCGCGTCCATTATTAATTAATTAAAATTGTACGCTGCCCTTTGTCCGAAGATCACAGGGCAGCTCACAACATAAAAATACAAAATGAGAACACGCAATATATATAATAAAACAAAAACAAACCAATAACACCACACACCCCCCCCATACAAACACATTTAAAAGACCGTAGAATGTTAATCAGCCAAAGGCCTTGTTGTAGAGGAACATTTTTTGCCTGGCACCTAAAGATATGTAATGAAAGTACAAGGCAAGGGCCTTCTTTGGGAGAGTATTATGCAAACAGGGAGCCACTGCAGAAAAAGCCCTGTTCTCGTGTTGCCACCTCTCGCAGAGGAGACACACAATGAAAGGCCTCAGAGGATGATTGCAGGGTGTGGATCAGTTTATAAGATAGCCTTGTCCTCCTTAAATATCTTTAATCCTCTTTTACAGCTGTCCGAGTTGGTGGCCATCGTTGCATGTCCTTTTGACACTCCACCCCACACCTGGTGATCCTCCCAAACACGGATTAAAAAAATGCACCTCCCTTTCACCCCGTCCTAGAACAGGCTGCCTGTATAAAAGTCAACACATATCGTAAGAGCATAAAGGAGAGGCCTACTTAATCAGGGTGCACCTATCCTGTTGTCACATTGACCAACCAGGTTTCCCCAAGGGATGTGCCAAAGCAGGACATGAATGCAACAGTACTCTGCCTGTTCCTGGTTCCCTATCTGGCAGTTCCTTTAACGCCCTTTCGGTGCTTAGGCAAATATCTTTCTTTTCTGAACCCTGGCATTCCAGGTCCTCGTCCAGCATTCTGACCGTGACACCACACTGTTAGAATTCCTGCTCCGTGATTGCAGTCATGGGATTGTTGTCTTTCACATGACGGTATATGTTTTGACTCCACAGAGTGGGAAGTGACGAAAACAGGATGTTGTGTTACTGTGTTCTGTGAAGTGGGACTATTGTCCTTTGTTCTTTCTCTCTTTGCTTTCTGATGCTAGAGAGAGAGGAAGCCATGTTGCAGTGCTCCGTGTGTGTTTATATATAAATAAAGTAGATTAGCCAAAAGGCTGAGTTGCTGAGGTCCGTTACGCAACTGCACAAACTCTGCGGATCCCTAAGTGTGCCAGTGTTGGTTGGCATTGGTCGCTGTGATGTTTGGGAACAAGAAAGCTTTTGAAGCTCCCGAACGATCGACCAGGAGGGAGAGAACATGCCAGTCGGGCATGTGTCTCTGCCAGGGTCCTACTCAAGTGTAGGCCGAGCTCCTGACACACACACTGCCTTTCAAAACTTCTGCTCTTATACATCCTTTGCCTCTGGGTCCATGAGATGCAGCTAAGAGCATTCCTTTCTACTCTGATGGCAGCATCCCCTGTTCTACCTTGAAATGCTGGGGATCAAACCTTGGGCCTTCGACATGCAAGGCAGATGTTCTGCCACTGCCCTCCCTTACCAAGAAGTACAATTATTTGCATGTGTCCAACAGAAGCACCGATAAAGCAACAACTCAGTACGAGAGAAAACACCCAAGCAAGGAAAATGACACAACAGCTGATGTAATATTATCTCTCATTAAGGGTGCAAAATAGAAGAAAACAAACACTACTATCCCATTCAAATCAAACAAAAGAAAACATCATCATGCTTTATTATGTTTTATATATTGAAAGCTCCCCAGAGTGGCTGGGGCAGCTCAGACGGGCAGGGTACAAATCAATTATTATTATTATCATTACTATTATTATTATTAATCAGACAGGGACTCTCCCAGATGACTTGTTTATTGAATGCTTATCCCAAGTTGTTCTACAAAGTTTGCATGAAGGTTATATGACGTAACTGTTTAGTGAGTAAACGCTCTGAGATGTTTACACAGATGTTCCTATTAGTCCACACTCCCCTGTGCAATTTGCCATCGGTTTATGGGCTTGGGGGCTGGGGGCTGGGGGTGGTAGAAATGAGCTTCTTCTGCAAGAATGCCACATCCACTTTCAATGATACAAACTAAATTTGCAGCTGTGTGAAGTTCAGACAAAGAGAAATTAAAATAATTGTTTCTCAGCACTGCCCTTGAGGTACTATAAGATTTTGTAATAGCACCCACAAATTTATTTCTCAGGTGAGGCAATTTCAGAAAATTTAGACGCAACAGCCACTCCAGCTGGTCAAATGCTTTATGCAAGCCCAGCATGATCAAAACCAACTGGTTACTATTCCTTTTGCTCTGCTATCCTACTATTCAGAAATCTGTGGGCTAGATCCAATGATATATGACACCCTGGTATCATCTGGGCTGATGATACTAGTGCTAATGTTATTCAGTCTAGAGGTGAGAATAGCAGTAATCTCCTTTTGATTCAGATTAAGTAAATATATGGGTCTATATCATTCTAGCATAGCTGTCAACTTTTCCCTTTTCTTGCAAGGAATCCTATTCGGAATAAGGGAATTTCCCTTAAAAAAGGGAAACGTTTACAGCTATGTATTCTAGGTTTCTGCCAGATGTTAGCATTATTGTGATTCTAGGATTCTTCCGTTTGTGTGGAATAGGAGCCTCTTCCCCAAAGTCATAAAAAGAATCCATTCTAAATGTGGCGCAAGGATCTATCCAAACATAGCATGCACCCAAAAAAGCTGTTGGATTTGCCGTATTTCAGCTTTGAGATCCCCAGTGTCATGACCATGGTGGTCAGATTCCTCATCTTCAGCAGATGAGGATGAAGACTCTGAAGCAGAAAGGGAACCAGCCCCAGAAGAGCTCTCAGGTGAACCTGCAGGTAACTGCAGGTGGGCAGAGTGCTATGGTGGTTCTGCTTGTGGACTTCCCATCTGTTTGGCCACTGTGAGGACAGGATGCTGGGCTAAATGTCTCCAGCTTTTCTTACGCTCTTTTTAAATATTTCGATGTTTTAAAATCTTAGCCATTCCCACCTTGCATAGCTGCTTTCAGGGCATCCCATCATATATGTGGGGATAACTCTCCCCCTTGACTTGAACTTCAAAGTACACCTATCATCGTCTCCATCTATGGCATCAAGCAAATGTGAGCTTGTCTTATCTGACCTGGACATCTGTCCATCTTTTGTGCCTTGGAGCTTTTTTTTGCTCCATCACCTGATCCAACACGGGAGCAATTGGGCAATGCAGTTGTGTAACCTCATAATGATATTTTGTTTTCCTCAGGGACAGAGGTGGCATGAACGAGATGGGTGGATGGTTGGTAGATGGCTGTGGGCAGGTGAACCTTGTCCTAACAAAATGTGGCCTGTTCAGCCCTGCTTCCTCCACCTGTGCTACACAAACACACAGGACAGTTTCTCTAATCCATGCTGGAATATTAGATGCCCCGTCATTGCTCTTGAAGACACACCTGTTTAGACAAGCGTTCCCCTGAACTGCACTTGTGATTTCATTGTTCCAACTGATTTTAAAGAAACCATTCTAACTGTTAGGCCTCTTGTTTGTTTATTTCACTGTATATTTTTACTAAGGATGTTTTAATGTTTGAATTTAATTTTAATTATACATATACAGTGGTGGTACCTCAGGTTAAGAACTTAATTCGTTCCGGAGGTCCGTTCTTAACCTGAAACTGTTCTTAACCTGAAGCACCACTTTAGTTAATGGGGCCTCCCGCTGCCGCCGTGCTGCTGGAGCACGATTTCTGTTCTCATCCTGAAGCACAGTTCTTAACCCGAGGTACTATTTCTGGGTTAGCGGAGTCTGTAACCTGAAGCGTGTATAACCCAAGGTACCACTGTAAAAGCAAAATCATATCCAATCAAACAAGGCTCAGTAACGCAATCATTAAAATTATTACAATACAGTGGTACCTCAGGTTAAGAACTTAATTCGTTCTGGAGGTCCGTTCTTAACCTGAAACTGTTCTTAACCTGAAGCATCACTTTAGCTAATGGGGCCTCCCGCTGCCGCTGCGCAATTTCTGTTCTCATCCTGAAGCAAAGTTCTTAACCCGAGGTACTATTTCTGGGTTAGCGGAGTCTGTAACCTGAAGCGTCTGTAACCCGAGGTACCGCTGTATGCATTTATTGAGAGCATTTGCACCCCACTGTTCAGCCAAAAAAAAGTCCCCAGACCGACTCACATGTAATTAAATTATTAAAACAAGGCAGGCCCTGCCTGCAGAGTAACAATCTTAAAAAACAACAACCCACGACACACAAGGGGAAGGGGACAGGAAGAGGGGGAAATCAAACACAATATATTGCATATTTTATCGCAAACTTACTCAGAAACTGGGGAGGCGGGTGGCGCTGTGGGTTAAACCACAGAGCCTAGGACTTGCCGATCAGAAGGTCGGCAGTTCGAATCCCCACGACGGGGTGAGCTCCCGTTGTTCGGTCCCTGCTCCTGCCAACCTAGCAGTTCGAAAGCACGTCAAATTTGATTCCCTCCCTCTCTTTCTTTTTTCTTTTCCTTCTCCTCCTGCGATGAGACTACATTTTAATATTTTAATGTTTCAATATTTTAATGTTGTATTTTTAATTTTGTTTTTAAGTTGTAATCATTTAACTTGTTTTTATTATTGATTGTAAGCCGCTCTGAGCCCGGCCTTGGCTGGGGAGGGCGGGGTATAAATAAAAATTATTATTATTATTATTAAAGTGCAAGTAGATAAATAGGTACTGCTCTGGCGGGAAGGTAAGCGGAGTTTCCGTGCGCTGCTCTGGTTCTCCAGAAGCGGCTTAGTCATGCTGGCCACATGACCCAGAAGCTGTACACCGGCTGCATCGGCCAATAAAGCGAGATGAGCGCCGCAACCCCAGAGTCGGTCACGACTGGACCTAATGGTCAGGGGTCCCGTTACCTTTACTACTCAGAAACCATTTTGGCATCGAAGGGATCTACAAATGAAACAGCAAAAGAGCCCTGCTGGATTAGGCCAAGGGACTATCTAGTCCAGCATCCTGTTTTCCCCCAGGGGTCAACTGGATGTCTTTCTCAGAAGCCCACAAGCTGGTGATGAGGTCCCTAGCTTAAGGTTACCAGACGTCCCCGTTTCCCGGGGAACAGTCCCTGGATTTACAAATAAGTCCACATACAAAATCCATTGAAGTTGAAAAGTGTCCCCGGATTCATTGGAAAAAATCTGGTAACCCCTACCTGTCTCCTGCTGTTATTTCTGAGCCACTGGTATCCAACTATGTTGTTTTCCTGTGCGTATTTTACATCGTAAGCCACTTCGGAGCAGGGACCTATCTTGGTTTGTTTGTTTTGTTTTTTATAAAAATAATCTTTTAATTAAATTTTCTGTTTTACAATTTAAAGTACTCGTTTTTACATCCTCAAGATACCAGTGACTTCCCTTCTTCTCTTTCCATGGTTCATTTTGCATATCGTAAATCCCTGCATATTTTACAAAAACGATACCATTCAGTATTCCATTATTGCATCCATCAAAACTTATTTACACTGTTGAATTTATCTTAATGCTGCCACTGTTTCCAGCTGTACAGTTTCCCCCCATTTATTCAATAAACGTTTCTAGATGTGTGTTCTTCTTGTTCTCTTATTCTATACGTTAAGTCTGCAAGTTGTACATACTCTGTTAGCTTAAGTTGCCATTCTTCTTTGGTTGGGACCTCACTCATTTTCAATTTTTGGGCTAACGAAACACGGGCTGCAGTAGTGGCATACATAAATAACCTTTTTTGACACCTGGGAACTTCAGTCTGACTTGTCCCCAACAGAAAGGACTCTGGGGTTGTTGTTTTTTTGGGGGGGAGTACTTTTAAACATTTTTTTCAATTCATTATGGATCATTTCCCAATACTCTTTTACCCTTTTCCAATTCCACCACATATGAAAGAATGTTCCCTCTGCCTCTTTGCATCTCCAGCACTTATCTGATAAAGTCTTATACATCTTAGCATCAGGGACTTGCCCAACCAGTTCGGTACTTTTTTTGTAACACACCTTGCACATAATAAGTAAGTGCTGCAAGTGAGGACTGCAACCAAGTGTTGCAGCGTGGTGCTCTGTGCTTCAATATTCCAGACACTCCAATCCATTATCCCTCCTCTCCATTCTCCATTCCTTCTCCCCACCCCCCACCCCCACCAGTCAGCCACCATCCCATGGCAGCTGAGCATGCTCAGTCCTCACTGGTCTGTTTTGGGGGCTGCCCCACCAAGGCTTCGTGCCTCCCCTAAATATTATTTGCACTCCTTGGGGTTCCCCCAAGCCTGCCAAAATGTGTGTGTGCATCCTCATGCCCCTTGCTTGTCTAGATGCGAGGATAGTGCGCTCTCTCTGTGTGTGTCTGTGTGTAGAAAGTAGACTCCTGAAACATTTACATTAATTGCTCTGTCCACTTTTGCAGGTGGCCCCAAGAATATTGTCAAAGGTTGCCCATGCCTAGGTTTCAGCAAAGGGCAAGGTCTTGCATTCGGCGGAGGAGCTGGAAAGGAGTCAAGGATGGTCAACAGGCTAGTGGAATTAGTGGACACCCCTCCCTTCATTGGACCTCGAGCCCAAATCCACCTACCCACCCACTTACGAGTAAAGCAGCCTGTTCCTCATTACACAATTGGCTGCTAACAACCTGTGGCACACCTTGCATCAGTCCCTTGCGGGATAGGAAGGTAATGATAGCTTCTGATGGAATGAGTCGGCTGCAAGGATCTGAAAGGCACCCACGCATCTTTGCGGCGGGGGAATAATTAGGTCCAGGGCGTCCTTCCAGAATGTGCCTTCCATACCCGCCATGTCCCCTTGCCTTGTCATTCTCCAGGACCCACAAGGCGGCTCAGCCACCAGAAATAAGACAAAACAAACAGGAATGCTTGAGATAGACCTTTGGACCTGCAGGTGTTGCTCAACCACAACTCCCATCCTCCTTGGCCATTGGTCATGCTTGCTGGGGCTGATGGGAGTTGGAGTCCA